>NC_084886.1:17866090-18189528 GCF_958979055.1 Alnus glutinosa | reverse complement strand
CCGGCCATGGTTTCCAAGCCCAAATCGCACGAGAAACCGTGTTCATAGCCAACAAGCGCCAAATCTAGGGATCCCAAGTTTTCCAAACCCAGATCGCATGACCAACCGTGTTCACAGCACTGAGCGTCTGAGCCGCTAATTCGCTGAACCTCAGACCGAGTCAGACGGTGTGAAGCCATGAGTGTGAACAGTGAACCCGGAAGTGAAGGCCGCGTGAAGCCGTGAGTGTGAACCCGTGAGTACGTCCGATCCGAAGGTGAAGCTATGCAGCTGTACGGTTATGCCTGTGAAGAGTCAAGACAGTGAAGTGAAAAGAAAAGTGATGGTGGAAGACTGATGTTGCTAACTGATTAGCGTCCAGACGAAATACCACGTCATCCGGACCGCTGATAGGGAACCGAAATGAACTTCCTTAAAAACTTCACAGAATCTACTTGAAGAACATAGCTGAAGAGTAGACTCTGGATAAACCAGCATCCTTGTGAAAGCAGCAACATTACATAGAAGTGATTTTGCCCAACAAAATGTAGCCAACACAAAAACTAACATCACCTAGTAAAGGTGAAGTCTTACCATGCCTAGGATTTTGGTTCCTAAATCCTAGTGCATGTCAGGTATGTTTATGTCATATCTTATTCATGCCTCGCATTCTGTTTGAGGAACCATTTATTCTATCCCCATATTTTTCTCTTGTTATCTTGAGAATCTTCTGCAGATATTTTTTTTTTTTGGGGATGACAGTTGAAAGCATCTCAGGCGGCTGCTTTTCTGTCTTGGTATTTCTACCTCTCTCCCTGAGGACAGGTTTGATTCTACCTACATGCTTTGTCTAGACGTATGTTCGTTTCCTTTTGAAGCATGTCTTTATTGTTTTTGTCTTTTATTTTTCAACAAAAAAAAAAAAAAAGAGGGGGAGAAAATTGCAAATATTTATTCTTCTATTTAGCTTTTTAGATATCTTATGTATTTTTACCTGATGTCTCAGTTCTTGGTGCATTAATCTTTTTGCTTTTATATAACTGAGAGTTTTTGTTGATATCTGCAAAGTTTCCCTGCTGCATCTATTTGATAGATAGTTACTTTTCTCATGGAATGAAAATGTGCACTATCCAAAGCTCCCCTAAAGTACATTTTTGCTCTCTGACTTTTAGCTTCTGAAAATTTTAAATGAGAGAGCTTTTTTTTGCTAAGATGGTCAAATTGGCCAACTCGCTAGTTGAACCTAGAACCCATAAATTATGGCATTCTTTCTAGGTTGCAGCACCAAGTGATAAAAAAAATTCAAAACTGAATAAATATGGATAAATAAAAAGATCCACTGCTTTTGTGCTATAAATCTGTTCTTGAACTTGTCCCTATAGAAACAGTCAGTGACCAAATCATTGCGGAAATAGACGGTCACTAAAGGACAAAGTAAAAGAAAAGAGTTGTAGCTTAGGGGGAGTGTATTAGATGAGGGTGGCTAGGCCCTAGTAAAATAAGGTTTGAATTTTGACTGATCTAACATTGATTTTCTCTCTTATTTAGAAAATCTGATTGCTTTCACACACACACGCATTGCATGAGTTAAGTTTACTATTGAAAAATTTCTATCTACAGGGAAATTTTTGTGCTTATTGACTCTTAACTCTCAATTATATCTTGGTATATTTTTTAAATGCTATTTGACTATTTTATCAGTTATTTATATATGCGTGTTCTGAAGCTAACGTTAGGAAATTTTTTTCTGCATATTTCCCTATGTTTTTCAGCTTCTAGTGTGAAGCGTCCGGACTGACATGTTCTTGCGTCCGGACGTGCTTGACTCTGTCAATCTCTTATCTGACAGCATGCCATCCGGACGAGTATGTACCACGTCCGGACGCGAGCTTTTTGCTTTCTCTGCCAAACACACACACACTACTTTTTGTCTGTTCTATCATGTTGTGTTGTGTGTGTTTTCTCTTGGACTGATCCTAAGATTTTGGCATTCTAAGCACATCTTTTCTCATCCCCAGGTATTTCCTTTGACTTTCCTTATTCTCTTAAGCTTTGGTTCTTTTTAGAATATTGGAATCTTTAATTGATTATGATTTGAGAGATTGTGCATGAATATTTTTTTTTTTTCTGTCTTTATGCTGGATGGACATTACTAATCTGTGTCTTTTGGATTGCTATATCTACTTTTGTATTTCTTTGTGCATCCAATTGATAGCCATTATAATACCACATTCTTTTTTAAACTAACATGATCTAATATTTCCTTGTAGTGTTATTTTTGGATAGATTTATGTTTAAATATTTTCAGGAATATATTGTCCGGCGGCTTCTAGCATAGTGTCAGACAGAGGGCTCTTTGGAGAATAAACTAGTGTTGAAATCATACGTTCCAGAGATCTCAAATTTTAGATGAGCTCATTCCCCCCCGCTCATACAGAGTCTTCCATAACTTCTTCCTCTAGATCTGCACCAACTAGAGATTCAGTGGTGAATCTTCTTTATTGTCTTGCAGACCACTTGTTTAGGGGATTTCTTTATGCGGATGATCAATTTCGGGAAAGAAGACTCAAGTGACTGAAACTTTTCAGTCTATGGTTTCCCGGCTTCAAGAGCTAGAAGCCGAAGTAGTCCAAATCTAGCTTTTTATACGGTTTTCTCTTCGTTACTTGATTTCAACGGATCAGCAGGATTTGGTACTTGGAGGGTTTTTGTTCCTCTCTTTTGGGCCACTTGCAGACTCTTCTCTAGTTTCCTATTGTTTTGGATTTTAGAACGTTTTTGTCTGTGGATTTTATATACTCTGTTTACCCTTGTTCTGTTGAGACATCAAAGGGGAGTATTTTATTACTGTAGTCCTTCTCATACTCTGTTTTACCTTTTGTCCCCTTGAGACAAAAAGGGGGAGTATTTGTTAGTTTTGGATCGGGAATGTATTTTTTACTGGTTTAGTGATTTTTGTCCCAGAATGGCCAAAGGGGGAGTTTGTTAGTTTTTGTGTTAGCAGCATTTTGTTGGACAAAATCACTTCTATGTAATATGTTGCTGCTTTCACAGGGATGCTGCTTGATCTAGAGTCTACTCTTCAGCTATGTTCTTCAAGAAGATTTTGTGAATTTTTCAAGGAAGTTTATTTTGGTTTCCTGTTAGCCGTTCGGACGACGTGGTATTCCGTCCGGACGCTCTTCAGTCAGCAACATCTGTTCGGACGACGAGAACTTTCCGTCCGGACGCCCATCAATGTCTAGGAGCTTCGAACAGTTCAAGGTTGTATCCGTCCGGACTTAATGGAAAATCTTCCGGACACTCTTCAAAGTTCGAGTAGATCCCAGTGTTCCAGTGAATCCTTCTGCACGACGTGGCTATACCGTCCGGACGCCATTCAGTGTTTGACAAGCATTAGGGTTTCTGCCTCAAGACACAGTTATGGGAAGACGGCTACAACCGTCCGGACGATGTGTGATCTCGTCCGGACAATGTCCTCCATAAGGCAAGTCGTGCATACAAAGTTCAACTGTCCGGACGTCAGTCTTCATGGTTTGGATGATCAAGCATCATATATGGAAATTGCGTGCACTAGTTCAACCGTCTGGACATCAGCCTTCAGAGTCCGGACACTCAAAGCCTTATTATGGTAATTACGTGCAGCCAAAGTGCAATCGTCCGGACGCTAGGGCAACACCATCCGAACACGGCCTTAATATGGAAGCTTTCAGTGCTACTTTGGAAAGGCGGTTGCAGTTGACCGTCCGGACACTCGGTCAAGACGTCTAGACACCTTCTGGTATTTTGGTCATAACGTTTTACTCAAATATCAGATTGGGACGAAATTGGCGTCGTTGGAAAGCTAACAAAAAATGATGTAAACTGATAGTCTAGACGGCCATTAGAACCATCCGAAAGGGGAACATCAAGCGTCTGGACGGCTGTGCAAAAATTCTAGAATTACTTTTCAGACAGGGAAAAAGTTGCCCGTCCAGACAGCCAAGGCTCCCGTCCATACGCGCGTGCCACAGACTTCAATTCTGACCTGTTTTAGGTCTTCTAAAGCCTATAAACAAGAGGCTTGAGGCATGCATTTGACACAGAATTCGGTGGTGAATTCCTTACAACTTAGAAAGGTGTTTAGGGAGATATTGAAGATCTGCTAGTTCTCTAGCTTTTACTAGTGTGTGATTTGATCAGTTGTGAAGTCTATCTTAGGGGTTGGCCCTAAGGTAAATGATTCCATTGTAGACCCCTTTAGGTAGGAGACCTGGTTTGGAGGCGTTCCTGTTGGCTTATACGTTAGAGTTCAAGGTACGACCACTGCATTAGGGGTATGTGAGTGCTACTACTTTGTAACTAGCTTTGTCTTCTGAATAGTGGATACCCTGGGTTTGGCTGCCCCAAAGTGGTTTTTCTCTTAATTGAGTTTCTATTTCGTCAACAAAATATTTGTCTCCTTTAATTCCGCATTTAATATTTTGTTGCACACTGTTCACACACACTTGTATAAATTAGAAGTCCATTTAATTTTTCAGATTTTATAGGCATAGTGGAGGAATTTACCTCAGGAATATTCTCAGGAGATGGGTCTGCCGGTACTGGAGTGCGAGGGGGGATATCTTCATTAGCTCTAGACATGTCGGACCCGATATGTGGTTCTTCGCTGTCGGACCCAATATGTGGTTCTTCATTCACTTCCTCATTCACTTGTACATTAGCCTTAATAAACCCTGGCCAGTCGAACTTCAACCAATTCGGCTTGTCACCCTGAATCTCCCCCTGATGAGGAGAAGTGGGAACGGGAGAGGGGAAGAATGGTTCCGTCTCCAGAAAAGTAACATCCATGGTCACATAGGTCCGGTTTTGGACCCGATCTTAGCAGCGGTATCCCTTTTGATGTATGGCATAACCCAAGAAAATACAGCGGATAGCACAGCGGTCCAGCTTCGAGCGTTGATGTTTGGGAAGGTGGACAAAGGCCACACACCCAAACAGCCTAGGAGGAATCATAAGCATGGTGGGCAAGGGAAAATAAGTCGATAGAGTATGTAGGGGGGTAGTAAAGTCCAACACTCTGTATGGCATCCGATTTAGGAGATGCACCAATGTGGCTATGGCATCGGTCCAATATCGACTAGGCATATGAGCTCCAAGTAGTAGAGCCCGAGCAGTCTCAAGAATATGACGGTTTTTTCTCTCGGCTACCTCGTTCTGCTGAGTATGGGGACAAGAGGTTTCATGTATAAGGCCATGACTCTGAATATAAGCCTGAAACTATTGATTTATATATTCCCCACCATTATCTAAGCGAAGAATCTGAGTTTTAGCAGAGAATTGGGTTTGGACCATAGTATGAAAGGACTGAAACACACTCAGTACGTCAGATTTATTTTCAGTAAATACAGCCAAGTCATACGAGTACAATCATCAATAAATATGACAAACCACCGAATACCAGAAACTATAGAAACTGGGGAAAGACCCCAAACATCAGAATGAATCAACGCAAACGGAACATGACTTTTATTCATACTCAAATGGTAAGTAGTTCGATGGCTCTTAGCAAGAATACATGTGTCACATGTGAGGTCAATCATTGACTTATTGGTAAATAAACTAGGAAACAAATACTTCATATAACCAAAGGATGGGTACCCTAACCGACGATGCCACATCCAAATCTGCCTTTCTTTATTGTCAACAGGATGATGCACGTGGTATACCCGGCCCATGCTGAAGTCATCCACGTAGTATAGCCCCCCCCCCCCTCCCCCGTTTAGCACCACGCCCAATTATCTCCTTGGTAAAAATATCATGTAGTAAACAAAAGGTAGAGTACATAAGTACAACACGATTCAGAGCCGCAGTAACCTGGCCCACAGATAATAACTTGTGTGATAGAGAGGGAACAAGCAAGCAGTGGGTTAATGATAAAGTAGGGGAAAGGTTGACTGTGCCCACCCTTGTAACCCGGGAAAGAACCCCATTTGCATTTGCAACACACGTTCGCTGGGGTTGAGATTATTGAGCAAAATCTTTGTCATCAAAAGTCATATGGTCGGATGCCCCTGAGTCAACCACCCATGATCTCCTGTTCTCACCTTGAGAGGAGCTGCATGGAGCACTGCCAAGGTTACCTGAATCCGTGGGTGGTGTAGCTTCTTTGGAGGTCTCGGCAGGGGAAGAGAGGGAGAGATGCGGTGCCTCTGCAGTAGCTACCGCAGCATGGCCATTCCCAACATTGGATCCCGGAGTATCATGACGTTTTCGAGCCTGGAGTTCATTCCACCAGTCAGGATACCCGTGGAGTTTAAAGCACTTGTCTCGTGTATGCTTCAGATTGCCGCAGTGTGAGCACTTGAGCCCATCAGAGGAAGAATATGGTTGGGACACAGGGCCGGGTTTCCCATTGCCGAGAGACAGCGTCTTGGTTGAAGAGGATTGTCCGGGTCTAAAGCTTTTTGAAGCGAGGACTACTCTTGGGTTGTCGATGGAGTCACCAGATATCATCACTACCTGTCGGACAACTTCCCGGCGGACATGAGCATACGCCTGCTCAACGGTTGGAAACGGCTTCATCTACAGAATATCCCCGTGAATGTTGTCCAGCTGACCATCTAAGCCATCCAAAAAAATATACACCCGGTCTTCTTGAATCATGGTATTGTAGTGCTGAATATCAGCCACACACTCCATCGGGTTTGGGCGGCAGAAATTGATCTCACGCCATAAACCCTGTAGATCAGTAAAGTATTTTTCCAGTGAGCCACCTGCTTGCTTCAGACGGGTCACACGTCTCCGGAGGTCATATACTTGAGAGGTATCACTACCATCAAAGTATGTTGTCGCAATGGAGTCCCACACCAATTTTGCCGTTGGAAACCTGATGAAATTCCCGATCAGTGATGGATCCATTGAGTTTATAAGCCAGCCTTTGACAATGGCATTGTCTGTGCGCCATTTTCGAAAGGATGGGTTCGTTTGTGGAGGTTGATGGATGTCGCCAATGATGTAGCCTAGCTTGTCCTTGCCCGAGATATACATCTCAACCACCTGGGACCATAGAGCATAATTGGAGCCATCCAACTTGATGCCGATAGGAGCTGCTGTATTGTCGGTCATTTGGGTTGGGGTTGAAGCTTTGGTCAAAGCTTCGTTCATTCAAGTGGTGAGTTCGGTGAGGATTGATGTTTGAGGTTCATTGGTTTGGTTAGAGGTGCTCATTATTTCGGGTACGTCAGAAACAGAGGAATTGGAGTAATGGTTATGGAGAAGAAATCGGCAGCGGCAGGTTCATGGATTGGGAGTAGGGTTGGATTAGAACACGCTTTGATACCATGTTAGAATTCATAGGATAGAAACTTCACTATTTCTCATATATCTCTTTGATACAACTCGAGACATGTATATATAACCTAACAGCTTCCTATATTAAGCTATACTACAAACATGGAAAGAATAAAGGATTGCAGGGATCAATCCTTATATGTAAAGTATCGATCCTTATATGTAAAGATCTTTCCATGACAACTCACGCCAACAATACATGCATGATTGTTCTAAGAGGTTCTTCACCAAAGATCAAACAAATATCAAATATCTCTTTCTTTTTTCAATTTATCTCCCATAGTATTCTTGAAGAGAAGAAGAGAGCTCAGCAATGGCAAGAGTTGGAGACAAAGTGAGCAACAAACAGGTGATATTCAAAGACTACGTCACCGGTTTTCCCAAGGAATCGGACATGTACCTGACCACTGCTTCTATAAAGTTGGAGGTTCCTCAAGGCTCAAAGGCAGTTTTAGTGAAGAACCATTACTTGTCCTGCGATCCTACCATGTTATTCTCCATGAGGGATGTTGAACGTCTTGATGGGCACGAATACTACACTCCTGGCTCTGTAAGTCAATCTAAACAAATCCCATTTAGCTTGCATTTTTGGTTTGCAATGGTCTGCTCGCACACAAACTGATATAGATTCACCATTTTGGTGAAAACATGCAGCCAATATTCGGGTATGGCGTGGGTAAAGTTTTGTATTCCGGGCATCCAGAGTTTAAGGCAGGGGACTTAGTTTGGGGGATGACAGGTTGGGAAGAGTACAGCCTAATCACCAAAACTGAAGGCCTCATTAAAGTCAAGCACATTAATGATGTACCTCTTTCCTACTATACTGGAATACTCGGTACGCTCGTTTGATCAAGTTTAAAAAATATTGAAAATATTTTGTGTGCGACACGAGCTGATGACTGATGTGCATGTGCGAATCTATGGATTGTTTTCCCCATAGGTATGCCGGGCATGACTGCGTATGCGGGGTTCTACGAGGTTGCCACTCCTAAGAAAGGAGAATATGTCTTCGTTGCAGCAGCATATGGGGCAGTTGGTCAACTTATTGCACAATTCGCGAAGTTGACGGGTTGCTATGTTGTTTGGAAGCGCCGGAAGCAAAGAAAAGGTATATATATATGGTGCTCAATGATTGCAATTTGAAATGTATCATACAAGTGCCTATTCTTCAAATAATGAAATCTCATCTTTTCTTCTAAAATATTAGGTGGATCTATTGAAGAATAAGCTTGGGTTCGATGAGGCTTTCAATTACAAGGAAGAGCTTGATTTGAATGCAGCTTCGAAAAGGTCTGTATTATAACACATTTCAAGCAGTAATTAAAGAAATTACTATAGCTTGATCATAAAAAGCCCAAAGAAGGGTTTATCTGTTTGGTTTTGATTTTGGTATTACTTTTCTTGCTTCATAAAACTTGTTATGATTTTGGTCTCATCTCATCCTTGCTCCCAAACTTGTCTCCGTAAATTATAATGTAAATTCTGTTTCCTTGAGAGTTCAAAAAACAAACAGAAGGGAGCTGAATAGAAACTATTTTTACCTCTTTTTTTTTTTTTTTTTTACCAAATCTTGAGATTGTATATTAATATTGTCATGGGGATGTGCAATTACCAAAATGTGATGGACTTCTTTTACTTTTTTTGGGGAGGGATGGGGATGGGGGATCTCATAGACTTCTTTCCATTTTCTTGGCCTTGGTGTGAATTGTGTATGCATACAAGACTCTTGTCTTGTTGGTGGGGACTATAGGATTTAGAAAAATGGGTTAAAATTTCCTTTTCCTGCTTTAAAAAATAAAGGGAAAAATATAAAATTAGCCAATGTCATTGTACTTATTTATAATAAGCTTTTTAAGGTTTAAAAAAAAATGAGAAATGCTTCCTTTCTTCCTATAGTCCTTTCGTTTCTTTCACTTTTCGAAATAGGAGCAAATATGAATTGAAGGGTCCATGGTTGGCCACCACCAAGTAAAAAATGTATTGAACAATCACGAAGAAAAAGGACTTATAAGGCCGAGATAAAAAAAAACTTCCTTTGTAAACAAAATTGTAAAAATCAAACAACAACAAAAAAAAAAAGATTTGGGAGATTTTAGAAAATAAAATATGAAAGAGCAAAGAAAGAACGTGATTTTAGAAAGCGAAGATGAGAAAAGGAGTAGGCAGAGATTTAGTGAGAATAGTTTTTAAAAAAAGTTAAGTTAATTTAATTTGAAGTTATTAAATTAGGGTTGAAGTGCCCCGACTCCACTACGTACCTATGTTTCATCTTTGTGTTTTTTCCTATAATCCCCTAAAATTGACCAATTTTATCTCTGCCTTCTAGTGTTTAAACTTTTCCATTTTTTTTTTTTTAACGTTTCCCATAAAATTGACCGAGAACAACATTAACTTTTATCTTGTAAACTGAGCTTCCTTTGTCATTGAAATGTTCAAATTTTAAAACTTAGTATGAAGTCTAATAAATTTAGTATGTTCATTTGTTACTATTTTGTATTCTACGTAGAGAAAAAGATGGACAAGACTTCGATGACAAAGTCTAGGAGTACGAGGGAATACAGAGATGGGTGTAGATCGTTTGTTGACTTCGCAGTTAGTAACTGTCGGATCCCCAATGGAAATATTTACTGTCCTTGTAAGTCGTCAAGCGTGACACAAGGAATGATACGCTGGACACATGATCGATGACGTGTATGCCCAAATGCTCGGCAATAAGCTGGAGTATGCAGGTTGGGCCAAATATTTGGCTTATGCGGGGGTCCATACGCACATACCATATACTCTCACAACCACGATCACAGAATCAAGGGCAACCCATCTTCTCGCAAGAAATGGCCACTGCTGAGATCGAGAAAGCACTTGAGAGTGAGCGAGCCCTACACAAGGCACAAATGGATGAGGTGTTGGCAGCACAGTCTCAGATTATGTCCCGTTTTAGCCAAATAGAGTCATTATAGTGCCAGCCATTATCCGTGCCTGGAGTCTCTAATGATAATCGTCTGTTGATAGCGGATCGGGTAATAATTATTGTTTTTTTTTTCTTAGTATGGTTACGTTTGTTTAAATTCACGTGTTACTCAATGCTTAGGACTTGATATGAGTCGATCATATTGTTTGTTAATTATGTTTGTTTTATTACTCGCAGCTGCTGCGGAAAATGTTGTGCAGTTACCCGATCATGAAAATCTTGCTGACAACTAATATTGGGTAACATTTAGAGTTATTTTGTTCCTTTATTGTAATCTATATAATTTGTTATGAACCACTTGACAGAAAGTGATTGTATAGTTTGTTTGTTGAAACTTTTGTTTTAATTGTTATGAATATATATATATATATATATATATATATATATATATATATATATATATATATATATATATATATATATATATATATATATATATATATATATATGTTTGTGAATGTTGATCTTTGATTAAAATGCAAATTTTGTGATTATGTTGATCATGGATATAGGGAAATGTAATAGATTGTAGAAACTTTGGTTTTTATTTTTTAATAGTTATGATAGTTGATTATCGATAAAAATGTAGGCTTGTTGTGATTATGTTGATCATAGATTGATGAAAATGTAATAGAATGGATTGGAGAATGCAGACTCTTTAATAGATGGATTGTAGCATTTTTTTCAAAAAAAAATTACCTTAATTAATGGCTTGTCACTGGATGACACGCCACTATATAGTGGCGTGTCGTTCTGACACGTCACTAATTAATGGGGTGTCAATAAGTGACACGTCACTAAATTCAAATTACTAACTCCCTGATTATTGACTTTCTAGAAATACCACTAATCAAAGATTACTAAACAATAGTGTCCTTTCAGACATCTTGAAAGGTCACTAAAACTCAGTGACAAAAGTCAAAGTTTTTTGCAGTGTCCGTTGTGCGCCTTCCCCATCCCCAAAGTGGGAGCCTTTGCCCCGTTCCCCTTTCTAATCCTATTATCAATGCTGCTAATTATAATTTGGCCGCTAATAATACGGTCCTAATGAGATTGTGATTGACGTAACAGTACCACATGAACTATCACGTCGTGTCAAAATTTTAATGGTGCACGAGTGCAAATTAATGGTAATCAATTAGGACAAAGTGTAATTAACCAAAAAGAAAAATTGTCAAAAAGATAAACTTTATTTCCACCGTTAATTGGATCTATATGTTCAATTTGTCTTATTCGTGTAAAATTGTCCCACCTACCTCGCCCTCGTGAGCTCTGACACCTCTACCAACTGTACAAATCTTCTACGACTTCTCAACTTTGTCTCACCGTCACCGGCGGCTGTGCCAATCATATATTGTTCTTTTTGACGATTTCCCGGTGATGAGATAATATGCCATTTCTATATTCCCGACAAGCTTTCCTGTTTAAAGTTAACAATGGATCTTAATAATTAACTGCGAAACCCCATCATCTAAGACCTAATGATTACTGTCTACTGACAAATGACCACCCACTTATTAACAAATTATGTAAATTCTCTTTAAGGTTGCTTAATTACTGATTAAAATTAGTTTACTAAATTGGTTAAATGTAGTATTGGAGAATAGACGAATATATAAATAAGGTAAATTATGGTTTTCAAATTTCAATCATAAACAATAAAGGTTTGTTGTCATAAACTTAAAATTTAAGTCATCAACTTTTTTATTATACGCCTTCGACCCTTAAAAAAATTTAAAACGTTGAATTGTTGTGAGTGGTCAGCCACCCATAGCACAACCTGAGGATGGTCTGCAACCCTCAAAATCTTTCGGAGGTAGCTACATCACCCCCAGGTTTTTTTGAGGGTGGCCAACCACCCACAACAATTAAAAGTTTTTTCGCTTGTTTTTTCTTTTAAAAAAAAAAAAAAAAATTGTTTCAAAAAAATATAAAATTATGTGAGATTTTTTTAGTAATTTTGATTCAATTCTAAGTTGCTCATATCTTCTCTTCAAAAAAAAAGAATAGGTCATATCGTTTGTCACCAAAACTAAAGAATATGAATAAGTATTTCATTCTACATTCCTTCATTTTTGGTGATAACTTTCTTTTTTTCTTAATAAAATACCCCTTTCATGAACCAAACAAGGCTGGTACTCTACTAGACTACAAGTCTACTACCATGTCAATTTTTTTTAAAAAAAAAAAGATGTGGCCCTCACAACACGAACATAGGCTGCACTGAAACTTTACAAACAATAAAAAATAAAAATAAACGTTCCTTCAATTCTCTCTAACACAGCTACAAACTGTAATCAAAGCACGCACAGTGCACAACAGAAAGGAGCAAAATTTGCTTTTTCAACCGCTCTCAAATTTCTCTCGATTTCACTCATACCCAAAAAAGAAGAAGAAGAGAACATTAATTTGTGATTGTGAAAATACCGAGAGGTGAGAGAATTGAGATTATGATAAAAGCATTGGAAAGACAACGATATGTCGTTTTGTCAATCTTTCAACATATCGATCCACTGTTAGCCGTTTACGCACCACGACATCAATGGACTGGGAGTTCTCTGCTCTGGCTTTAGACCCTAATATGATTTATGCTTTGAAATTTAGAGTTTTTTTTTGAAAGAAATAGCAGCCGGTCAATAAGAGAAGGAGAAGAAGGTCTGAAGGTGGGAATGGCCAAGTAGGGATTGAGAGCTGAGAAGAGAAAGGCACCATTTTTTTTTTTTAATTTTTTTTTATTATTATTTTTTGCTGTCTTTGTGTTTCATTTTTTTTTTCGTGAGGCGTGATGATTGTGAAAACAGAGAGTGAAAATCTAAAAGATAAAAAGATAAGGTCAAATAATCAAAGAGTAAAAGAGATAAAGAAAGAATTGAAACTTTAAAGAAAAGAAAAAAATAATATGACTAGGTCTTCTCTTACGGTCTAAGCTAGGGTGTGAGGTGAGGAGATTTTTAGCCTTTTTTTTATTCCGTCATTAGTCTTTTATTCATAGATAGAATAGAACTCTCAAGAAGCTTGCTTTTTTCTTTTTCCTTTTTTTAAACAAAATAATTAGAGCTACCATGCATTAATTTGAAGAGACCCAAAGACAAATATAGTGAATAAAGACACATCGACACCCTACACACTAAGCCAAAAAAATCTAACTTGAATGCTGCTTGTAAATAAACAAATATTATAAAGACATATGTTTGAGCCACTCTTTAACAATAAAGCACCCCTAACAAAGAAAAGATGATTGATCTAGCTAATAAACCATAAAAAGTCTAGTAAAATCTGCAAATTTTACAGACATACTTTAAAAAACTACTCTAAAAAAACAGAGAAAAAAACTACAGAAAGCACCTAACACAAGTCGGCGTCGAAAGAGAAATTGTGCGTGTCTTGCAAGAACCGGCGGAAAAACATAGATCTGGCCTCAAAAGTAGATATAGAAGAAGAAAGCTTAGCCAAACTTTCGTCGGCGACACAAACGAAGGGGCCGCTTCCCTACAAGAAGTCTTGCATTAACCTTCTTGCCTAAAGAAACCAAAAACAAGAAAAACACAAAGCTCCATAGCCTTAGAAGGATTAGGAGAACAAAAGCTCCATATCCCTAGAAAAATTAGGAGAACAAAAGCTCTACTGGATCTAAGTCAGAGGGAAAACAAAAAAACCTCCATAGCCCTAGAAGGACCAGGAGGGAAGCACCATTGGCCAAGCCTCCCTCCTCCTCGAACACCTATCTTCTTTCTTCTTTCTTTTTTCTCTCTCTAAGGCCAGCTTGATATCTCAAGAAGCTTGCTTAAAACCTAGAAGCTTACAAAGAAAAGACCAAGTCATATATTTATATATATATATATTCTTTTCTATTCGATCTTTAGTCTTTAATTGATAATCAAGAAGCTTAGAACTTAGAAGAATTCAAAACAAAATTAAAAAATAAAAATGGGGCCGGCCGTTGGATTCGAATCTGAGAATTATGTTGTTAATGATAATTTATGAAGAAAGAGTTCGATATTTTTTTTTTTTTTTTTTAATTATGGCAACCGAATATAATTTAGAAGTTCAAAGATAATTGTTATGTACGGATAATGTAAGAGAAAGAAGGTGTTGATGGAAAATTTAGACTAAACAAGTTCATCGTACAAAGATTAAAAGTAATATCTTGTTCAAATATAGATTCGTCTATAATGATCATCACAAGTTCAATTATAATAAATTCATTATTCATTCAACAAAAAGTCTCCATAAAAAACAAACTTATTTTGGCTAATATTGATTTTGTCCAAACTGCCCAAAACTCAGCGCGCAGCCTCATGTTTCGGGTGTAGAGTGCCTCGTGTTAAGCTTTTACTGGTTGGAGCCACTGTTCTTCACAACTTCAAAGGACAGAGAGAGAGAGAGAGAGAGGTAGAGGATCAGATGACCTGATCTGCGTAAGCAGTTACGTGAGGAATACTGCTTTAATTTGCTGCGGCACGTAAGCAGACATATATGAAAATCAATTTGAGATATTCGATATTGAATTGAACTTTGCTGTGTATGTCTGTCAATCTGTGTCAATTAATTAATTTCCTTGTGATGTATGTATCTATATATACATGCATGATTGTTCCATGAGGCTCTTCACCAAAGATCAAACCAATATCAAATATCTCATTCTTTCTTCAAATAGTCTCCCATAGAATTCTTGAAGAGGAGAGGAGAGTTCCGCAATGGCGAGAGTTGGAGACGAAGTGAGCAACAAGCAGGTGATATTCAGGGACTACGTCGCCGGTTTTCCCAAGGAATCGGACATGTACCTGACCACTGCTACCATAAAGTTGAAGGTTCCTCAAGGCTCAAAGGCAGTTTTGGTGAAGAACGTCTACTTGTCCTGCGATCCTCTCATGCAATTCTTCATGAGGGATGTTGAAGGTCCTGACGGGTACAATTACTACACCCCTGGCTCTGTAAGTCAATCTAAAAAAATCCCATTTAGCTTGCATTTTTGGTTTGCAATGGTCTGCTAGCACACAAACTGATATATATTCTTACCATTTTTGGCGAAAACTTGCAGCCAATATTCGGTTATGGCGTGGGTAAAGTTTTGGATTCCGGGCATCCAGAGTTTAAGGCAGGGGACTTGGTTTGGGGGATGACAGGATGGGAAGAGTACAGCCTAATCACCAAAACTGAAGGCCTCATTAAAATCAAGCACACTGATGATGTACCACTTTCTTACTATACTGGAATCCTCGGTAAGCTCGTTTGATCAAGTTTAGAATATATTGAAAATAATTTTTTGTGCGACACGAGCTCATGACTGATGTACATGTGCGAATCTATGGATTCTTTTCCCCATAGGTATGGCGGGCATGACTGCGTATGCTGGGTTCTACGAGGTTGCCGCTCCTAAGAAAGGAGAATATGTCTTCATTTCAGCAGCATCTGGGGCAGTTGGTCAACTTATTGGACAATTCGCGAAGTTGACGGGTTGCTATGTTGTTGGAAGCGCCGGAAGCAAAGAAAAGGTATATATATATGGTGCTCAATGATTGCAATTTGAAATGTATCATACAAGTGCCTATTCTTCAAATAATGAAATCTAATCTTTTCTTCTAAAATATTAGGTGGATCTATTGAAGAATAAGCTTGGGTTCGATGAGGCTTTCAATTACAAGGAAGAGCATGATTTGAATGCAGCTTTGAAAAGGTCTGTATTATAACACATTTCAAGCAGTAATTAAAGAAAAATGATCGTGCAATATTAATACTAAATTTTGTTTGTGATCACGAGCAGGTGTTTCCCTCATGGCATTGACGTTTACTTTGAGCATGTTGGGGGCAAATTGCTTGACGCGGTGCTTCTCAACATGAGGCACTATGGCCGCATTGCTGTGTGTGGAATGATCTCACAGTACAACCTTCACGAGCCCGAAGGCATAAAAAATTTGATGGAAATTGGATTTAAGTGGATCCGCATGCAGGGATACACGCATCGCAATTACTATCACCTGTATCCCAAGTTCTTGGACCTTGTTCTGCCGTACATCAGACAAAAGAAGATAGTGTATGTGGAAGACATAGCTCAAGGCCTTGAGAGTGGTCCGGCTGCCCTGGTTGGACTTTTCACTGGTCGCAACTTTGGAAAACAACTGGTTGCGGTTGCTCCTGAATGATGCAACCATCCATTAATGTACTATATATGTTCATGATCATAGTCATGCCTAGCTATAAGGAAAGCTTTGTACCATATATATATATGTACGTCTATATATACGTACATATGAATAAGATGTCTTATGCTTAATAAATAATTTGGCGTTTGCATGCGTATATATGCATGCAATTTAACTCAATATATAGTTTCATGTTCGGATAAGAAAATGCCCCAATTAATGAGAATATTTCTTTTTGTTTTAGATGAGCTTCTATCGTGGACAATTGGAAGAACTTGCTTGGATTGGAACCTCTTCCTTAATTAATGTTTGTGAGAGAGAGAGAGAGTGACTTGCATTGACTTGTCTAGCTAACATTTTTTTGCCTTGAGATCGATCTTCCTCCTTTTGGTAGTTCCCTTAATTATGTAGCTCCTCGAAGCTACAACTACAAGGCAGCGTATTTTCAATAGGAGGAGCCTTTCGCGGACCCTGACTCGTAGGCCTGCCCTCCCCAAATGAAGTAAACATATCATCCCCAAATGAACTACTCCTTATTAATTCCACTACCACTGCTTCCCATTCCTCCAAGTGGCCGGGCTCGAAAAACTCAGAGAAAATGTCATCTGCATTTCTGGGGTTGAACCTGAAAACTGTTGGGCCATCCCCAGTTTGGAAGAAGGAGGCCCCACCAGGTCCCCCAGCATCAGGTTGAGGTGGTGGCACTTGGCCTTTGAGCCCTTCTTCACCATATTGATCGTAGATTGCTCTCTTTTGGGAATCGCTTAGAACCTACCTTAAACCAAGATATAATATGTGACTAAAAAGTGAAGCTTAATTATAAAACAAAACAAAGAAGGAAATAATAAATGGGCAAATGTAAAGCCCAGAAAAAGGCTAAAATCTATAATACCCAGAAAAGGTTTAAGGGGCACCAAGAAAGAGCGAGAAATGAGATATATGTATAAATAGAAAATCGTTAATTTTGACAGTAAAGTGCTGACAAAGAAACCAATATAAAATTTGAGTAAAACTTAAGGACCTTATTCTTAAAATTGAAAACCGAAGAACTAAATTCAAATCAAGGGTTAAATACAATTCATCTCCCCCTCTCCCGAAGTTGTTACCCATTTTCAACTTGGTTACCAAAGTTTAAAAATTTGCAATGTACCTCTCAAGTTTCCAAAATTTTCAACTTAGTTATTCCGTTTGGTTTAACCGTCAAAGCAAACAGAATTTTGACCACATGACTTTTTTATGCAAATTTATCCGTTTTACTCTCACTCCAAAACGACTTCATTTTGTCTTTTAGTCCATCACGTCATACCCAATAGATCAAAAGCCAACACATGTCCATTAAAATAAAATAAAAAAATTATAAAATCTAATAAAAATAAATAAAACAAATATATATATATATATATATATATATATATATATATATATATATATATATATATATATATATATATATATATATATTAAGAGAGAGAGAGAGAGAGAGAGAGAGAGAGAGAGAGAAATACTAAACCGGCAGCCATCTTTTTAGGAGTGGCCTAGCCACCCCCAAAGGCATTCAGGCCACCCTCGGCAACGACCTTTCGTCGCAGCCTCCGGGGGTTGGGGGTAGCCTTCGGGCCACACCTAGAGACCTTTGGGGTGGCTACCAATTAGCCACCCCTTTTTATTTTTATTTTTTTTTAAAAAAAAAAAAAAAAAAAAAAAAAAACAAATATTTTTAAAAATTTGTAATTTGCCCCTACAAAGTTTCTAAAATTTTCAGTTCATCTCCTAAAGGGCAAAACGACATCATTTTGGAGTGAGGGTAAAATGGACAAATTTGCATAAAAAGAAGTCACGTGACACCTACGTAGACAAAATTCTGTCTGGTTTGCTGGTCAACCCAGACGAAATGGCTAAATTGAAAATTTTGAAACTTGAGGGGCATATTGCAAATTTTTAAACTTTTTATAACCGAATTGAAAATGGGTGACAACTTTGGGGAGGTAAATTGTATTTAACCCTCAAATCAAATGAAAACTTAGGGGTTAAATATGATTCTTCCCAAATAATAATAAAAATAAAAATAAAAATAAAATAAAATAAAATAAAAAACTAAGAAAACTTATGTACCGCCCTCTTATCTTTTATCACTTTTGTATTTATACTCATAAACTTTAAAAAGTGTTAATTTAGTGTATCAATCTTTTTATTTTTTTCAATTTCTCCTATATATTAGAATTTTTAGTTAAATCCAAACTGAAGGGTGTCAAAATTTTTAAAATACCCCTCATTTTTTTTAAAAAAAAAAAAAAATTACAATGATTTAAGCATTGGTTAGGATTTAACGAAATTTGCAAAAATATTAATGACTGAATTTTCTAAAAAAAAAAAAAACTATTTTCTGTCTAGAAAACCTAGAGAGACAAGCTCTCCCGCAAGTGTAGATTTTCATCTCCTGCCCTCTGCTTTCTTCTCTCCTTTTCACTTTTCTAATCCTGCCATCACCGCTGCTAATGATCTTGCCGCTAGTAATCCGACGCTAATGAGATTGTGACTAACGTGACAGTACCACGTGAACTCTCACGCCATGTCAAAAATTTAGCAGTATAAGTGCAAATAAGATGGTAATCAACAAGGACAAAGTGTAATAATTAACCAAAAAGAAAAATTGTCAAAAGATGAACTTTATTTCCACCATTGGATCTATATGTTCGCACTTTGTCTTATACGTTTACACTTGTCCCACCTACCTCACCCTCGTGATCTCATCAAACGAAGTATTCAAACATACGATGAAGTTATGAGCTCTGACGCCTCTACCTGTACAAATCTTCCACGACTTCTCAACTTAATTAGTCTCACCGGCGGCTGTGGTAGTGATATATTATCCGTTTTGGCGATTTCCCGGTGATGAGATAATATGCCATTTCTATATTCCAAACAATCTTTCCTGTTTAAAGTTAACAATGGATCTAAAAAATTGCGAAACCCCATCATTTATACATTTATTTTTTAATAGATGAGACTTTATTTTTCAAATTATTTTAGTGTCCCATCTGTGTTTCTTTCATCAGGAAGAAAACTCACATACGTTTGAATATCTCATTGATGAACCTGCCTATAAAAAAAGAACCATTCGTATATATGCTGCGCTGCAAGAGGTTGTAGAAAAGAGAGAGAGAGAGAAGATTGGTAATTATGGCGGGTGATCATGATGGTGGAGAAGTGAGGAACAAACAGGTGCTGGCTAGAGACTACATAGATGGCAATCCCAAAGAATCAGACATGTACTTGAGCACTGCTACCGTGCGCCTGAAGGTACCAGAGGGCTCAAATGCAGTTCTGGTGAAGAACCTTTACTTGTCCTGCGATCCCTACATGCGAGGCATCAAGGCAAAAGTCCAAGATCGCCTTTTTTATTCCTTTGTCCCTGATTCAGTAAGCTCTGATCACTTGGGCTTCTCTTTCTATCTCTCTCTTTCTCTTTCATATATAGAATATTTTCCTTCCTTTCACTCGTAGTTGCTGCTCTTTTGCTTGGTTTAATTGACATATTATTTTGGTGGTGAAACATGCAGCCAATAGTTGGGTATGGAGTGGCGAAAGTTTTGGATTCCGGGCACCCCGAGTTCAAGAAAGGAGACTTGGTTTGGGGGGTAACCAAATGGGAAGAATACAGCCTCATCACAATGACAGAAATCCTCTTCAAAATCCAGCATACTGATGTGCCCCTTTCCTTCTATACTGGACTTCTTGGTAATTAAGTCGTTTGCTAACAATTGGATGAAGTTTTTTAGATCAATTTGGATTTCAGAAGAAAATTACTGGTTTTACTGCATAATCTTTCATAGGATTGGCATGTCTCAACCAACGAAACTCTCAATTAAAGAGTTAATGGATATATTGTTGATGAAACCAGTCTTTTGGCCACAATATGAGTAGTCTTTACACGATTGGAAACAGAGATATCATAGGGACATATTGCCAGTTTAATGATCAAGTATTTACAGCACTAAAAATTTGGACAAGTGAAGTTGAGAGTTATTTTTCCTTTTGTGTGTGTATATGCCACACTAAGATAATTGCAATCATCAAATTTAGCTGACAAGTCAAAACTTTTGCTCTGAAACCATCTTAAATCATCATTTATCTCATAACTTCAACTTGTTAATCATTTAATTAATATTCAAAAACTGCATGTTCTTTTTGTGCATAGGTATGCCTGGTATGACTGCTTATGCGGGCTTCTATGAACTTTGTTCTCCTAAGAAAGGAGAATATGTCTTTGTCTCATCAGCATTTGGCGCAGTTGGTCAGATCGTTGGGCAATTTGCTAAACTGATGGGTTGTTATGTCGTTGGAAGTGCTGGAAGCAAAGAAAAGGTATTGCCTGTAATCGGCTTCTTTTTGTGTATAATAAAAAAGAAAAAAAAAAATTGGAAAAGTACAAGCTATTCTTTGCTTGATTACTGAAACCAATAATATTTTGCTGTTCTTTGAGACACAACCTGGTCGTTTTAGTATATAATAATTGTAAATTATTTCTTTATCCCTGAATGGCATGTAATTTCTTTGCCTCTGGTTAGACATTTCACAGTAATCACAAATTCACATAAAATTTCAAAGACATTAAGCTTTAAATTACCCTTTCGGACCCAATCTCTTTTGCTGCATGCATGCCTAAACCTCTGTTTTAAAGCAGGAGATGTGAAACTTGAGGCATGTCAATAAACAATGATCACAGATGAATAATTCTATAAACTTCCCACAGACAACACTGACAGGATGGCCATTCTGGTTACTAAAATTTTTGCTTCATTTTTTTCTATCTTTTTTCTTTTGGGATATCCTTGTTGAGCAGGTCCATTGTTAACATGAAACATCAACTGATGTCCTTCTTTTGTGTTGAACAAGGTTGATCTACTAAAGAACGAGTTTGGATTCGATGAGGCTTTCAATTATAAGGAAGAGCATGACTTGGATGCAGCTCTAAAAAGGTCAGTGCACAATATGCATACAAGTAATAGATGAAATATTGCCATGCTGCATTAACTAGAGTACTCATAAATGATGACAAGGCAGCTGGTTGCATAAAATTAAGGAAATGAAAGTCAGCAGACATTAATGTTTGCCATGTATGAGTAGAACTGAGAGACATTGATGTTGTTCCAAATGGTGTTAGGTATTTCCCTCAAGGCATTGACATCTACTTTGAGAATGTTGGAGGCAAAATGCTTGATGCAGTGCTTCTCAACATGAGACTCCGCGGCCGCATTGCTACAGCCGGAATGATCTCACAGTACAATCTTGATCAGGGTGAAGGCATCAGAAATTTGTTGACGCTTGTATACAAGCGCGTCCGAATGGAAGGATTTACTGTGTATGATTACTATCACCTATTTCCCAAGTTCTTAGACCTTGTGCTGCCTTACATAAGGGAAAGGAAAATAGTGTACGCGGAAGACGTAGCTGAAGGCCTCGAGAGCGGCCCTGCAGCTCTCGTAGGAATTTTCAGTGGCCGCAATGTTGGAAAACAAGTAGTTTTTGTTGCTCCCGAGTAGGGCCGTAATCGAGCCAAACCGAACTGAGTATTGAATGTTCAAGTTTGACTCATTTAATTTTATTTCGACGATAGAAAACAAGTAGTTTTTGTTGTTCCCGAGTCCCGAGTGACCATTCAGCCTCCAATTTTGATGTCTAATACTAGCATACCACCATTATGGTGGCTCTGTTATATATGTTGAGATATATATATGTTGTAGTCTGTGTTACAAACAATTTTATTTATTTTTTTAGCCATTTTTTTTTCTTTTAATTATGGTCATCAACATACCTTGATATTCTAACGTTTTATCGCTCTAAAAAACAAAGCAGCTACTATTCACGTGTATAGAAAGAGCCAAAGAGGTTCGCCAAAGAGCATTAGTGGCATATACTTTATATGCTTCCATTACTCATCCTTTGGCACCATAAAAAAATTATGAGATTATTATTCACAAGGAAAGATTGAAGGGTTGTTATTTGGCCTCTTTACTTGAACGTGCATCTTTAAGTAAGGTAGACGCTATATTTTAATCTGAAGAAACTACGTGTCAAGAAACCTGATTTTATTGAGTTGAATATTTCAATAAGCACAAAATTAACCTTTAAGAGCATCTCCAACAGTTCTTTTAAAAGTCCCATATTAGTTAGTTTTAGCTATTATAAGCATTTTTTTAACTCCAGCAGACCCTTCAAAATAAAATTTTGTTAAAATTTGCTATAGTAAACTTTCATATATAAAAGTTAGTGTAGCACCTTGCACGATTCCACCTTGAGACGAGAGAGGTGGAGGAAAGGATAGGGATAAAAAAATAAAATAAAAAAAAATATTTAAAATAAAAAAATAAAAAATAAAAAATAAAGAGATGAATAGATGTTCTCTTAGAGTGTATAGTGAAAAGCAAGTAAAATAGGAAAAATTGTATTTTTGAGTAGGTAAAATGACCATATTTTATGGAGATGTTCTAAAGTCGACCCTCTTAGGCCATCTCTAGCAGTTGGAATTAAAATAGCTACTCAAAAAGTACCAATCTCTACTTTAACCACTGGCTATCTTAAAAACACTCCAACAATAATCTCTATTTCACTCTTCATTTTCTTAAAATATTGTTTTTTTAATCTTTTTCTTTATTTCTTACTTTTTTTCACTTCTCCCTCTCACTCTCCACTCTCCTCCAACCCCCATCCCCAACCCATCTCCGGCAGTGACGATGCAGAGATCGGATCCGACGGTGACGGCGTAGTTGATGGAGGCGTGGATTTTGGTGTGGGGGAGGAAGGCAAAGGTGTGCTGGAGGTCGAGCATCTCGCCGCGAAGCTTGTCAGGCTTGGTGTCGACGAGGATGAGCTCATCTATGGCCTCCACGTCTGCATTTACTGAGCCTTCCTTAAATCCCTCAACTTCTACCTCCACTTGCCCACCCACACCCAAGACCCAGAATCGGTGCGATCGATGGTGGCTTCTCGAGCAGCAGGCGTTGCTTCTTCTGGGCAACGAGAATGGCCCAGCGTACGTGGAGGTCGGTGGGCAGGGGCACGTAGACGGCGTCGACATCTGGATCGTCAAGGACGGCCTCGTTCGGCGCCGGAGCTTTGGGAGGATCGGTCGGATCTCGGCGTCGGCGCAGAGAGAGGAGATTGGTGCCTATTCAGAGGAGCGACATCGGCGTCGGCGTCGGAACTCGTCTTCTCCGGTGGGCGAGAGAGAGGGTGAGAGAGGAGTAAGAGAAAGAGGGAAGGAAAAAAAAAAAATAGTAGATATGTGAACAGTATTTTCATGAAGTTAGCAAAAAAGTTAGAATAGCTACTCTGCTAGAAGAGAAGAAGAAGAAAAAAAAAAAAAAAAAAAAAAAAAAAAAAAAAAAAAGAAAGAAAGAAAGAAAGAAAGAAAGAAGCCAAATTTAACTTATTGGTTAAAGTAGCTCTCCTGCTGGAGATGGCCTATGTGATTTTATAGTATTGTGAGATTTGCTCTAATTTTAGTTATTTACATTCTATTTATCTTTGTGTTTATTTTTCAAATTAATATTATTTAATATCAACAAGAACTTTTGCACCATCAAAATAATTTTACAATAATCCACATATATATATATATATATATATATATATATATATATATATATATATATATATATATATATATATTTGTTTTGGAAGGGTCCTGCCTGCTGTCGGTGTGACTTTTAAATGCATAAATATGCTAGCACCAAATAGAATACAACAAAGCTACATATTAAGGAAAAATAGAATCATTTCCCCTTTCCCTCTTTGAAAAAAAAAAAGGAAACATGAAAAATTAGTCTTTGTGATTTGCATCCTTATAATCAATCAATCCTTGTAGTTTGAATTTTATACAATAAATTCTATTTTTAATTGAAATTAATGTTACATGACCACTTAGGACATCTCAGCACTAATAATATATTGACACGTGACAATCTAAAACCACTTGCATTGATTTTGTTAAGATGTAGAGCATATGGACCAATTTTTCATTTTGGATTGATCTTTTCGGATCAAAATTCCTTACAATTATAAAAGAAATAATAGATTTTCAAATTATGAAATTTAAGTTGTTTCTAGGCGTTGAAACGATTGGAAAACATCACCTATTAAAAAGGTGGCATGTTACAATTGAAAATTGAGTATATTTTCATCAGATTTTTGTTCTTTATGTTGTAAAAAAAAATTAGGGTTAAATACCCCAGAGGTACCTGAGTTTTACGTGTTTTTAAATTTAGTACCTCAGTTTCATTTCGTATCACAGGTAGTACATGAATTTGAAAGAAAAAAGCTCTAGGTAGTACCTGTTAGATTTCTCGTCCAAATTTCAACTTCTCGCCATGTGTCAACCGCTGAGGTTGACACGTGGAACCAAAAAAAAAAAAATTAAAAATTAAAAATTAAAAAATTAAAAAAATGATTAAAATTAAAAAAATTAAAAAAAAAAAAAAAAAGAAAAAAAAAAAAGAGGGGTGGCTGAGCCACCCCCCTTGGCCACCATGGGGGTGGCCGGCCACCCCCATTTTGGCCAAGGAGGTGGCCCAGACACCCCCTTGGCCGGTCTGGCCGGTCTGGGGTGGCCGAACCACCCCATAGGGGGTGGTTCGGCCACCCCACAGTTGAAAAAAAAAAATTAAAAAAAAAAAAATTTGAAGGGTTTTGGCCCTAGGGGGTGGTTCGGCCACCCCAGACCGGCCAGACCGGCCAAGGGGGTGGCTCAGCCACCCCTCTTTTTTTTTCATTTTTTTAATTTTAAACATTTTTTTAAATTTTTTTTTTTTATGTGGTGCCACGTGTCAACTTCAGCAGTTGACACGTGGCGAGACGTTGAAATTTTCACAAGAAATCTGACAGGTACTACCTAGGGTTTTTTTCTTTCAAATTCAAGTACTACCTGTGATACGAAATGAAACTGAGGTACTAAATTTAAAAACACGTAAAACTCAAGTGCTTCTGGGGTATTTAACCCAAAAAATTAAGCAAAAAAATATCATTTGGTTTTCCGAATAAGAAGCGTTTTTACAAAAATAAAGAAAAAGCATTTTGAAAAGAAAATTATTTCTCGTTGTTTCGATTAACATGCAACATTTTAAATATATAACTTTTTGAAGCGTTTCGATACCTAGAAACAGCCAAAACGCGATAATTTAAGAATCTATCATTTTTCACTGCATATTAACAAACTCGTTTTGATATCAATTGATGGGCCCAAAAGTGGATTAGCCGAAGGCCCAACTGGAAACTTAACCTGGTTTTGTCGGTGGAAATTGGAATAGTTTGGTGGGTGAGGTTCAAGTCATTCCAGCCTGGTGATCTGTCTTAAACCCCGAACAACTTCTCCCAAAGATCCACCGTCCAATCCCGAAACTTGCAGATGATTTAAGCACTACCTTGGTCCACTCATTTCTTTAGAAAAGAAGAAGAGAAAGAGACCTTCCACCCAACACCGACTATTCTCCTTCCTTCCTTCCTTCCTGGCATTGCGAATCAACTGGTGATGGTGAAGATGGAGGGGAAGGGCATTGTGGCAATTGTGGGGTTGGTTTTGCTTGTGGTGGCGAGTGTGGTGGAATGTGATGCGGACACGGTGACGAAGGTGAAGACGGTGAGGGGAAAGAAGATGTGCGACAAGGGTTGGGAGTGCAAGGGGTGGTCCATATACTGTTGCAACGATACCATCACCGACTTCTTCCAGACGTACCAGTTCGAGAACCTCTTCTCCAAGAGGAACTCGCCCGTGGCACAGGCCGCCGGCTTCTGGGACTACCAGTCCTTCATCACCGCCGCCGCCCTCTACGAGCCCCTCGGCTTCGGGACGACCGGAGGCAAGCACATGCAGATGATGGAGATCGCCGCGTTCCTCGGCCATGTCGGCGCCAAGACCTCTTGTACGTACTTTTACTATTACTCTTACTGTTATTGTTTATTCTATTGGGGGTTTTTTGAGGGGATTTGCTTACCTGGGTGTGTGATTTGGCTTTCTGTCTCGGTGTGTGACTGTGTGCGTGTGTGTTTTTCTTAAGTTAATGGGAGGAAATTGGATGTGCAAATCCAGAGTGGGCTTTGAGGTGATTCGGTTAGCTGGGTGTTTGATTTGATTGTCTCTATCTGTCTGTGTTTGTGTGTGTTTTTTTCCTTGTAAGTACTGGGACCGTAGTCTATTGGGTTTTGAGGGGATTCGGTTACCTGGGTGTTTGATTTCATTGTCTCTTTATGTGTTTGTATTTGTTTTTCCTATTTCAGTTGGAGGAAATTGTGTTGACTTAATAGATAGAAATTTTAGAGTGGGTTTTGAGGTGATTCGGTTACCAGGGTGTTTGACTTGATTGTCTGAATGTCTGTCTGTTATGTTTGTATGTATGTGTTTTCCTTTTATTAATTGGAGGAAGTCGGTATCTACTTAATAGATAGGAAATCTTAGAATTTGATTACCTGAGTGTTTGATTTGATTGTATTGGATTGGAGGAAATGGAAGTCAGTTACTTGGGGTCTTTTTGTGTGTTGACATAATCTGATTTATGGTAAAAATGGTGAATATAACTGGGGGGTTCTATCACCAGGTGGTTATGGAGTGGCGACAGGAGGACCCTTGGCCTGGGGTCTTTGCTACAACAGGGAAATGAGTCCCAGCCAGACGTACTGCGACGACACCTACAAATACACCTACCCTTGTACTCCTGGAGCTGAATACTATGGCCGCGGTGCCTTGCCGATCTACTGGTCTGTATACGTATATTTTAGAACCCACTTCCATTTCCAGCTGTTTTATTTGTTTTCTACCTTAATCTTTTAATGTTAACTTAATTTTTATGGTTGTGAAAGATTTTAGTCAGTTGAAGAGGCAATACTGAATATGAAATGTTGATGATTGTATACTACTTGTACATAAGTTTGTTGATTGCCTTACTAAGCATCTTCACTGATGAAATGAAGCATCTTTTACTAGATAACTGGCTCATACAGTGGTTAGAATTGTTTTATAGGTCAAAGATGATGTTTCATTTCACTCATAGTTCGTAATTTGTTCTTTTTTGCCTGCCTTTTTTGCATGGATATATGGACTAACTCCTAGAAAAAGTAATAATAGTTATAATAATTGATCACATTATTAAGTATCTGGCATTGATGTTGTTACCACAGGAACTACAACTACGGTGCAACAGGAGAGGCTTTGAAAGTAGATCTGTTGAACCATCCAGAATACATTGAGCAGAATGCTACCCTTGCTTTCCAGGCTGCAATTTGGAGGTGGGTTACCCCAATCAAGAAGTCACAGCCTTCAGCCCATGATGCCTTTGTTGGCAACTGGAAGCCTACTAAGAATGACACTTTGTCTAAGCGTGTTCCTGGTTTTGGTACCACAATGAACATTCTCTACGGCGATTTCCTTTGTGGCAAGGGTGATGATGATTCTATGAACACAATCATTTCCCATTACCTATATTACCTTGACCTCATGGGACTCAGCCGAGAGCAGGCAGGTCCCAGTGAGGCGGTCTCTTGTGCCGAGCAGGCTGCATTTAACCCTACTAAATCTCCCAACACTGCGTCTTCTTGAGCTCTATTTGATGGTATTGTTGGACTGAGCCTCTTCAAGGAGAAACCATTAATAAGAGTTGGCAAAGATGGTGTTATACCCATACCAAGGTCAGTTATAATGTGTGTATTGATTTACCGCTGCCCTTTGTTATTGCTTTGTAGATTTTGAGACCCATTCGTTTCTATGGAGTATGTTCTTGTGCAATATATGTACCACCCTATGAACCATCTTGTTGTTCTGTGTTTCAATTACAAATTTGTAAAGTTAAAATATGTTCTATTTAGACATGCTTTCTCGTCCCAATTTGGTGCTACCTTTGGTAAATTTCTTTGTTTTGATTAGGACGTGTGGCTTGATTTTGGACTACAAGTATTGTGCTCAGAAGTGGTACAGGTATTAAGCTATTAAAAAAAGCATTTCAAGGGACATGTCTCTATTAAAAGCTGGTTTATAGGACATTTCCTACAAACTAATTTGTAGGAAATTTTCAACCACCTCAAAATGCATTCATTTTAGATGGTGATGTATAATTAATGACTTCCAGCAACTGAGCTAAGGATGTTTCATGGAAGGAAATGTATATTTGTTAAATCTGATGCAATCTACACGAATTACACAAAACAAACAAGCAAACTATTATGAGCACTATCATAACATAATTAGAGTGGTTATGAGCATTATTTTCAGTTTACTATAGTAGTATTTGTCAAGCTGCTAACATTGCTCTAAGGCCCACTTTCACCGTCTTTGACACCATTGTTTGATGAGAATGCAAAATACTCGTTATATGGTCCATTTATGTGCCCATTGGACCTTTAAAAAGAATGAAAAATTGAGAAGATCGTACATAATAATGCGGTAATGTGTAGAGCACATTACAAGCATGCATGGGTGGAGCCATGTGCATGCCATAGTTTTAGGTCTAAATAAAATGAAAAATTAGGGGTGGGCAAAACCCAACCCGGCCCGGCCAGCAAGACCGGTTTTTGGCTTGAAAATTGGGGGTAGAGGTCAAATTCTTGTAAAATTGTGGGGGCAGGTTGTGGATTTAGGATTTTTAAAACCCCAGGTACTCCTCCCGCCCGCCCCACACTAAACTTAAACGAACTAAAAAAAAACCCTAACCCCCCACCCCCCCTTTGCTCCTCACTTCTTTTCCTGTGCTGCTTAGCCAAGTCCCTCCTTTGTCAAAAAACCCTAAGATCCTAACCCAGTAACTATGCGCCACACCACTCACCACAACTCAAGTCATGCCTCACACTCACCCCTCTCTCGTCTCTCCTCACCAGAATCTTCTGGTCATGTTCCTCACTTCCTCTACCAAATATGAACTTGAGGGTTTCTGAGTATGAAAAAGCTCATGGTTCTGCCTCTCCGTAAGTTGCTCCAATTTAGTCATTCTCCGCTCTTCTCCAATTCAGTCCCTGCGCCGCTCTTTAGGCACACAACCCCAACGAAGTTCACATCCACAAATGGATTGACAATGCACTCCATCATCAACCTTAGATCGTTGGATATCGAAGCTTCCAGAAGCCGTTGTTGCCTCAGAAGCTCCACTCTTTCCAAAAATATGCAGAACCCAAATACAAAATGGGTATTCTTCAATTCCTCTTTTTTCAAACTATTTGTTCTTACTATTTTCTTTTTTCAAGTGTCAAGAGAGTTATGTTTTTATGTTGGTGGTGGTGTAGTTGTGTTTGTGTTTGTGTTGGTTGTGGTATTTGTGTTTATGTTGCAGCTAGTAGCCGGTTAAGGAAAGAGTGGGTTGTGCAGAATACTCACCCAATCCGCCCCGCCCCTACCCAAGACCCCCGGATACAACACATTTTTGCCGAGCCACGGGTAGGGATTTTGGAACCCGCAAAGTGCAGGTTCGGGGGCAAAAATGGAAGAAATTCATCCCGTGCCCACTCCTATGAAAAATGATACAAATCCATCTTCTACACATCTCATTTTTAAATCTACCACTGAATTGGTAGGACCCACATATTGAGTCCTACAAATTAAATGGTCAATTTGAAACTTGGTTGTATGATTAAGGGATGGATGTCTAACGTAAAGTGTTTCTTTTTTAAAAAAAAAAAAAGAAAAAGAAAAAAAGGTTAAATCTAATTTTACTACCTATGGTTTGTAGTTTTATCAAAAAGCTACTTGGCTTTTCAAAAATAACAATAATTTTACCGTGTGGGTTTTACATGTTTATTGAATTACTACTTTTTGTCAATTTTTCATCCCAAAAATAACTTCATGCTGTCAAGGGGGCAAGTAGCTGCATCATCTCTTGTATGATTGCATCATGTCTGCATCACACCATCTCATACTTGACACGCCAGCATCACTTCCTACATTAGTATCTTTTTTTCTTTTTTTCTTTTTTTTTTTTATAAAAGGGTACTGCTTTCATTAAAACAAACCAAAGACGCAAAGATCTCATTACAATGTTAAAGAATACCAAAGACTCTCTAAACAGAAAATCAGAATTAAGTTCTGATTTGGGAGCAAACTACCTAAGAAACACCCAAAGATTATAAGATCATACATTGGAAGCCACCCAACCAAATAAGCACCACTACTAAAAAAAGATGGTTGATCTACGCTAAAAAGCGAAAAACTCCAATAAAATCCAAGCATCTAACAGGTAGCTTGCAAATCTAACTAAATAATACAGAAACCAACAAACACCCCCACAAACGAAGATGGCCGGACCACTGCAACTAAGAAAACCAAAAAACCAATACAACCCAAACAGAGCCTCGGTGAAGTGAAGGAATGATCTTCCGAGAACCGCCGTCCGACGAGGGAAAGGAAGCCGGGAGAGTGGCACATGGCCATCACACGCCAGGAAGGTCTCTGGTGCGTGATTGCCACGCGCCGGTGAGGAGGGGGCGGTGGAGAACACGCCGAACGTCGAGGGACTCGGAGGACGCCGGGGAACCCAAACGTGAGGCCGGTGTTGTGCAATCATGGAGAGAGAAGCGTAGATCTAGATCGGAAATTTTCGATCCAAACAAATCTTTCAAAAACACACAACACACGCCATCCTCCCCACGAAGCTCACTGGAAAACCCCAGCACCTGAAACCTCTGCTTGCACCAAAGAACAACAGAAAAACAAAGAACCAACAAACCAAAAAAACTCCACCGGTTCAAAACAACCGTGAAGAAACAAACCTCCAACAGCCCTAAAGCTTGGAGAAACGGACCATCCACCCCTGAAAACAAGTCAAGGATAAACAAAAAAACCACCCTAACCATAAAGGCTAAGGAGAGACACCAGCACCCGGAGGGGAAGGCGTGAAGCCCACCCCCCCCGAGCAAAAACCAAGCAAACTCAAAGCTTTTCCTTCTTCAGTTTTTCCTTTGGAGAAAAATATCAGAGCTAGATGGCCTTCCCTTTCCTACATTAGTATCTAACATATTAATTAAGTATAATAAACTACAATTATACCTTTATGTTAAAAAAATTTAAAAAACAAATAAACACTAATTAATTCTCCTCCCGTTGCTGACATTTAGATCAACCCTTTGTGAGAGTGGGTTGTTACGGTGCCTCAACAACCCCATGCAGTAAGGAGTCGCAGAGCTCCATGATCTCCTATGTGAGGGGTTGGTCACGGAGGCTCCATGACCCCTCACAGAGATGCAACCTCTACAAAGGATTGCAGAGCTCCACGATCCCCTCTGTGAGAGGTGGGTCGTACTTCTACAAATCCTTACAATAATGCAACCTTCATGAGTCAATCACAAAGGCTCCACAACCCCTCGCAAAAGTTACGCATTTGAATCCCCCCACAAAGGCACATGAGGTCGAGAAGTTCATTGACCACCACAAGGGGGGTCGCATGGCCCTCGTAACCAACCCTTCATGGAGGTCGCGGAGGCACCCTCCACAAGTTCGTCGTGGGGGTCCTACGACCCACCCCTTATCGGGGTCGCTTCCGCTAGTGGGTCATGGAAGCCCCATGACCCACCCCTTACGGAGGGATAGATCTACACACCAACCATGTGATGGGAGTTGGCCAATTTTTTATTATTTTAGAAATTGTTTAACATAAGGGTATAATTACCAAATACTAATGTGACAAGTGATATTGATGTGTTAAGTATCACATAGTGTGACATATATATATGGCACAATCTTATTGGAGTTGACGTAGCTAGTTGCTTGCATGGCAACATAATTGTTGTTTTTTGCATTGAAAATTGAATGCAAATAGTAATTTGACAGATATGCAAAACTCAAACAGTAGAAATGTCGGTTTCTAAAACTCAAAATAGCTTTTTGACACAAGACAAGCCACATGTAATAAAATTGAATTTAACCTTTTAAAACATGAGATATGTTATTTGCATAATTCTTACATAGCAATACTGATATGTCTAATATAATAATATTTTTTTTAAAAAAAAAAAATTAAAAATGATGGACACATCAATATTATTGTACAAAATTATTTTGCTAGTAATATATCTCTTAAAACATCGAGCACAAAAAATGTCAAAATGGGACATAAAATTAATTTGCGAGAATCATATTAAAGAAAATGCTACGAATGAAGAATCATCGCGGATTGTTTATCTCTTATTTTATTAATTTCTCTCTAAACTTTACTTCGCTTTTTAATTAGTCTTTCTTTAAGCTTAAAAGAAACAATAATTTTTCAAAATAAGTAATGAGATGTAGAGTATATTTTAACGGCGCATCTTAAAATAAATAAATAAATAAGTAGAGTTATTCTTTCTCCGTAGTTTGGGAGACAGGAATTGGGTAGTACTTCAAAATTCAAAGAAAATTTTAAAGGATTGAACGCTCTTGTCGGTTTCAATCAAATGGGTCAAAGTATGGTTACTATTCAAAATTCAAAGAAAATTCTTAAGCAAATCCTATTTGGCTTGTTTGGTAAAAGAAAGAAAATTCTCCCTCCTCTTCTTCACTTTTTTAAAAAACAATTTTTTCAAAATATTTTAATTTTATATCACATCAATAATTTTTTATTATAATTTAAATAAATAAAAAATTCACTACAATACAATTTTTATTTTTTATTTTTCACTTTTTTATACAAATTTTTTTTTTTACTTTATATCCCATCTATTACTCTTACTACCATCCCTAACTCACACTCCCTTACCAAACAAAGGCCAATTGAATTTCTCTCTTCTGGAATGTCTCCCCAAAAATCAAACTCACGCATTAAAAAGGTGGGAAAAACCACATAGAAGAAATATGTGGTTCAAACTTCAAACCCTTCCCATAAAAGATATATTTACGACATATATATTTCTCTTATTAATTATTTGCTCCATAAATTGCTAAAATTAAGCTAAAAAAAAAAAAAAAAAAAAAAAAAAAAAAAAGAAAAGAAAAAAAAAGGGAGAGATTTCCGCAATCAAATAAGTCAAAATTCAAACGTTCAAGAAGGTCGCTTATCTCCGCCAATAGTCTCTGGTCTAACGCCCACCCACAACCACACATCCTTCGGCAGATCCTCTTTATTTGCTTTCAAACTGCATACAAAGTCAATTTACACTTAATTCTCAACCTCCTTATCTCTTCAAAATATCACCATCATGTCATTTTATTCTAACCACCCCTCTTGAAGTCGTCGGTCATGACAAATAATGTCATTTTCTCTCCCTCAATTTACGTGTATATATATATATATATATATATGAACGTAATAAAAAATAAAAAAAATATGTGAGAACACACGCAATTAAAAAAAAAAAAACATACTTTAATTCTCAAATGAAAAAAAACACTTGTCACTACCTAGCTAGCTAGAAAGTTAATTCCAAATAACTTGGTCCCACTGTTGCATCAAAATAATTCAAATCTAATCAATGTTTGAATGTTTCTCTTAGAAAAGAAAAAAAAAATTAAAATAGTAATAATAATAATAATAATGTTTCTCTTTAGTATTTAAAAATATGATAAATCATTTTAGCTGACGTTTACTACTCTATCCATGCAAATTAAAGAAATAAGCAGAGGAGCCCTACACCTATATATGTATACCTACTCCCCCCCCCCTTCATTTCTCACACCCCTACAACACACACGGTCGCTCTGAAAGCGTTGTGTTTCAGTGTTTTACTTGTACTCGGAGAGAGATAGAAAGAGAGAGAGAGTTTTGGAATGGCAGGCGAGGAAGTGAGCAACAAGCAGGTGATATTCAGGGACTATGTCAGTGGTTTTCCCAAGGAGTCCGACATGTGCGTGACGACAAGTAGCATAAAGTTGAAGGTCCCCGAAGGTTCCAAGGCGGTTCTGGTGAAGAACCTCTACTTGTCCTGCGATCCCTACATGCGTGGCCGTATGAGCCGGCCCATTAATGCCAGCTACATCGGCTCCTTCCAACCCGGTTCGGTCAGTGAATTCTCTGTCCCATGTTATGATTCAGAGTTTTGAATGAAGGGAATTATTTTTATTCTCTACTTGTTTGCCTCAAAAGTGGAAATGAAATTCTGGGTTTGGAGGCAATTACTAGATTATAGATGAGTTCTGATTCTTCTACCTCTGTTTATGTGAAAAGACAAACAACCCAAAAAAAAAAGGAACCTCTTTGATTGTTTTTTCATAAAAAATACACTGTGAATTTTAATGGGGATTATTCTGTTTCTATTGATACCCTGGCTGGGGCTCATTAAATTTTCAATTTTTCTTTTCACATAATTTTAGTCTGTACTTTGTTCACTAAAGTTGCAATTTTTGCTGTGAATCTTGATGGACTTGAATGATCACCCTGCAGTTGGCTATTACTTTACCTTGACATTTGGAACCCAATAAAAAGATCAATTTTGCAATGATTAGTTAGTTACTAGTGGTTGTCAAATTTTTGAAACCATGGGTCGAATAAATTAAATATAAATAAGGAGTTAGTTAAGTAATTTTTTTTTTTTTTTTTTTGATAGGTAAGTTAGTTAAGTAATTGGATGCCGGTAGCCAAATAGAAGCTTAAATTTATATATAACTATGCCTAAAAATGTTGGGTCTTTTGATTTTAATGATTGTTCCTTAATGTTGAAACTACAGCCCATTGGTGGATATGGAGTATCTAAAGTTTTGGATTCTGGGCATCCAAACTTCAAGAAAGGCGACCTGGTTTGGGGAATAACTGGGTGGGAAGAATATAGTCTTATTACAGCAACTGAGTCTCTGTTTAAAATTCACGACACTGATGTGCCTCTCTCCTACTATACTGGAATTCTTGGTAAGTTAATGCTTTTGGGTTCCCAGTTCTAATCTTGTTTTGTCTAGCTGTTTGGTGTGCTAAACAGGAGAAAAAAGTTGATGATTATCGTCCCCTTAGGTAATACAATGCTAAGGATTCTCATTGAGTATATTACGCCCATTTGTCGGTGTTAACTGTTAAGTCACCTACATTGTTACGTTTATGGTGATGTCTAGGAATATGCGCCTCAATATTTTAAGATAGCTTGGCCCCAGTGGCTGTCACAGTTCTTGGTTAAGCTGAACTCTCTCTCTCTCTGAATTCTTATGCTCTTGTGAAATAGAATATGAATTTGTGCAATTGTATGTTCCTCTCTTTTCTCTTTTGAGAATGTAATAAAATGATCAGGTGTTACTTCAAAAGGCAACTTATTTAATTTTGAATCTTTCGGTGAGTATGGCAATGAAACTGAGCCATTGCACTTGGGACACTTACAATTACCTGGCTAGATCTCTGGCATTGTTGGCTTACTGAGCTGAAGTTACTTTTGAAGATTGTAGCCGTCCATAGTTATTATAACCATTATAGATCACTTATAGCAACTAATTTTGATGGGCATTTTATTATGCTGTATCTTTCTTGATCCTCGAAGCTCATCTAAATATTCGTTTTATGTAGGTATGCCTGGTATGACTGCTTATGCTGGTCTTCATGAGATTTGCTCTCCTAAGAAAGGAGAGTATGTCTTCGTCTCAGCAGCTTCTGGGGCTGTCGGCCAGCTTGTTGGACAGTTTGCGAAGCTATTGGGCTGCTATGTTGTTGGAAGTGCTGGGACCAAAGATAAGGTGAGTCCTGATTATGTGTTCGACTTGTCAATTTAATTAATAGAGTACCTGCAGTTCTCTTTATGATGCAATGTGGTTGATCTGCTTATTAGTATCATTCAAATCATCTGCTATCCATAATAAATAGTTGTAATGGTGATATTCTGCATCTTGAACTCCTAAATAAAGTACTCTCATTCTCTTCATAGCTAGAGCATATGATTTTTGACACTGTCAGGCACAAGTGGATGCGAGGCTCTTGTATCCACTCATTCCCTACACTCATTTCAAGACTTGTAAAGAAATTCTCTTTTGTTTACCTAAGATCAGTGCAGAGCCATGAAGATGCTATGAAATTTTGTTATTAACTTACCAAAAAAAAGAACATAATAGCTATTAGTTATCAAAACTGTCTTACTATTTATGGTTCCTTTGCATGCAAACATAATACCATAACATCTATGAATGTATATGTTTAAGATGATTAATTCCTGTATCACTTATGTTTAATTCTACGGGAGTGGTCATGTGTTCATGTCAAAATTGACTTTATATCAATTTCCACTAGTCATGGTAGAAAATTGATCCGAATCGTGCTGATTATCATTCTTCTACAATTTTAATCTTAAGAGTTAGTGTACTTGACCAGAGGGGAAAACTCATTAACCAGCATTTTATTTTTTCTGTTTGCTTTTGTTGCTTTGTTGCTTTCATTTATCCTGTCTACGATATAAAGGTCAATTTGTTGAAGAGCAAGTTTGGGTTCGACGAGGCTTTCAACTACAAAGAAGAGCCTGACTTGGTTGCAGCTCTGAAAAGGTTAGTATTAATACGTGTTCTAATCAGAATATAAAATGTCATATGAGGCTTTCAATGAAGGCCTCTGGTTAGATACTGAAGTAAATACTGGACACCCCTGTTCTCAAGAAATAGGACATCCCTCCATATTGCTTTTGAAATTTTTACAGTCGAAAAACAAGGTTTAAATAGTGGATTAGTTTTGACTTTTCAATGCAATATACACTGCTACCCATTTGCTAGAAACAGTGCGATGCTCAACTCTGTAAGCTAATCAAGTTGTATTATTTTTGTCCCAAAATCGGTGTTGATTACCACTTTTGGTGATAAACCATTTAAGACTAGTTTGCCCTTATTCTGTTGAAGAAAAGGGGAAAGAGAAAAGGTAAACAAAAAGCAAGGGGTTTGATGCTCATTTTAGTCTATACTTGGGAAACCGGCTCGGCTAGTGGGGATAGCCGAGCCAGAACAGATCTAAGAAATAGTGAGAATTCTTGATCTCTCTCAATATCTCTCTAAATTTGAAAATCCAGGATTTGAATTGATGTCCTTTTAGCCCCACACAAGGTTTGTGAATTGGCGATTGTCTGATAATGAGCAAGGAATATCAAGAGAATGCATTCTGCTATTTGGTATTTGCTGCTGCTAAAATCTAGTGCCTTGCTGTGTTTTTCTTCCAGGTACTTTCCAGAAGGTATTGATATATATTTTGAGAATGTCGGGGGAAAGATGCTTGATGCGGTGCTACAGAACCTGAGGGACCATGGCCGCATTGCTGTCTGTGGGATGATCTCACAGTACAACCTTGAGCACCCTGAAGGTGTGCATAATTTATCTGCTCTGATTCTGAAACAGGCCAAGATGGTAGGATTTCTGGCTTTCAGTTTCTATGACAAGTACCCAAATTATCTTGAGTTGGTTCTGCCTTCCATCAAAGAAGGGAAGATTACATACGTGGAAGACATAGCTGAAGGCCTAGAGAGTGCCCCAGCAGCTCTGGTAGGGCTCTTCACTGGCCGCAATGTTGGGAAACAGGTAGTGGTGGTTGCTCGTGAATGAAAATGTACCTTCTATAGAATTTTTTGTTTAGTGCTCGGTTCTCAAAGGAGTTGTGTTTCCATAATAATAAGTGTAATGTTGTTGTCATGTTGATGTCCTTTAAATCACGAATGTATTTGAGTTGGAAGTACTTCTGTTCCATGTACCTTTGAATTGTAGCACTTTATTTATTTGACGAATAATGCTATTTATTATACTATTATACGACTGTCATACAATTGCTGAGAATTTGGATATGAACACACATTTCATACTTTGGCTCGAATAGGCATCCTCACAAATGAGGCAATCTTGAAATTCTTAAGCAGTACTCGTGTAAAATCTTATATTTGCTTGTTGTTACTGCCTTACCATAATGTGGTTTAGGCTAATGTCTATATAGAATATTCAGTTATACAAGAGTTGTGAAATAACTATACAATCAAACTTATATTTGAATTTACATAATAATAGGTCATTTAGTTTCAGTTGAGTCTCTATCTTGATCTTGAGTGTGATTTGAATTCTTGGTTGTTGAGAGAGAGATAATATTTAGGGGTGTGCAGCAGTTCGAAAGTCGGTTAAATCGGCAAAGTCGGTTCGATTAACTGACCATGTCGATTAAGTCGGTTAATTCGCCGACATTTAACCGACAAGAAAAAATTTCGAAGTATTCGGTTAAGGCGGTTAAAGCAGTTAATGCGGTCGGTAAGCGATCAGTTAAAGAGTCGGTTAACGATCGGTTAAAGCGGTCGGTTAATCGGTTATGGTTAAGATTAAGCCTTAAAATGGGCCTTCTAACCCTTCTTAATTTGGGCCTCATTTTTTAATGGGTCAAAAAGACTCAAAATAATTTTAATTTTTAAGGCCCATATCAATATGCTTTATTTTTTAGACTTTTAGTATTTGGCTATTTGCCACTTGCCAGCAAGCCCAGCCAGCAAGGCCACTGGGCAGTCTGGGCTAGCAGGCCCAGCACGGCAGCACCACCAGTCCAACACACCTGACACTAGTCCACTGTCCAAAATTATTTTCATAATTTCTTATACCTTGAGTCCTTTTTACTTTTTTACATAAAAAATAAAAAAATAAAATTTAAAAAAACAATAATACATAAAAAGAAAAAATTGGAAAAGTGGTCCATTGGTAGATTGACAGTGGTCCTGGTGACTGCTAATGTGAAACATTGAAAATTTGAAACATGCATTACGTGCAATTGTGTTGTGCTTTCAAGTTTCACTGCTTTCAATGCTTTGTGCCTTTGTGCAAAACTCCAAAGCCCAAATTGAAAAATGAGTTAAAATGTCAAATACTCAAACGCATTGTATGCACATTATGCACTCAGCACTTATCACTTGATTTAGTTGATTCACTTATGCTGTTATGCACTCAAACACTCAGTGAGTCAGTGCTGACTACTGAGTGCAAACAACAGTCCACAAAGGCACAAATCCGCAATCATACATTCATAATAAATTACAAAATTACTTCACTTTTCTTCAATAATACATTAATGCAATAATACTTGAATAAAAATAATTTAAATTACTTAATGTTCAACTGAATCAGCTACTAGCTAGCTGCATGTCTGCACCCTGTAGGGAAAAAAATTGAAAAAGCAAGAAGAAAAAAAAAACGGAGAAGAGGGCAGTCGGCACTTGGCAGACTCGTCACTGAGCACTGCTGCACTGAGCAGTCGACGACTCGGCACTAGGCAAGTGACTAGGTCACCGACTCACAGGTGGCCAGGTGGGGACTGTGGGGTCGTGGGGACTCTGGGTCCCGGGGAGGCGCTGCGGCAACCGGTAGGCGGAGAGGGGATCCAGGAATGGCCGAATCACTGGAGTCGGGACTGGGAATCGGGATAGTCGGATTGCCAAAGCCCAAAAGCCGTCCGTCAAGGCATCAATGCCGTCAAGGTTAGGTCAAGGGCAACTGGGCAAGGAGGTTCACGAATCACGATTCACGAAATAGTCGAAACTGATGAAGAGCAGAAGAATGCAATGAATATATACTCCATACAAAATGACGTCGTTTCTTTATCACTAAAACGACATTGTTTCGATATAGGCAGTCGGTTAATTTTCGGTTCGGGAAGGTTCAGAAATTCGGTTAACCGCTTAACCGACCGCCTACCGAACCGACCACATTTCGGTAAAAAGATTCTCTTCCGACTACCGAACCGAATTTTGTCGGTTAAGTCGATAGGCGGTCAATTTCGGTTCGGTCGCGGTTCAGTAGGCGGTCGGTAGGCGGTAATCGGTTAATCTGCACACCCCTAATAATATTGCTGATACGCCCCCTCAAGCTGGACGGTAATGTAATGATGTTAAGATTTCTGCAAAGAAGAGCAAATCATGAAGCGAAAAGTGGTTTGGTAAAAATATCTGCAAGTTGATCGCGACTGCAGAGGAACCGAACATCCAGGGATTTAGAAGCAACCATGTCATGAACAAAGTGGAAGTCAATTTCCGCATGCTTGGTCCGAGCACGAAAGACGGGGTTGGAGGAGAGATAGGTGGCTCCAATTTTGTCACACCATAAGATTGGTGCAAGATGGGTAGGAATTCCAAGTTCTTTGAGGAGAGATTGGAGCCAAGTAATTTCTGCAGCAGCAACATTTGCAAGAGCTTTGTACTCAAATTCGGTGCTGGAACGAGCAACTGTAGCTTGTTTTCGGCAACTCCAAGAGATGAGATTAGGGCCCAAAAATATATAGTAGCCTCCGGTAGATTGTCTGTCATCACGACTGCCTGCCTAGTCTACATCAATGAAAGATTGTAGCGTTGTGGAATGAGACCTCTGAAATTGTAGACCAAAATGAACGGTGTCTTTGAGATACCGAATAAGGCATTTGACTGATTGCCAGTGAAGAACTGATGGCTTCTGCATGAATTGAGAGAGCATGTTAACTGTGTAACTAATATCTGGACGAGTGATGCATAGATATTGGAGAGCTCCAACAATACTTCTATATGGGGTGGGATCATCAAAAGTTGTTCCATCAAATGAAAATAAACTGGTAGTAGTAGACATAGGAGAAGACACAAGCTTGGCTGCAACCATTTTGGTGCAGCAATATCTAGTATATAATGTTCCTGAGAGAGAAGAAACCCAGCAGAGTTATTGATGGCTTCAATACCCAAAAAGAAATGCAGTGGACCAAGATCTTTGATGGAGAGATCAGTGTTGAGCAGAGTCAATAGTGTATTAATGGCAGAAGATTTAGAGCAAGCAAAAACCAAGTTCCAATAAACGAGTACTCAATTTGGAAAACCAGGTGCAATGAGCTTGCTTGAGTCCATAGAGTGCATTTTGTAGTTTAAAGACATGATCTGGAAATTAAGGATGAGAGAAGCCAGGGGGCTGAGACATAAAGACTTCCTCAGTTATGGTGCCATGCAAAAATACATTGTTGACGTCGATTTGACGAATGGCCCAACCCCCAAAGAGAGTAAGGGATAGGACTGTTTCGACTATAGTGAGCAAGGGATAGGACGTGTAGCATGAGCTGGAGATTGGGAAGTTGACAGAGGCTGTATAAGAGAGAGTTGTGAATTTGAATTCACGTAAGGGAGAGAGAAACGTGTAGCAGAGGGTTGATGAGATGAAAGTGTTTGATAGGAATTTAGATTACTGTGCGGAGAGGATAAGAGAGGTGACGGGTTAGTCATAAGGAAAAATGGTTTCTTGAAAGATAACATCCCGAGAAAAATAAATACATTTTGTAGGGAGATGAACACATTTGTATCCTTTATGACGCAGACTATAACCCATAAAAATGCATTGCAATGACCTAGGTTGGAGTTTGTGTTTATTATAAGGACAAAGGTTAGGCCAACAAGCACAACCAAAGACTTTAAGAAAATTATAATCAGGAGTAGAGTGAAATAAAATTTCAAAGGGAGAGTTGTGATGAAGATTGAGATTTGGCATGCGATTAATTAGGTAACAAGCTGTGACAAAGGCATCATCCCAAAAATGAAGAGGCATTTTAGCATGAGAAAGTAAAGCAAGTCCAGTTTCAATGATATGACGATATTTACGTTCAACAGCACTATTTTGTTGGTGAGTATGGGGACACGACAGTCTATGAGTAATGCCTTTTTGTTGAAGAATTTTAGAGAGATAGCAGTATTCGCCACCCCAATCAAATTGGACACATTTGATTTTATAAGAGAAAAATTGTTCAATATAAATTTGGAATTGATTAAAGATGGCACATACATCACTTTTACACGTAATGGGAAAAAGCCAAGAGTACCTATTATAATCATCTAAGAACGAGACATAGTATTAAAAACCCGAGGAAGAACAAATGGGAGATGGTCCCCAAACATCACTGTAAATAAGTGCTAAAGGAACATCACTATGAATATGAGATGAAGAAAAAGGTAGAGAATGACTTTTGGAGCTGAGGCATGCCGAGCAACTGGAAGGAGCAAGATCATGCTTGAAGGGAAGCTGAAAACTAGATAGAAGACGACACACAACTTGTAGAGCGGGATGACCCAATCTGGAGTGCCAGTTCGAAATAGTGGTTCATTCACCCATCAAGGCAGAAGCTGAGGGTGATTTATTTGAAGCAGATAAAGTGAGAATGGAGTAGAGGCCATTGTTACTCTGCCTGTGCATAATAATTTTCCCAGACACGCGATCCTTCACAAAGAAATGAAAAGGATGGAATTCAAAGTACGTGTCAGTAGATTTAGTAAATTGATGAACAGAGAGTAAATTTTTGGTGATATGTGGAACATGTAAAACATTCTGTAAGAAAAAATGAGAAGTGGGAGTGAAAATTTTAGCATTGCCAATGTGTTCGATGGATAACATAGTACCGTTACCGCCACAGATCTGATTAGAACCATTATAGTCTTCAACAATGATGTTAAGATTGACTAAATCTAAGGTGAGATGGTGAGATGCACCTGAGTCAAGGTACCAATTAGCATCCACTATGTTGGATGGAAAAGCTACAAACGCATTCATAGGAGGAGCTGAGTTCATTTGAAAACCATTGTTGTATCACTGATAGCAATCATAGGCCACATGGCTCGGTTTCTGGCATAGTTGACAGATGGGGCGAGATGCTAAAGAAGAGTACTTGCCACGCCCCCTTCCTCTATTGTATTGAGAGGAAGAATATCCATGAGAATGTAGCAGGTTTTTCCTGTTTAGGAATTTTTGGGAAGAATAAAGGAAAATGGAGGAAAGGAATTATAGAGAATTAATTCATAAAACTGATAAAACATAGACTTAGGCAATTTCGAGGATGCCAAAACCTCCAAGTGTCTGCTGAATACAATTCAAAAGCTACTCGATACTGTGCTAGCTGTGGGTTATATACATCCCTAAAGCAGCTCAGGCCAAAACGCACCACAAAGAGTAAAAAACGACAATAGCATAAAACGGCAATTTAAAGGGATAAAACGCCACAGGAGGCTTACTACCACAGGAGGCTTACTCCCCTCAAACGCACCGTATAGACACCTAGTTGCATAACACCAAAATAGCTCCACCCATTTTCAGCCACGTGGCTTCATGCACGACCACAATACTTCACTTCTATCTTCTTCTTCACATATCTTCAGTTCTTGACTTCAACAGTTCTGTTTAGCCCGCAATCACCAACGCCCTGTGACAATACTCTCTCCTTTCAAAACACCTTGCCCACAAGGTGTGGATAGGCATCTCGGAGGCCGTGAAATTCTTCCCAAGTGGCGTCGTCGACGGACTGGCCTTCCCAACGGATCAACAACTTGATGAGAGGCCGGTTATTCCATGGCCGAGAGCGACAGTCCAGGACTGCTGCGGGTTCAGGTCGAAAAACCCCATTAGAGTCGACGGGGGGAAGCTGAGGTAGAGTAGAGGTGGAGGATCCCAATTTCAGCTTCAGTTGGGACACATGGAAAACCGGGTGTACCTGGGAGTCCGATGGTAGATCAAGCTCATAGGCGACTTCGCCCACCTTGCGGATGATGAGGAAAGGGCCGTAGAAGCATGGAGCTAGCTTCAGGGACCGGCGATGAGCCACGGTCGATTGTTGGTACGGCTGCAGACGGAGGTACACCTGCTACCCGATTTCAAATTTCCGCTCTGTTCTTCGTAGATCTGCATACCTTTTCATTCTCTGTTGGGCCTGTTTGATGTGGAGTTGTAAAAGGTTGAGGATTTGCTCCCGGTTCCGGAGAACTTCATCCACAGCCTTTACCCTGGTGGTTCCGGGGATGTAGCTCAATAGGTGGGGTGGGGGTACCCCATAAACTGCTTCAAACGGTGTGTCATCTTTATAGATGCATGCCAGGTAGTGTTATACCAAAAATCTGCCCAAGGCAACCAAAAAGTCCAGTTTTTTGGGGTGTCTTGAGCAAAACACCTTAGGTAGTTTTCTAGGCACTTGTTGACGATCTCTGTCTGTCCATTCGTTTGTGAATGATAGCTAGTACTTAACTTCAATGTAGTCCCCTGCAACCTGAATAACTCACTCCAAAATGTACTTGTAAAGGTTGGATCTCGGTTAGAAATTATGGAAGTAGGCATGCCGTGTAGCTTAAACACATTTGCAATGAATAACTGGGCAATTTTAGCTGCATTGTAGGGATGTGACAGTGAGGTGAAATGGGCGTATTTGGACAACCTGTCCACCACCACTAGAATCACCGAGTGTCCCTGGGATAAAGGTAATCCCTCAACAAAATCCATGGTGATATCGGTCCAGACCCGGGTAGGAATTGGAAGTGGTTGGAGTAATCCAGCTGGTGAGGTGTTCTCATACTTGTTCTGCTGACAAGTGTCACACTCACGGATAAACTTCTTAATATCCTTTCGCATCCCTTTCCAATAAAAATCCCTCTTAGCCATCTATAGGGTCTTGTCATACCCCGAATGCCCGGCCATGGGATCACTATGCACATACGATAAAACTTGAGCTTTCAAAGTAGGTGACCCCCCTAGGAGAATTCTGTTTTTGTAGAAAAGGAGACCATCCCGCAGAGAAAACCTATGGGTATCCAGCTCATGCTGCTGCCACTTTTCCAACAAGGGTTTAAGTATTTCATCTTCTTGATATTGGGCTTTGAGATCATCCACCCAGCTGCAATGAGGAATTGAGAGTAAGGCTAAAGATACTTCACCCGCATCAACCTCTCTCCTCGATAGGGCATCCGCAACGCGGTTCTCTACTCCTTTCTTATATTCCACTATAAAGTCGTACCCCAAGAGTTTAGTGAGCCACCTCTGCTGAAAAGGGGTGCCCACCTTCTGCTCAAGCAGAAATTTTAGACTTTGTTGGTCAGTCCGAACCACAAAGGGTTTTCCCAGCAGGTAGGGACGCCATTTTTGGATAGCGGTGACCAAAGCAAAGAGTTCCTTCTCGTAAGTGGACATGTGTAAAGCCTTTCCTTTGAGGGCTTGACTAAGGAAAGCTATAGGCCGGTTGTCCTGCATGAGAACAACCCCAATTCCCACCCCACTTGCATCACATTCAATTAAGAAGGGTTGGGAGAAGTTGGGTAAAGCTAGGACAGGGGCTTGAGTAACAGCCAGTTTGAGAGCCTCAAAAGCCTCCTGAGCAGCAGGGGTCCAACCCAAAGAGTTCTTTTTGAGTAGAGAAGTGAGAGGTGCAGCTATTGACCCATACCCTTTTATAAATTTACGGTAGTAACCTATCAACCCTAGGAAACCCCGCAGTGCCTTAAGAGTCTTAGGGAAAGGCCAATCCACCATTGCCTTTATTTTTCCCAGATCAGCTGAGACCCCCTGCGCCGAGACAATGTGGCCCAAATAGTCCACCTCTGAACACCCAAACCGACACTTAGACAACTTAACAAATAATTGATTCCGCCTTAAGGTGTCCAGTGCAAGGGATAAATGAGTGATGTGGGTGTCGAGGTCCTTACTATAAATCAAGATGTCATAAAAAAAGGCTAAAATAAATTTCCTCAAGTAAGGGCGGAATATCTGGTTTATGAGGTTCTGAAATGTGGAGGGAGCATTAGTTAGCCCGAAGGGCATAACTAAGAACTCGTAGTGGCCCTCATGAGTGCGAAAGGCAGTTCTAGGGAAGTCTGAATCTACAACCCTAATTTGATGGTAGCCAGAGCGTAAGTCTAGCTTAGAAAAAATTTTGGCTCCCCAAAGCTCATCTAGAAGCTCATCTACTACTGGAATAGGGAACTTGTCTTTGATGGTTACCTTATTTAGAGCCCTGTAGTCCATGCACATGCGCCACGTGCCATCCGCTTTGCGCACCAGCAGCACCGGGGAGGAAAATGGGCTATGACTATGCTGAATAACTCCCGATTGCAGCAATTCTTGGACTATTCTCTCGATTTCTTCCTTTTGGTAAAAGGGATAGCGGTATGGACGAACTGAAACCGGCTGCGCCCCTTCCTGCAAGGTAATGGCATGATCAAGTACTCGTCGTGGAGGTAGTCCATGGGGCTCTTGAAAAACATCTTCAAATTGTTGGAGGACTTCGGCCACCGGTGGTGGCACAGTCAGCTGGCTGGTCTTGGCTGAGCTTCCTTTCGACTGTGAGTCATTTGTGGTGATGTCCATCAACTGTAAAACCACACCCTTCCGTTCATGTTTAGGGAGCCGGAAATTGTCACCCTCTTCTAGGCACACTGGTGGACCTTGCTTCAGCCCCTGTAGCAGACAGCGGACTCCTTCATACTGGAACTCCATTTTTAGTTCCTTGAAATCCCATAGAATGGGCCCTAATGTTCGAAGCCAATGAATTCCCAACACTGCATCATAGCCCGCCAATGGCAGGAAGAACAGTTCAGTACGAAAAGTATACCCCTGCATTTTAACCTTCACTTCCTTACAACGTCCCGGACTAGGAACTTCATCCCCATTAGCAATTTTCACCTGTATTTCATCTTGAATCGATGACCGGATACCAAGCGAGGCCGCTAATTTTGTATCTACAAAATTGTGCGTGCTTCCCGAGTCGATTAAGATGACTATTGAGTGATGCTTCAAGATTCCAATAATTCGCATAGTGCGCGGGCTGGGGGCCCCGGTTATGGCATTCAAAGATATTTCCGAAAATTCTTCTAAAAAAAATTCACCCGGGTCTTCTTCACCTTTATCAAGGTCTTTAGATTGGTCACTTGCCTCTTCCGTAACTGCTTCTATTAGAAACAGTTTCGGTATTGCACAAACATGTCCCCGTGTCCACTTCGAGTCGTAGGAATAGCACAACCCTTTGCGCCTCCTCTCCTCTGCCTGGGCCTGCATGATTTTTTGAACCGGAACCAGAGCTTGGCTCGGTTTGAGTCCCTCCTTGCCAGGTGGGCCACTCCCTGATTGGGCATGGAAACTCTGTTTGGATTGACTCGGATAGGAGGTCCGAATTGATCCTGGAACCAGATTAGGTTTGCTAAACCCAACGGGCAGATTAACACTTAGTCCTTGGGTAGAGTGTTGGTAGTTACCAGAATTAAAAGAAGGTCTAGAATACCTCCTGAAATTATGCAAACATTCGTCCTGCATTCGTGCTAACGAGTAGGCGTCCACCAATGTTTTGGGATTGAACATTCGCACCGGTAGCCGAATGTCATCCTTGAGGCCTCCAAGGAAACAGCTCAACTTATGTGACTCCAGCAGGTCTTGAACCTTCAGGGCTAGGGTGTCGAATTGCGTTTTATAATCATCCAGCGGTCCTTCTTGTTTCAGCTTCAACAACTTCTCCATAGGATCGTCGTATGACCCACGACCAAAACGAACCTGCATGGATCTAATGAATTCGGGCCATGTAGTGACCAAGTTACTGGCACGCATCTCCCTGAACCAGACTAACGCTCTTCCGTCCATGTGGAAGGAAGTGATAGACAACCGTTGCTCGGCTGGTGTATTGTAGAGCTCAAAAAATTGCTCTGCCCGGCAGCACCACGTTTCTGGGTCGTCCCCATCGAATCGGGGAAAGTCCAACCGAACTGATTTCGGTTTTAAAATTCCCTCTCCTCCTCCGGAACCTTCACCTCCACCGAAAATGAGAGGTTGAGTGGGCAACGGGGGAATTGTTTCTTTCTCCTTACCCCGCGTATTGCACCCAGGAATTCCCGAGATCATATCCTGAATACGCTGAAATTGAGTCTCGGCATGGAGCTTCATCTCCTCCTGATTTCTCTGCAGTTTCAACATATCCGTTTGCAAATTCTGGATCTGGGCAGCAGTCCTGTTGTTCCAGTCAGTCTGATAAGCACTGTGGGTTTGCAAGGCTCCTGTTAATTGGTCATGGGTAACGGCATCAAGTAGAGATCGGGCTTGATTTCCTTCAGCCATGGTAGTGGAGCGGGTTCTCATAGACAGGAAATCAGAGTGGCAGTGGGATTAGAGGCTCTGATACCAATTTGTAACACGTTTTCTGGTTTAATGGGAATTTAGAATAGAAATGGAGAGAAATAGAGAAATGGAAGAAGAAATTAAAATGGATTTAACACTGAATCAATAAACAATTACAGATATGGCAACTTCGAGGGTGCCTATCTCCATGAGCATTTCGATGAGCTCTGCACGACCACAATACTTCACTTCTATCTTCTTCTTCACATATCTTCAGTTCTTGACTTCAACAGTTCTGTTTAGCCCGCAATCACCAACGCCCTGTGACAGAGAAGGAAGAAGACCACGACATGCATGAGGACGAAATGGACGGGAGCCACGACCACCCCGGAAGGAGCTGACACGAGCATCAATATTTGCACCAGAAACAGATAAAGCCACAAAAGTCTGGTTTTGATCCAAGCGCATTTCATGCGTGAGAAGGTGACCATAGAGTGCCTCTATGGACAGTGGATCAGCCCGAGTGGTGATAGAAGTGACAAAGGGATAGTAGTCGGATCCAAGGCCAGCAAGGAGAAAAGCTTGCTGTTCGAAATCATCAATGGGTTTTTCTACAATAGCCAGGGCATCGACGAGGGCATGAAACTTCTAAAAATAGTCAACAATAGTAGAGTTACCTTTCTTCAAGGAGGCTAGCTGAAAATGAACTTGCATGGTGCAGGCTTTGGTGTGAGATGTGAAGAGAGTCTCAAGAATCCAGGTGGCTTTAGAAGTGGTGCACCGTGTGACATGCATGAGCATCTTTTTGGTGAGAGCAGAATTGATGGCTCTAAGAATAATCTGATCTTGCATGGTCCAGTGGAGAAATGCTGGATTGGGTTGGGCAGAGGTAACACCATTAGCGGTTGAGGAGAGATAGTTTGAGGTGAACATGGGAAGGATCCATCAACATAACCATATACATTTCCACCTTTGAGATGTGGGACAATCTGAGGTAGCCAAATAGGATTGGTGTCCTTCGTGAGTTTGATAGGATTATAATTGGAGAAAGTAACAAGGGGAGGGGTTTGGTAGTGGGTGGAAACCAGAGTAGGGGTAGGGAGAGGGGCTGGAATCAGTGGTGGGTTAGAGACCGGAGCAGGAACTAAGACAAGGATCGGGTTAGGAGCAGACATGGTGGAGAAAAAAAAACTGAATGTGGAGAAAATTGGACGTGAGTCATTAGGGCTCTGATTCCATGTAAAATCTTATATTTGCTTGTTGTTACTGCCTTACCATAATGTGTTTTAGGATGATGTATATATAGAATATTCAGTTATACAAGAGTTGTGAGATAACTATACAATCAAACTTATATTTGAATTTACATAATAATAGGTCATTCAATTTTAGTTGAGTTTTATCTTGATCTTGAGTGTGATTTGAATTCTCGGTTGTTGAGGGAGAGATAATATTACTGATAGCTCGACTTGATTACAACTCTATCAATACAGGTGCATTCACCAACCACTTCTTCAATTCTTGAAAGCTTTCCTCACAAGTGTCGATTCATTCATAACTGAACTTGGCAATGCGGTAGGCAGAAACCCCTCTACCCAGCCACTTAAAGGTATTTTCATGAAATATAATTGGTTGACATTCTCTTTCCTCAAGTAAGTGATTTGATTTAGAGAAACACAAGGTTTCCCAAAAAAATCTCCAAAAATTTTGTTCCCAAAAAATGTCTTATCATCTCATGCGATCTATTGTCTTAGTAAATAGAGGCATAAGCTGGATGAGATGGCGATACTTCATTTGGGAACTAAATTTTTAGAAAACACGTGCTGCTTTTTTGAGTATTCTCTTAGTACAGACTCTGTATTTCGTGCATGTTTTGTACTCTATATAGTGAGCTGATCCACGAAACACGTCTGGGTTGAAATGACATGGCAGTAGGGTTTGGATAAAATGCTTTCAATGATATGTTGTAGTTCCAATTTATAGTCTCTTTAGCCATCGAAATTTTTTATTAACTTGTAGTCAGTCAGTCAATATCATTTTTTGTTGGCCTTCAGTAGGTATTTGGGCTTGACTCTCAGGGAAACGACATGTTATCGTGATCAACTGATGCTGCATGTGTAAGAAGACCGAGGAAACTGTGGATCATCTTCTTCTCCACTACGATGTTGCTTCTAGCTTGTGGAATTCTCTCTTCAGCCGTTTCGGGATGTCTTGGGTTATGCCTAGACGGGTTATTGACTTGCTTGCATGTTGGTGGTCATCTGGTAGATAAATGAGTGCTGCTGTTTGGAAAATGGCGCCTATTTATATCTTTTGTTGCTTATGGTGGGAAAGAAACAATAGGAGTTTTAAAGACTTGAAAAGATCCTTGGAAGATATCCTTTCTTTGCTCTATCATTCTTTGTATTGTTGGACTTCAGCTTATGTCCATCATTTGATTATTTATTTTTCTGACTTTCTCACTCGCTTTTCTATTTCTAGATAGGTGTTTTCCCTGTATATTGCTAGTGTACTAAGGGGCGCTTTACGCTTTTTCTATAAAATTGATCTCTTACCTATCAAAAAAAAAATTGTTGGGAAGTTTGGAGGGAGAATAGAGACAATAGTTGTCCGTTTTCATTGTTTGAGTGTTTCAAAAAATAAAAAGGATCCCCTTGTTTTGGTTGTAAGGTGGAAAGCAGGGGAGAGGTTAGCATATTATGTGGGTCGACCATAGAATGAGACAAGTGATAAGGGTTTGTTTAGACATTATTGATATGAGAAAACCTAGCATTTCTCTCCTATTTAATATCTACCATTATTTCCACATACAGAAGTTAGCTACAAAGTGATTTGTAGTTAATTCCTACAAACCAGTTTAATAAAGTAATATGTGTCTCTTAGCATGTGAGAAGCATTTTTTTTATTTTATTATTATTATGTACTTCTCATGTGTTTTGTTAATATTATTAATAAGAAAGAATATGATTCTCACATGCTTTAAGAATACATGTCTTTTTATTATATTAGTTTGTAGAAATTAGCTACAAACCACTGATGCATGAGACTCAAACATAATATTTAAAGAATATTTTGGGAATAAGATCAGCACAAGAATTGAAAGAATCTGGCATAATATTTGAAGATTATTTCTTTGTCTACAATAATTTTACTTTGTCTCCAAGTTTAAAGATATTTTTGTATATTTATATTTTCTTTTTCTGCAAGTATTTTGCTTGGAGAATACTCAAAACCTAGCCTATGTAAAGGCATCGAGTCCATGTTGTTTTTCAATAATCAATAATATTTCAGTCTTCAGAGTTATTCTCTGTTTGCTTTTTTAGAGTGACTAAGGTCCTTCTCTTCTCTAAGCATTATTTTCTATCTTCCTAAGTTCCATTTTTCAATCTTCAATTCTTAACTTTTGTTACTACCATACGCTATCAGAACAATCTTAATTTTGTCCAGCGCCAGTTGGTATTAGAGCTTAGCGCCTTCTTGGGATCAACTTTTCATTAGTTTTTCATGGCTGGTGATTGTGGTCAGCGTGGACAAGTTCTGAATGAGGAAGTCCCTTATAATGAACGCAGTGTACAAGACATAATGATTGAAGATTTGCATAGGTAGGTTGCAGAGTTAACCCAGCGTCTAGCAGCGCAAAACTTTATGATGTATATTGACGATCGCGATTCAAAATCCAATTTGGAGAACCCGTATCAGAACCCTGTTTTGGTTCAAGAACAACATGGTTGAGATAAGTAGCATGGAGACTTAGGCTTCAAAGTTAAACTTCTAGAAATTTTTTGCATTCTCACTGCCTTGACGGTTGTTAATAAGTCTCAAGCGTATCAACAAAATTCATTGCATGTGGAAGATAAAGATGAATTTATTGAGGAAGATTTTTTTTGTAGATTGGATCTCTCCACCGATCTACAACATCTATCTTAACGAAGATGATTTATTAGAGATAAGTACTACCATGTTTTTGATGAAAGTCCATACAATGAAGGATCTCAGTTGAGACATGAGAAAATTAGTTATGTTGATTTTCTCGGAATTGAAAATTTTCTATCAAAACTCCTAATAATAATTTGGATGTTGGTTTCGATGTGTTGGAAGACAATTTTAATTTTTGTGATTAAGAAAGAATTGTTCCTTTTTGGGAGACTTTTATGGAACATGAATTGGAGAAAATAAATGAAGGACATGTGAAGATTAATTTATCTCAAGTTGGTGCGAGAAAATTCATATCTAATATTCAAAGACATGTTGTGATGGGTTGCAAGTTGTTTCTCTTCCAGTATCAAGTTATTTTAGTATTGAGAAGTACGAGATTGAAGGAATTGATTGGACATTCGAAAGATCAAGGTAAAGTTGATTTGAATTTGAAAACAAATTCTTTCCAACCTGGCGAGACTGATGAAGGAGAATTAAACATAATATTTGAAGAATATTTTGGGAATAAGATCAGCACAAAAATGGAAAGAATCTATCATAATATTTGAAGATTATTTATTTGTCTACAATAATTTTACTTTGTCTCCAAGTTTAGGGATATTTTTGTATTTTTATATTTTCATTTTCTCCAAGTATTTTGCTTGGAGAATACTCAAAACTTTAGTCTTTATAAAAGCATCTAGTCTATGTTGTTTTTCAATTCAGTTTTTGAGTCTTAATAATATTTTAGTCTTCAGAATTATTCTTTGTTTGCTTCTTTGAGGCGACTATGGTCATTCTCTTCTTGAAAAGAGAATTCAAGAAAAGATAAAATAGCAATTAAGGAAGAGAAAAACCTAACCACCCCAAAGAAGCAAACACAGAATAACTTTGGAAGATTGAAATTTTATTGATATTCCAACCTGCCTCTGCAAGTCTTTAATTATCACGATTTGCACACTGCGTTTATGGTAGGGGACTTCCTCTTTCGAAACCTGTCCACACCGACCATAACTACAACCACCAGCCATAAAAATTGATGAAAAAAAATTTATCCCAAGAAGACGCTGAGCTCTTAAAACCATTTTATAAGTAGTTTATGTCATGTTTCCACCATTTCGAAATTTAAATTCTTTGTGGTACAAGTGTGCGCGACATTACGAAAGCTCTCCATTTGCTTGTAAGGTCTAGGTAGTCCCGTACTTTTTGGAGTTGTCCACAATTCATTAAAATCTCCCATGCATAGCCAAGCTGATGGTTGGAGGCGATGTAGAAAGGATAGGATTTTCCATGAATCATCACGTTGAGCTTTATCCTGGTGTCCATAAAAACCTGTAAATTTCCATGGTACCTCCGAGCCTTGTAAATAGATATATGCACTTATATGACATCGGGAGTAATTCTGTAAAGAAACAGAGTGCATATCTTTCTATAACGAAGCTAATCCTCCACTTCTCCCCACAGGCTTCACCGTAAACAAGCCATCAAAACCCAAAGATGGCCTTATTCTCTGCATATAAACCAAAGACACCTTCGTTTCCATAAGGAAAAGAAAGTGGGGAAACTTAGTCTTCACCAACCCGAGAAGCTAACGAACTGTCCGAGGCTTCCCCAGCCCTCGGCAGTTCCAGGCTATCAAACTCATTGCGAAGGGCGAGGCTGCTTCGCATCCACCGCCTCACAATTCTCATCCCCATTAGCTAATAAGGCATACCTCTCAAAAGCTGTAGGGTTATTTTGATCAAGCACAACCGGTCCAGAATCGACTCCTGTCGTTGGAGCCTCAATGACCCCCCAAGCCACCCGTTTCCAGTATTTTAGGCTCCCTCCTCCGCTCGAATGGATTGTCGAACTAAGAGGCGACCCTCCTTGAATTCCTCCTTTTACTGTCTTACTCGAACCCAGCTCGGCAGTTGTTGTTGACTTTGCTGCATATTGACTGGGTTGCAAAGTAGGAGCAAAAGATTCTGGAATCTTCGACACAGTGTGGCTCTTTTTCGGCTTGTGGTTGGCCCTACGTACTGGACACAGGCCCCTTGGATGGTCCACTAGCCCTATAAATCGTCTCACCTCTAGAATGCGGCCCACCAAGATTTCCACGTGGTCCATCCTTTGCCGCGTCACAGGCGGGCTTTTTCAAAGATTTTGCCACGAGTCTCCACTGCATCCTCCGAGAATCTTCCCGAATCCTTCCTTTTTTTGAATTCCTGACCGTTTTCTTCCTTTCCATTTTGAAACTCCTTATGACTGCGTCGATTATGGCCACCCTTTTTGGAAACTGGCTGAGGAGCGGAACTCGCGTCAGACACATCTCGGGAATGACTCCTTTCCTTTCCTGTATCACCCGCCGCCGGAACCGCCTCAGCTAATGCGATATCAGGGTGAACCGGAGAGGCTGATCGTGTCCGCTGCCCCTCAGAAAACCCTGGTCCTCTATAGCCATCATCTGCCCTCAGCCATGATCCCCAGGCTGCCGCCCCCTCCGAATAATTCTGCTTCTTGGAGACTATCACTGGGCAGCCTTTTGGGTCATGAATAATTCTACCGCATTTGGAACAAAACACCGGGAGCTTCTCATATTTAAAAGAAACCCAGCAAGAACTCCCCGAAAGGATTAGTGCTCGACCCCGATCCAATGGCTAATACAAGTTGATTGCCACTCTGACCCGGAGACACCGACCCCATCCCACATCATCCTCCGCTACAGCAACATCCTCCACCCTTCCCAGCGAACTTCCAATTTTGTGACCAATTCCACCGTTCATGCACCCTAACGGCATATCATGGATCTGAACCCAGATCGTAGCACCAAGGTCTACCATCCAAAACTGGCTGCCTGTCGCTATCTTCAGAGAATTTGAACAACCATAAGTTCTCTTGGATCTCCTTAAACTTTGCCCACCGTACACCAGATCCGAACAAGGAGAGATTTGAAGGCTTCTTTGTGGATCTTCTTTGGAACACCTAGCCTTCCTACAAGACACTTTGAACCCTTTGCTCGTAAATTCTCTGTTTCAAGGTAACTGATTTCGATCCCTTTCTGTTCCCCATCCGTCAATGAGGACTTGTGAAAACCCCCATATGCCTCCGTCATGATCACCACTTGAAGAAGAAGGCGAGATTAGAGAGGAATGAGACAAATAACCTCCTACCCCGGCAACCGGAAGGAGACAGGAAACCGTCACCTCTAGCTTTCTTAGAAGCAAAATAAGGCAAATAAAAAATAAAAATAAAAATAAAAATTATAGAAGTGTTTTACGTGCTTTTGAAAGCAAATTAAGGTAAAAATTTATTCAATTAAACAATAATGAACGTGATGTGAGAGGATTAATTTGATTGCATTAAAATGTTGAGTGAAAAATTTTGTTTTATTTTATAGGATTTGGCTTAGGTGCTAAAAAGAAAAAAGAAAAAGCTACAGCACCACATTGATTATTGAAAAAACTACAACATTTATATTGTAATATTTAGAATTTAGATTTTCTTTTTGTTATTTTTGTTTTATACTTCTTTTCGTTATAAATTACACTTACGTGAACAAATATTTTAAAATGTTTTACTTTATATGAATAAAAATAAAATTAAGAGTTTTAACCTTTAATGTCTTTTTATTGAAAGATGTGTGATAATTTTTTTTAACCAAAAGAGAAGAACCGCACCTCCCAACAAAAAAAAAAGAAAAGGAAATAAAGAAACACAAGCATATAAAAGTTTGATACATTTAAAACTTTAAAATGATAAATCATCAAAAAGTTAAGTGTAGATTTCCATTTAATTATTACAAATTATTTAGCCCCGCCATTTCAAACACATTGTAAATGATTACTTGGACACAAAAATTCATACATATCGGCTTCTAAAAGTGATTTGTGCCTTCTAAACTATTAAAAAAAAAAAAAACATTTGAGAAGCATATACAATCGAAAAAACAAGTACTTCTCACGTTTTAATAAAAAAAAGAAAACACTTGTCACTACCTAGCTAGATAAAAAGTTAATTCCAAATAACTTGGTCCCATCGTTATTATTGCATCAAAATATTTCAATGTTTCTCATAGAATAGGAAAAATAATAATAATAATAATAATAATAATAATGTTTCTCTTTAGTATTTAAAAATATGATAAATCATTTTAGCTGACGTTTACTACTCTATCCATTAAATTAAAGATATAATAAGCAGAGGAGCCTTCCACCTATATATGGATGTATATCTACTCCACTCGGACCACTCCCTCAATAATCACTCGGACTCCTACAATACACACGGTCGCTCTGAAAGCTTTGTGTTTCTGTGTTTTACTTTTACGCGGAGAGAGAGAGTTTTGGAATGGCAGGCGAGGAAGTGAGCAACAAGCAGGTGATATTCAGGGACTATGTCAGTGGTTCTCCCAAGGAGTCCGACATGTGCGTGACGACAAGTAGCATAAAGTTGAAGGTCCCCGAAGGTTCCAAGGCGGTTCTGGTGAAGAACCTCTACTTGTCCTGTGATCCCTACATGCGTGGCCGTATGAGCCGGCCCCTTATTGCCAGCTACATCGGCTCCTTCCAACCCGGTTCGGTCAGTGGATTCTCTGTCCCATGTTATGATTCAGAGTTTTGAATGAAGGGAATTATTTTTATTCTCTACTTGTTTGCCTCAAAAGTGGAAATGAAATTCTGGGTTTGGAGGCAATTACTAGATCATAGATGGGTTTTGATTCTTCTACCTCTGTTTATGTGAAAAGAAAAACAACCAAAAAAAAAAAAAAAAAAAAGGAACCTCTTTGATTATTTTTTCATAAAAAAAAAAAAAAAAAACTGTGAATTAATGGGGATTATTCTGTTTCTATTGATACTCTGGCTGGATTTCATTCAATTTTCAATTTTTCTTTTCACATAATTTTAGTCTGTACTTTGTTCACTAAAGTCACAATTTTTGCTGTGAATCTTGATGGCCTTGAATGATCACCCTGCAGTTGGCTATTACTTTACCTTGACATTTGGAACCCAATAAAAAGATCTATTTTGCAAGGATTAGTTAGTTACAAGTGGTTGTCAAATTTTTCAAACCATGGGTCGAATAAATTAAATATAATTAAGGAGTTAGTTAAGTAATTGGATTCCGGTAGCCAAATAGAAGCTTAAATTTATATATAACCATGCCTAAAAATGTTGGGTCTTTTGATTTTAATGATTGTTCCTTGATGTTGAAACTACAGCCCATTGGTGGGTATGGAGTGTCTAAAGTTTTGGATTCTGGGCATCCAAACTTCAAGAAAGGCGACCTGGTTTGGGGAATAACTGGATGGGAAGAATATAGTCTTATTACAGCAACTGAGTCTCTGTTTAAAATTCACGACACTGATGTGCCTCTCTCCTACTATACTGGAATTCTTGGTAAGTTAATGCTTTCGGGTTCCCAGTTCTAATCTTGTTTTGTCTAGCTGTTTGGTGTGCTAAACAGGAGAAAAAAGTTGACGATTATCGTCCCCTTAGGCTATACAATGCTAAGGATTCTCATTGAGTATATTACGCCCATTTGTCAGTGTTTACTGTTAAGTCACCTTGTTACGTTTATGGTGATGTCTAGGAATATGCATCTCAATATTTTAAGATAGCTTGGCCCCAATGGTTGTCACAGCTCTTGGTTAAGCTGAACTCTCTCTCTCTGAATTCTTATGCTCTTGTGAAATAGAATATGAATTTGTACAATTGTATGTTCCTCTCTCTTCTCTTTTGAGAATGTAATAAAATGATCAGCTGTTACTTCAAAAGACAACTTGTTTAATTTTGAATCTTTCAGTGAGTATGGCAATAAAACTGAGCCATTGCACTTGGGACACTTACAATTACCTGGCTAGATCTCTGGCATTGTTGGCTTACTGAGCTGAAGTTACTTTTGAAGATTGTAGCTGTCCATAGTGATTATAAGCATTATAGATCGTTTATAGCAACTAATTTTGATGGGCATTTTATTATGCTGTATCTTTCTTGATGCTCGAAGCTCATCTAAATATTTGTTTTATGTAGGTATGCCTGGTATGACTGCTTATGCTGGCCTTTATGAGATTTGTTCTCCTAAGAAAGGAGAGTATGTCTTCGTTTCAGCAGCTTCTGGGGCAGTTGGCCAGCTTGTTGGACAGTTTGCGAAGCTATTGGGCTGCTATGTTGTTGGAAGTGCTGGGACCAATGATAAGGTGAGTCCTGATTGTGTGTTCGACTTGTCAATTTAATTAATAGAGTACCTGCAGTTCCCTTTATAATGCAATGTGGCTGATCTGGTTATTAGTATCATTCAACTCATCTGCTATCCATAATAAATAGTTATAATGGTGATATTCTGCATCTTGAACTCCTACATAAAGAACTCTCATTCTCTTCATAGCTAGAGCATATGATTTTTGACACTGTCAGGCACAAGTGGATGCGAGGCTCTTGTATCCACTCATTCCCTACACTCATTTCAAGACTTTTAAAGAAATTCTCTTTTGTTTACCTAAGATCAGTGCAGAGCCATGAAGATGCTATGGAATTTTTGTTATTAGCAGAAGAAACATAATGTTATTAGTTATCAAAATTGTCTTACTATTTATGGTTCCTTTGCATGCAAACATAATACCATAACATCTATGAACATATATGTTTAAGATGATTAATTCCTGTGTCACTTATGTTTAATTCTACGGGAGTGGCCATGTGTTCATGTCAAAATTGACTTTATATCAATATCCAATAATCATGTTAGATAATTGATCTGAATCGTGCTGATTATCATTCTTCGGCAATTTTAATCTTAAGAGTTAGTGTACTTGACCAGAGGGGAAAACTCATTAACCAGCATTTTTTTCTTTTCTTTTTTTTGCTGTTTGCTTTTGTTGCTTTCCTTTATCCTGTCTACGATATAAGGTCAATTTGCTGAAGAGCAAGTTTGGGTTCGACGAGGCTTTCAACTACAAAGAAGAGCCTGACTTGGTTGCAGCTTTGCAAAGGTTAGTATTAATACGTGTTCTAATCAGAATATAAAATGTCATATGAGGCTTTCAATGATGGCCTCTGGTTAGATACTGAAGTAAATACTGGACGCCCCTGTTCTCAAGAAATAGTACATCCCTTCATATTGCTTTTGAAACTTTTACAGTCGAAAAACAAGGTTTAAATAGTGGATTAGTTTGACTTTTCAATGCAATATACACTGCTACCCATTTGCTAGAAACAGTGGGATGCTCAAATCTGTAAGCTAATCAAGTTGTATTATTTTTGTCCAAAATCGGTGTTGATTACCACTTTTGGTGATAAACCATTTAGAATAGTGCCCTAATTCTGTTGAAGAAAAAGGGAAAGAGAAAAGGTAAACAAAAAGAAAGGGGTTTGATGCTCATTTTAGTCTATACCTGGGAAACCGGCTCAGCTAGGGGGGATAGCCGATCCATAACAGATCTATGAAATAGTGAGAATTCTTGATCTCTCAATATCTCTCTAAATTTGAATATCCAGGATTTGAATTGATGTCCTTTTAGCCCCATATGAGGTTTGTGAATAGGCGATTGTCTGATAATGAGCAAGGAATATCAAGAGATTGCGATCTGCTATTTGGTATTTGCTGCTGCTAAAATCTAGTGCCTTGCTGTGTTTTTCTTCCAGGTACTTTCCAGAAGGTATTGATATATATTTTGAGAATGTTGGGGGAAAGATGCTTGATGCGGTGCTACAGAACCTGAGGGACCATGGCCGCATTGCTGTATGTGGGATGATCTCACAGTACAACCTTGAGCACCCTGAAGGTGTGCATAATTTATCAGCTCTGATTCTGAAACAGGCCCGAATGGTAGGATTTCTGGCTCCCAGTTTCTATGACAAGTACCCAAATTATCTTGAGTTGGTTCTGCCTTCCATCAAAGAAGGGAAGATTACATACGTGGAAGACATAGCTGAAGGCCTAGAGAGTGCCCCAGCAGCTCTGGTAGGGCTCTTCACTGGCCGCAATGTTGGGAAACAGGTAGTGGTGGTTGCTCGTGAATGAATGACTTTCAGGTCCCCTGGAAGGTCATCTACTGAAAATGTACCTTCTATAGGTCTTTTTGGGAAGTGTTTGGTTCTCAAAGGAGTTGTGTTTCCATAATAGTAAGTGTTATGTTGTTTTTTTTTGGAACAATAAGTGTTATGTTGTTGTGTCCTTTAAATCACGAATATATTTGAGTTGGAAGTACTTCTGTTCCCTATAGCTTTGAATTGCTGCACTATATTTATTTGACGACTAATGCTATTTAGTATATTATTATACGACTACCATACAATTGTTGAGAATGTAGATATGAACACACATTTCATACTTCGGCTCGAATAGGCATCCTCATAAATGAGCTAGTCTTAAAAGTCTTAAACTTGGCTCAACTTGATTACAGCTCTATCAATACATGTGCATATACCAACTGCTTCTTCAATTCTTGAAAGCTTTCCTGACAAGTGTCGATTCATTCATAATCGACCGTGGCAGTGAGGTAGGGGGAAACCCCCCTATCCAGCCATTTTGGCCGGCCACTTAGGGTATTTTTGTGAAATATAATTGGTTGACATACTCTTTCCTTAAGTAAGTGATTTGATTTAATCCTTAAGAGGTGGCTCATTCGGATGGGGATCACGTCTCATGAAGCGAATGTCACTTGTTCGAATTTTTCCTATCCCCTTTTTGTGTGGACATGTCAAAGAAAAGAAATGATCTGATTTAGAGAAAACACAAGCTTCCCCCCCAAAAAAAAAATCTCCAAAAATTTAGTTCCTAAATAATGTATCATCATCTTATGTGATCTATTGTCTTAGTAAATAGAGGCATAAGCTGCATGAGATGGCGATACATCATTTGGAAACTAAATTTTTGGGGAATTTTTTTGGAAAAGCTAGAATTTCTCTCTAATTTAATATCTACCATTATTTCCACAGACGGAAATTAGCTACAAAGTGGTTTGTACTAATTCGTACAAACTAGTTTAATTAAGTAACATGTGTCCCTTATCATGTCAGAATCACATGTTTTTCTTATAGTATGTACTTCTCATATGTTTTCTTAATATCATTAATAAGAAAGAATTCGATTCTCACATGCTTTAAGAATACATGTCATTTTATTATATTAGTTTGTAGAAATTAGCTACAAACCACTGATGCAAGAGACTCAAACATAATATTTGAAGAATATTTTAGAAATAAGATCAGCACAAGAATTGAAAGAATCTGGCATAATATCTTAAGATTATTTCTTTGTCTACAATAATTTTTGTTTGTCTCCAAGTTTAAGGATATTTTTGTATTTTCTTTTTCTCCCAGTATGTAAAGGCATCGAGTCTATGTTGTTTTTCAATTAAATTTTTGAATATCAATAATGTTTCAGTCTTCAGAGTTATTCTCTATTTGGTTTTTTAGAGCGACTAAGGTCTTTCTCTTCTCTAATCATTCTTTTCCATCTTCCTGAGTTCCATTTTTCAGTCTTCAATTCTTTAACTTTTACGGCTATCATACGCTATCAGAACAATCTTAGTTTTGTGCAGCGTAGATGGTATTAGAGCTTAGAGTCTTCTTGGGATCAACTTTTCGTCAGTTTTTCAAGGTTGGTGATCGTGGTCGGCGTGGACAGGTTCTAAATCAGGAAGTCCCCTACAATGAACGCAGTGTACAAGACATAATGATTAAAGATTTGCATAGATAGGTTGTAGAGTTAACCTAGCATCTACCAGGGCAAAACTTGGAGATCTATATTGACGATCGCGATTCAAAATCTAATTTTGAGAACCCGTATCACAACCCTGTTCTGGTTCTAGAACAACATGGTTGAGATAAGCAACATGCAGACTTAGGCTTCAAAGTTAAGCTTCCAGAATTTTCGAGCACTCTCACCGCCTTGATTGTTGTTAATAAGTCTCAAACCTATCAACCAAATTCATCTCATGTGGAAGATGAAGATGAATTTATTGAGGAAGATTTTTTTGTAGATTGGGTCTCTCCACCAATCTGTGACATCTATCCTAACAAAGAGGATTTATTACAGGTATGTACTACTATGTGTTTGATGAAAGTCTATACAATGAAGGATCTCAGTTGAGACATGAGAAAATTAGTTATGTTGATTTTCTCGGGATTGAAAATTTTCTATCAAAATCTCCTAATAATAGTTTGGATGTTGGTTTCAATGTGTTGGAAGATGATTTTAATTTTTGTGATTAAGAAAGAATTGTTCCTTTTTGGGAGACTTTTATGGAACATGAATCGGAGAAAATAAATGAACGACGTGTGAAGATTGATTTATTTCAAGTTGGTGCGAGAAAATTCATATCTAATATTCAAAGACAAGTTGTGATGGGTTGCAAGTTGTTTCTCTTCCAATATCAAGTTATTTTAGTATTGAGAAGTACGAGTTTGAAGGAATTGATTGGACATTCGAAAGATCAAGGTAAAGTTGATTTGAATTCGAGGACGAATTCTTTCCACCCTGGGAAGACTGATGGAGGAGAATTAGACATAATATTTGAAGAATATTTTGGGAATAAGATCAGCACAAGAATGGAAAGAATTTGTAATAATATTTGAAGATTATTTATTTGTCTACAAGAATTTTACTGTCTCCAAGTTTAGGAATATTTTTGTGTTTTTATATTTTCATTTTCTCCAAGTATTTTGCTTGGAGATTACTCGAAACCTAGCCTTTATAAAGGCCTCTAGTATATGTTGTTTTTAAATTCAGTTTTTTAGTATTAATAATATTTTAGTCTTCAGAGTTATTCTTTGTTTGCTTCATTGAGGCGACTATGGTCGTTCTCTTCCCTAAAAACGGAACTCAAGAAAAAATAAAATAACGATTAGGGAGGAGAAAAACATAGTCACCCCAAAGAAGCAAACATAGAATAACTTTGAAATATTGAAATTTTATTGATATTCCAACCTGCCTATGCAAGTCTTTAATCATCACGTCTTGCACACTACGTTCATGGTAGGAGACTTCCTCATTCGGAACCTCTCTACACCGACCATGACTACAACCACCGGCCATAAAAACTGACGAAAAAAAAAAAAAAATCACCCTAAGAAAACACTAAGCTTCGAGAACCATTTTGTAGCTAATTTATATCATGTTTCCACAGTTTTGAAATTTAAATTCTTTGTGCTTCAAAAGTGTGAGTGACGGATACGGCAGTGTAGGCTATGGTTTTTGTTTTTGTTTTTTTAACATCCTTTTTGAGAATTAAACTACGTTATTAAAATTTGTCCTGTGGATATTCAAAGTTGTGCCCATCTATTGCTAACTTGCGAATCATTCCATTCAACCAACCATGTCATTAATCTGAAGGTCTTAAAATTTAATTATTCAAATCATATGGAGTGATCCATTCTGTTGAGACAGTTTTTTGGTGTTCGAGTAAGATCTTTTGAAGGAGTATCCTTAGCTCTTGAGATCTTGCAAAAGAAGGAAAATTAGTTAAAGGAGCTTGCTGCAGCAGGCCGGTGGATTATAGCTTGGATGCCTATTTCAGATATGTCTGAGAAAGGGCTTAAAGAATTGCAGGAAGTTAAGGAGTATTTGAAGAATTTCTTTACCTTTCTCTCATCCGCTTATACGTATTAGTTGAACGTTCGAGGTGGCATGTTGGCCATCTCTTGCCATCCCCCATATTTAGGTAAGGTGGTTAAGTTGTCAAATTCAATATGTTTACTTGACATGATGACGTTTTCCCTTGATTTAGGGAACACATGATAGACTGATCACACCTAGGTACTATAAGCTACTGGATGTGACATGTCTGTATCTTGGGATCCTAAAAAGGTATGGTCCAAAGATTCCCTTTTTAGTACAAGTCTTGTTAAATCATTGTTAGAGCTCTTCATCTACTGAACAACAGATAAGTCTTTATATCAATCGGCCTTGTTGACCGAGTCTCGGCCAATGAATTCTTGATCCCGATTAGTGATCGAGATTCACCCTTCGTGAGAGCCATTAATGGGCTTCGATCATGAATGAGTTTTTCGGGTGGACCTCCTGGTAGTCGACTAAGGAATTGGGCCAGCGTATAGGAGCTGATTCCCAACACGTCCTCTACCATATAATCATGTTCTAGACCGAGCCTGTACTTTCCCTAAAGCCACTTCTATGTGCTAAAAGCGTACATTTTACCCTAATAGAAGGTCAAGGTTGTTACAAACACCCCTTCTCATTGGTTATTTATAACTAACCAAGAGATCATAAAACTGAAGGTTCCTCAAGGCTCCAACGCAATCCTGCTGAAAAACCTCTATGACAAACTATGAAACTTCCACCTCTTTCGTTTCCTTCAAGCCCGGTTCGGGGAGGCATGATCAGTCCAACCCCATTTTCTTTCAAGCTCATAAACCCATTAGCTTAGGCGAATAGTGCTTGCATTGATGAATTTGTGGTTTAAACAAGGCAGCCAATCAGAGGGTATGGAGTGGCTAAAGTTTTGGATTCTGGTCACCCAAACTTCAGGAAAGGCGACTTGGTGAGGGGAATAACAGGGTGGGAAGAATATAGTCTCATTACACCACCTGCAGAGAAACCGACTAAAATTGAACGCAATGATGTGCCTCTGTCCTACTATACTAGAATTCTTGGCAAGTTTCTTCATTTATTCATCCTAATTCTTCACATATAAGTAGGCTACAATATTTCACAATTCTGGATTGCTATGTCTAGGTATGCCTGGTATTACTGCTTATGCTGGATTTTATGAGGTTTGCTCTCCAAAGGCTCCGCTTGTTTTTCAAGGGAATCAGTTCTCAGAAAATGTTTTTCGCTAAAAATATTTATCGGCGTTTGGCGCGTACGGAAAAGCACAAATATTGTTTTATATTTTCATTTAATCATATTAAGATATAAAAATCAATTTTTATTCACAACATAAAAATATTAATATAAAAAAAAAAATCTTAGAATTTGAGTTCCGACAGTGCTCTTGAGGACGCCCGTCGGTTGTCAGTGATGGTCTAGCGGTACCCTTGTGGTAGTTTGACGGTAGTTCGAAGGGTGGCTCGGTGGTGGTTCAGTGTGACTCGATGATGGTTCGAGGTGGTGGTCTGGCTCGGCGGTGGTCCGTTGGTGGCTCGGTGATGGCCCGGAGTGACTCGACGTTGTTCTAGGGATGGCCCAATGTTGGCTTGATAGTAGTCCAGCGGTGATTCGGTGGTTTGAGGAAAAAAAACTCAAACTCGAAAAATGATTTGCGAAATTATTGTAGTTGCTCGAGAGTGACCGACGTCATGTATACTGTCATTTCCCAAAAACTATAGGCCCCCTGAAATGTTAGCTCGTTTGAGTTTTGAATCTTTTTTCATATTATATTCTACTATTTTGTATTATATTCAAAATTACGAATATCGAAAAAAAATTGTTTTTTGAAATTATGTTTGGATGATTTAGAGAATACGAGACAAAATTAGAAAATGTTAGAGATCAAAATTGAGTAGAATTTGAATTCAAAAAAACAACCCTAACATGTTTTTGAAAAATAACAAAATATAATAATAATAATAATAAAAAAAAAGTGTTCTCTCCCGTAAAAGCATGCATCCTACATCTAATACATATTATAGGAGGGAGCTCCAAATCTTTGACCTCATTGAAGGACGGACGTGATAAGATATTTTAATGCAAATAAGCATTACAATAATCCAACAGATAAGCTACGAGAACGAAAAGACTTTTGACCAAATCTATCACAAATTATAGTCATATTGCTAGAGCCATTTCAGCATTTCCAGTGCCCATTCTTACAAAATTTCCTCCCAGTCGACATCCTAACACAACCAAAAGAGAAGAACCGCACCCCCCCCAGGAAAAAAAGAAGAAAAGAAAGAAATAAAGAAACACAAGCCTATAAATACAGAAACTGCATGTGCGCATGGCACTCATCTACCTCACCAAGCTTCTCCAACATTGCAAGAGAAGCTTCCCCAAGTCCTCAAATTATACAGGAAAAGAATATCCACGGAGGTACTTGGAATCCACACCCAACTCGCGGACCAGTGCTACTCGTCCAGTTCGTGCCACCTACATAGAAGAGGCAAAATCATCATAAAAGTCTGCATACAGCTGTGGTAGTGCATCAAGGCACGTTACAAAGATAAAACAAGAATGGCAACAAGAATCCAAAATAGCACAATGCAACTGAAAGCTATGAGTTCTCAAAACTTATTTGCAGTTGCTCATGTGGACCCAAAAGAAATTGAAATTGAAATTTTTAGAACAACCACATTTTCCGTAGTGGTCGTAGTGGAATCCATCTTTGGCACTCAAGATAGAACAATTGGTTCAATTGGAGGCTCCTAAGACAATAGCATCTACGCTAAAATTTTAAAATACAACTTAAGGTAAAGATTGCGAGACAAACCTCACAAATGCCATAGGGCTCTAATAATCTCTGCAGTGCAACCATCTTATCCAAATCCCCTGACAGCTGATATCCAAGTACCAGAAGCAAATTTTAGTATCAACAGTTTAAAAAACGCCTGAAAGTACTAGAAGAAACCAAGAAAGTACAAAGTTCATTCATATTGACAGCAGGAAGATAATACACCATTAACACCGTATTTAAGCAACATGCATCTTTCTTCACAAGGATCGCATTTATTATGTAGCAACTATTTCAAATAGTCCTTAGATTTACACTACACCAGCAAAAAAAATATAGTAAAAAAAACAAGTGGGGAATTTCAAGGTATGTGATGCACTACTAAAAAGAATTCATAATTGTCAATTTTCCTCGCTCAATAAGGAAAACAATGATCTGTACCAGTAATGGATCAGTTTACTTGTTCAGGCCAGGGTATCTACTCAAGTTCTACCTATTGCACATCCATTGCCTTATCCATAGAATATGAAATGCCGTCAATTTAATCCTTTAGTTTTTCTTTACAAGTCAAAAATGCCTCATAGTTCTATTGATATCCATATATAGTGTAATACCTACATATCACACTACCAACTTTCATATCCTCATACTGCATTACATAATCACAATGGACTCCAATTTTCATGGCAAGGTCCAAAATTTGAACACCCACCTAAAAGTTGAACGTACACATTATAAGAGGAAAATGAAATAGAGAGGATATCAACAATTGAGAAAGAAAACGAATGCATTTCCAAGAAGTGTAGACAATGGAAGAAGTACTAAAGACAAGCTGGCAAGATGATGATGCGGTTACCAGTTAGGCTAGGGTAATGAGCAGCCTAAGTCAAGCAGAGATGTTTTCAAAGGGTGAGCAACCAGAAGCAATCTGACTGTAGTAATTCCGTGTGTGTGTGTGTGTGAAAGCGAGAAAGAGAGAGAGAGCGACTATTAGGAATCAGTTTTGAGGCCATCTAATCTTTCCTCTTCTAAATGGGTCTAGTCGTCCTTGGGTATTGGTCTCTAATAAAAACTTAAATTCAGTTTGATTAGCCATTTTAATTTGATTAAGCATTTTTCTCACTCCTAATCTTTCAAAGGAACTTCATATAAAACAGAAGGTAAAATTTTCTACATAGAACGAAATAAACGACACAACTTCTGGAAATACTATTCGCTTTTTTAGGATACCCACTGCAAAATAATGCATAGTATTAGTAACTGGACTAACCAAGGCAAATGGGCAGATGAGTGTGCAAATATTATCATACTGATACCTTCCAATAGGAATGTGGATGGGACGCTAGAAAAGACAAACTTCTAGCCTCTCTTCATGGTCCTTTTGAAATTAGCAGACAGATATGAACAATATATGGAGAGGTGGGTTTGGCAAGTGCTAAAAAGTTCTTTTTAGTTTTGGACCTGTTTTGAAAACCACTACAGCTGAGTAAGACGTAGCTACACGAGAGAGGGCCCTGATAAAATATCTAAGAAGTTAGAAATGGAATATTGTTTTGGACCTGTTTTGAAAAGCACTACAGCTGAGTAAAACATAGCTACACGAGAGAGGGCCCTGATAAAATATCTAAGTTAGAAATGGAATATTGTTTGTCATTACAGCTCTAAAACTGCTGCAGACTATGCCTTTCCAAAGAAGGCAGACAAAAAAAGAAGTGGAAGTACAAAATATCTAAGTTACAAATGGAGTATTTTCTTTATCATTACAGCTCTAAAACCACTGCAGACTATGCCTTTCCAAAGAAGGCAGACAGAAAAAGAATTGAAAGTACAAAATTTCAAAACAAAATGCAGACTGTAGGGCATAATTGTGGACTTCGAATGTTGACCAATATGCTAAATGAAAATATCCAATCCCATCTCCTTAATAGGAAACTAACTAGCTACAGACATGGATTGATGTGAAGAATAAACAATTCCACCTCTTCATTCTAAAACTAATTAGCATGCAGCTTGTAAGTTCATAAATGTAGCTCCTGCTAAACAAAGACTCCCACATTCTCTATCAAATACTTGGCATCAAAATACATGGACAAGAGATACTCTTATATAAGACTTGAGAAATTTCTATTGGAATTAAAAAGATTACCTCAAGGGTTATTGTGTGATCAGACACATCAACAGCTTTTCCCCTAAAAATTTGGGCAATGTCAAGGACATCCCGTCGAGCAGCAGCATTAGCAGCAATCTTTATCAACATCAATTCTCGCTCAGCAAATGGCAAGTTGGTAATATCACAAACCTGAAAGAATCAACCAGCCATCAGTTAGCCATTGGACCACCAGAAATCATGCCATGGGAGTTATAAAAACTCGGACATAACTCTGAGCCCTTTAAGTAGACTTCCTCACAGCCAGTCCAAATCATCAACAAACTTGACCAGTGAGTACCCACAAAAGCATCAGGACAAAGGTTCCAATTGTAATTTGTCAGATATAGAGTGACCCATTATGATTGCTGTAATTCATACAAGCATTAGAACAGTAACCTACAGGAAATTAGTTCCCACCTAAGACATACAAACATTAAAAATCAGGGATCTAAAATGATCAAATGTTTATGCACTAACCGATTAACATCACATCTGGATAGTGATAAAAGTTCCAGACGAGAAATATTTATTAAGAACAATTACGTATTAAGGCAATGGCAAGTTCCCTTCCCAGGGAAATGTTGGGCGGGGCCCCCCATCACAAAACATGTGTGACATATCTACTTAAAGTCATACAGTATATGCTTCATGTATGAGATTAAGATAAAGTCATTCCAATTTACTGATTAAGATAGAAAATCAGGACCCTTCTGACTAGCAGGTCTCCACAAATGAACTCAAATAATTGAAAAGGCACCAAGATTTCTAATCCAGTTTTTCCACAGACACAAGACATCTCACTGCAATTTCCATCAAGCCAGTATTTTTCTACATTGACTAATTAAAATCCCGATCTTTAATGCTTTGTTTATCTTTTTCTTTGATGGCTAGCTTTACCCCTTGATGTCAGCTATAATATTTACCTGGGGGGGTGAACAAAAGGAGAGGAGGAAAAGGAAGTGAGAGTTTAAGTAATGTATCTCCTAGATATTTATTCACTTTTTTGAGTAAAAAATATCATTTACTAATGTGGGTGTTATTACCTAGAAGAATAGAAGCCTCACCAATATAAATCTCTGTGTGTGAGTGTGTGTGTGTGTGGGGGGGGAAGGGGGGGGGGGGGGGGGGGGGGGGGGGTGGTCCACAGCATGCATGAAGATGGCATTACATCCAATATTTCCATGCTTGTCAAAACTGTGAGATTCTACACATGTTATTTTCTTATTTAATGATGCAATGCATCCTTCCTCATAGTTGAGTTTCCTCACCTCATGAAGATCTGCTAATTTATAGAGTTGCTGCACCAACTTGCTAATTGATTCATCTGTTCCAGGAACAACAGTTGTAATGCGAGAGAGCCCCTCAACTTCGGAATGTCCAACAGCTAAACTCTAATCACAAAAAATAAGGAAAAGTGAGAGAACAGATGAGTAAACCTCGCAAACAAAAACTTCATTAATAATAAAAGAAAAAAGAGAAGAGAAAAACAACAAAAGGAGAGTACCTGAATGTTATAACCCCTTCGAGCAAAAACCCCTGTGAGAATGTTGAGAACTCCAGGAGAGTCATTTACAAGCATGGATAAAGTGTGTGATCGAAGTCCACTTGTCTGAAAATAGCCCCAGCATTAATGTGCATCACATAAAACAACTAATGGTAATAACCACTTCATTCACTATCACCAACTGACCAATTGTCATGTGGCTGCATTGTTAGAATATAAGATATTCTCTATATTTGTGTTGATTTCTTTTTTATGTATTTACCATATCTATTTGTAATCAAATAAGTAGGAATTTAATTACTTTTCTTAGCTCACTTTACCTACCTCATTTTTCTTATAATTAGAGTTATCAGTACACAAATAAATCAAGTCAAAAGATCAAGATGTAGCCTTATAGGGCACTTGCTAATGGTAGATGTAGGCCTCTAAGGCCAAACCACACTCCACCACTGGATCTGTTTCTGTCATTGCCACGCCAGATCCGCTTCAGACAGGAAAAGGAAATATCTTTAAAGAAAATGCCAATTATTTTCCTTTCCAAACTCAAGCTCCTACCTTGAGTTTGAGGGGATGTTAGAATATAGATATTCTCTATATTTTTGTTGATTTTCTATTTATGTATTTACCATATCTATCTCTAATCAAATCTATAGATTTGATTACTTTCTTAGCTCACTTCACCAATCTAATTTTCCCTATAAATCGAGTCATCTGTAACACAAATAAATTTAATCAATAAGATCAAGATGTTTCCCTATAGGGCACTTTCTAGTGGTGGGCATAGGCCTCTAAGGCCGAACTACCCCAAAGTTCTGGTGTTCCTCTTCTGCTTTTTCTCTCTATATTTTATATTTTTATTTTTATTTTAACATATATATAGTCATAAGGCAATAAGGCCATAAGGTAAAAAAAAAAAAAAAAATTAGATTAGACATATCCCTTTAACATCAAACATATTTATGATTCACCATTTAGAGGTGAATCCAGAACTTGACTTATCAAAAAAGAGGTGAATCCAGAACTTGTAGAATATGGCCCACTCCACTGAGCTTCAATGTTAAATTTCTGAAAAAGCTCATGAAACTTTCAAATTCAAATTAGAATCTCTCAAGGCTAAAACCCAAGTTGTCAATTTTTTATTTTTTATTTATTTATTTTTATACACAGCTAAGGTTGTTGACTAAGACATCAAATGTTCTATAAGATTACTTATGAGCTTCCTGCTAAAATCAACTAGACTCAAATTACCCTTTTTCTTCATGTTAGATGGTACATGTAATGAACTATCCACAAAGCAGTCAAGGTTCCTTAGAAAGATAAGAAGTAAAAGAAACTCAAGTAGAAAGTAGATTGTTTAATTATCACAACAGATAAATAGAATGCAATTTGTTGGTATATATATTCTTCATCCACATGAACATCCCACAAGCATCAGCAGCTAGATTCATTCAGAAGCTACCAGAATGCTCCAGGGGATTTCTGGTCTTTCCTGAGCATGAAATGGTGGAACAAAATGCAACAGCATGCATCTTTTATACTAAGAAGAGCCATCACTATTTTTCTTAGAATTGAATTGGAAGCTCAAGAACCAGTTTGGACAGATCTACCACAAATTAAATGTGTCTAGCATATTGTATAAAAGTTAAAAGTGAGGTGGTCTGTAATGGCTTCACCATGTGTTTCAAAATAACTAATTACTTTTATGTCAGACTGCCCAACTAAGATTGATCAGGTCTCATCTAGCCCATTTATAGTTCTCAAAAAGGAAATCAATAGCTTCCATCAAGAAATCAACTATTACAATTTCTTCCAAAATAAACAACAGGGATTGCATATTCAGCCAAGTTATCAGTCAAGTTGGACCATGATTCCAAGAAGAAGAAGAAGAAGATGGAAGGATCATAAGCAACGATAAGTTATCTTACATCTTCATCATTGAGATCACCCCAGTGAGCATCAAGAACTTGGTTGATTGCATATCCATCATAAGACTCTACAGGATAAACATCTCCCTTCATGAAGAAATAAAAATATATCAAATACTCAATAAAAGGTTACCTTCATATGTTCTCCCTCCATCCCATGATTAGAGGCTGAATTAGCTTCTTTGCTTGTCCCATTACATATGTCCACATGCACAAGTTAAAACATTTAATTTTTGTACTTTCTCACAACACCCATGACAAAAAGAGGACAATTTTCGAAACTTTTATTTAAAAGTATGAATTGTTTTAGAATTGATTTTTCTCCTCAAATTCGTGCATTTATCAACGGAGCCACTCATTATGTGATGGGAGGAGTAAATAAGTAAAGAAAGGAGCAACAAATAGCACAAATTCAAATAGTAGGACAGATAACTTTCTTTAGTAACTCTGTCATGACAAATGTATCTAGACTATGGTTCAGATACAGGTATACAAAATGCAGAAGTGGCAAAAACCTTTGTGACAGGGCTATAAACATAAAAAAAAAAAAATTGAGTTCAGCACTATTCCTTGTTCTTTTTGCTCCTTCTAGTTAGGTGTTTCATTTTGTATATTTCATGTGTACTTAGGGGCGTCTTACGCTTTTAATGATATTTGTCAAATATATATATATATATAAAAAGAGTTCAACACTTAATAATTTGGCCTTCCGTTGGGGGCTTCCTACAAATCTATTCATATCTGGGATGGTGTTATTGAGAAGGTTGAACGTCGGTTGGCCAGCTGGAAAAGGTTATACATTTCCAAGGGAGGTAGAGTTACCCTCATCAAGAGTACTCTTGCCAACTTGCCCACGTATTTTTTGTCTCTTTTTCCTATCCTGGCAAGTGTAGGTGCTCGAATTGAGAAGCTACAACGAGATTTCCTTTGGGAGGAATTGGTGATGAGTTCAAGTATCATTTGGTGAAATGGTCTAAAGTGTGCTCTCCAGTTTCAGAAGGCAGGTTGGGTATTAGAAATCTGGTGGTGTTTAACAAGGCTCTATTAGGTAAATGGCTGTGGCGTTATGGGATTGAGAGGGAAGCTTGGTGGAGAATAGCGGTGGATTCCAAGTTTGGAAGTTTATGGGGAGGTTGGTGCTCCCTAGAGCCTACAGGTACTTTTGGGGTGGGGTTGTGGAAGAACATCAGGAAAGGGTGGAAGAAATTTGTAGGATTCTCTAGATTTGAGGTGGGAGGTGGGACTAGAACAAAATTTTGGCATGATTTGTGGTGTGGGAACTCAACTCTTAAGGAAGCTTTTCCTGTTTTATTTGGAATTGCTCGTGCGAAGGATGCTTCAGTTGCGGATAATGTGGAGCTTGTGGATGGCTTCAATTAGTGGAGCGTGTGCTTTTTTAGAGAAGCACATGATTGGGAAGTGGATACCTTTGCTGCTTTTTTCCAGGTATTGCACTCGGTCAGTTTTAATAGAGGTAGTGAAGACAAATTGTGGTGGATCCCCTCCAAAAAAGGTTTGTTCAAGGTTGGGTCTTTCTTTAGCTCTCTGGCTTGCGATGTGAGAAGTTACTTTTCTTGGAAGAGTGTTTGGCGGACTTAGGCTCCTCCGCGGGCGGCTTTTTTTGCGCAGTCTGCGGCTCTCGGCAAGATCCTAACGGTGGATAACTTCAGGAAAAGGCATGTCATTGTGGTGGATAGATGTTGCACGTGCAAGAGAAGCGGGGAATCAGTGGATCATCTTCTCCTTCACTGCGATGTTGCATACGCTATGTGGAGTGCTATTTTTTCTCATTTTGGTTTGTCTTGGGTTATGCCTCTGAGAGTCCTTGACTTGTTTGCGTGTTGGTGGACGGCTGGTAGGTCGAGGAGTGCTGTTATTTGGAAGATGGTGCCGACATGCATTCTCTGGTGTGTTTGGAAGGAAAGAAATGATAGGTGTTTTGAGGATTTGGAGAGGTCCTCGGAGGATATTTTAGCTTCTTTTTTTTATACGTTGTATCTTTGGACGGTGGCTTTTGTGTCACCGTTGTCGTTTACCTTTGATGAATTTCTTGTTCGTTTTTCACTTTCTAGCTAGGTGCGTTCTCTTGTATACTACCGGTGTATTAGAGGCGCCTTACGCTTTTAATAAGACCAACTTATTACTTATCAAAAAAAAAATTGCTTAACAAGGCCATTGTAAAGATAACTGAAGGTAACTACAAATCAATTGCAATAATCTCTTTTGTTAGGGCTAATAAATATACAACTAATAACAGCTAATTCTGGTAACCACTTCTTCCCCCATATCTATTTACAAAGCCCAATCTACAAACCCCAATCATTACAATTCCATACCAATGTCCGATTCTAAAACTCACAGTCACCTATGAAAAGTATCCAAACTCAACTCACGCGCCACATCCTCAAACAAAAACAGGTAACTACTAATGGTATAATTTGTTAGGAACTCCACCTCCCCCCCTCCCAAAAAAAAAACAAGAGTCAAAGCTTAGAGAAGCTCATACCCCTACAGACATATCAGTTCCGCCATCGAGTTCTGTATTCCGCAGAGGTGTACGAGTAGGTATTGTTTCTTCAAGATCTGGATATGAATCTGCTGAGAATCTCCAAAATGGAGCAGATGCACCCATTCTTTCCCTTCTCAATGCAATCTACTAGGTGTAACATTTCAGACATTAACATATGGAATGCATGTTCAAATAATAAATTACCAATGTGCCATAAGAAAAGAGAAAAGGATAATGACGAAGAAAATCTATCAAGTAGTTTCGAGGGAAGTTGTGAACCTTTCCAGTTCTGGCAATTTCTTTGATTCCAAACTTGCTTAAATTCCTTTGCATAGCAACCATCTTCCCTGGATCTCCAGTTACCTGTACCAATTCCGAATAGATCATCAAGCAAAACTTCCAACAAAGACCTAAATTTCCATCAGATTCATTCCTAAGCTTGCTTTGTTGCAGTAAGATGATCAGTCTGAGAGTGCTGAGCGGGTCAATTTAACAAGCAACAGCTAATTTAAACAATAATTTCCCAAGGACGCTTTATACACACCCTATTCTCTACACATACGCACACGTGCACGTACACACAAAATTATGAGTTTCTAACTAAGTTATATGTAAGAGTTCAACTTTTCAACTGCTCATTCAATGTGTAGATGATATATGGTATAAAAAGGAATGGTAAAACTTTGCCAATGATCACCTCAATGGTTAGCAAGTCTTCTGAGATATCCACGATTCTTGCTCTGAAGATGCCCACCAACCGCATGATCTGAAGATCAACCAAGAAACCAGGTTTGGAAATTGAAGAAAATGGAAAAAAATCAAATACAAAAATATCTCATCAGATTCAAGAAAAATCTCAATGTTCAATATTTAGAAATTTCCTATGCAACTACCTCGGCACGGTACTTTGGATCTGCATTAACTTTTATGAGCATTAGTTCACGTTCTACCTGTGGCTCATTTGATATATCTTCAACCTGGTTATGAGATCAAAAGTGAAAAGTTAAGGAATTTGGGATTTTGATGCAAGCAATAATCTGAAAGACCAAAAAAATAAACATAACACGCAAAAACATAAATGAGTTAAGAGAAACTTCGATTAAATTTAATTGGGACAAAGATCCAGGTATAGACAGAAAATATTGAAAACTATTGGGGCTCGATCGTGCTAGTCATGATTTTGCATCTCAGTATGCCAGTTGTACACGTGATGCTAATGGAGAATCTCAAAATGTGATATATATGATTCCACATCTTAAATTTCCTACAATATTAGACAAAAACTTAACTAGTGAAGAAATCTATAACAAATTATACTTAAATAAAACAATTTTTACTGGATATATGTGAGTGAGATATGATTCCCTGCCAACTTTTCACACAACTATCTTATATGGCAAGGAATCACAGGGTCTTTAAAAAAAAAAAAAAAAAAAAATCACAACTATCCTATGATTCCCTACCACATAGAATAGTTGTGTTTTTAGTTGTGTGAAAAGTTGGGAGGGAACGATATCTCTATGTGAGTATATATGTATACCTTCCCCAATAGACTAATATGAATGTCTCATTAAGAAAAGATAATGTGCCAAACAAAAAGTGCAATATAAAAATTCAAGAGCTATCTTATAACCTTCAAAACATTTACAAGCTTCTGAAGCTGCTCCACTACTTGTTGTAGCACCATTTCAGTCCCAGACACAACTATTGTGAAGAGTGCTTTGTCTTTATTCAGACCAACAGCAAGGGACTCGATGTTATATCCCCTCCTTGCAAAAACCCCTGCAATCCGATTTATCATTCCGCTTTCATCTCCAACAAACACTGAAATTGTGTGTCGTCTCACCCTGGATGCAGAAACAAAAAGGCAGTATGGTAACCAAGTAAGGAGGTCAAGTCAAGCATTCTACAAACAACTTAGAACTTAATTACCTAATTGTTTCATTTCACCCAAAACATGACATTATAATTCATCTTATTTATATAGAAAGCAAAAAAAAATCAATCAAGGTCCAAGAAACATTTATATTTTTGATCTGCCAAAAAGAAAAATAAATTAAGACAAACGCAAGAAAAATCCATTATCCTATAAGGTAAAATGGAATGATTTTACATTGGTGCCGAAACATAATTCAAAGATACTATACTAAAAAGTGCAATTACGATATGAAATGAATCATATCTTCCTTATCCCTTTTGTATATTAGATAGTAACACTTGTTATATATAAAAGGAATTACTGTACATATAAGGGACATTGTTGGACTATGGAATTAGAAACAAATTTTAACCCAAAAAAAAGGAGGATTATCACGACCCACCAGAGGGATCACTAGTTCAAACATATTTATAAAACCAGAACACAAAACACAAAACTTAAATATATTTATAATATTGCATTGAGAGTGTGTGTTTGTTTCATACTTTGAGCTCAGATTTAAATAAATAACATATAAACAATCACAGCACTCGAGTAATTAATGGAAAAAAATGGCAAATATATCAAATTTAGCAAAATTCAGTAAAAAAAAAATAGAACAACATATGAAACCAAAACCACCAAAAAAAAAATTGAAGAAAATGAACGCCTATCCATGCACAAACTTTGATCGAGTCGAGCCATTTGAGGAAATCGCGGTGTCAGCGATCCTCCCGTCCACGCTTCTTGCAGATACCGCCAGCCTCCGGGGCTCATAGTTGAGAGCTTTTAAAGTGAGCTCAGAAAGCTTCGAAGGAAACTCTAGGGTTTTGGAGACCCTGAGGCTGAGAGAAGAGACTGCGCGGGGATTCAGAGCGTGGATTGATGGTGGGTGAATCGAAATGGCCGCCATGAGAGTCAGAGAAATGAAGCTCACAAACGACAACGGATGGGACTGTTATAGCTCTCTACACATACTACTGACGTGGCAAACGGGTGAGTCGGATCATGCAAAGGTCAATTTCTTTTTTTCTTTTTTTTAATACTTTGAAAAGAAATTACATCAACTAGAGCTGGACAACCCAATTAAAATACGAATAAAAGATAAAAATTAAGTACGCAGGAGCAATGCTTTCGAATATACGGAGAATCCAAGCCACCAGAAAAGATGGTTAAAGGTATATATAGAATTCAAAGGATCCAAACACCGAGTGAGTAACTATTACAGAGAAAACAAAAAGGATATATACAACAAATAGTTCATAAATACAAAAGAAATAAACCCAACAAAACAGCACAAAACAGGTTGGATGTGAGTTGTTGGAGGTGGCGCGTGGAGGACATGCGCCGGCCTAAGACGACCTCTCTCTCACTGAAATTGCTGCGGACCGCCATACGTCGCCAACAACAGAGGCAGTGGGGGAAAAGTGGGTAAAACGTGATCCCCACACACCAGCTTGTGAGAGGCACACACTGGCTCATGTAGGCCACGCGCAGTTGGGGGAAGGTCTTGTGGATGTGCTTTTGGCATTGGTGGAGTCGGGAGACGACGGGGAGCACAGTGGAAAGGTTCTTGTGACGTTGAGTCCGGTTAAGAAGCGTAGATCTACCTTTGAAAAACTCAACCCAAATCCCTAATCTAACTTGACGATGAACACAGAGGATGCAGGTTTTGGCCAGTAGGGGTTGTGAGGTTAGTAACAAAAACAAAGATAAAACCTTTGAAGAGGCAGATAAGGCAAGAGCTCGCTCTTGCCGGATAGGAGCCTTCGAAGAGGCGCTAGCTAAGGGGGCAGGGGAGGGAAGGAAGAGAGGAGAATGAGGAGGGAAGCACCCATGGAGGTTTGGCCAGGAGATTGGTCAAGGAAGGGAGGCTTTTTAGTTGAGAGTGTTTTCGCTCTTTAAGAAAAGCGATCATGCAAAGGTCATAAGTAATGTTGAAAATAGTAAAAGGCAAAGCATCACTTATAATCTGCGATCTTTTATCACTTTTACAAAAACAAATTCAAACATTTAAAAGTATCAATTTAGGATATTTATATTTCAATTTTTTTCAATATCAACCATTCGTTACAATTTTCTGTTAAATCCTATTAAAATTTCTAAAATGCCCCCGTGTTTATTTTATATATATAAAAAAAAAATTTAAAAAATTTAAAAAAAAAATCTAAAATTTTCAAAGATTCAAGCATAAGTATTTTTGTAAATTTCGTTAAATTCTAACCAAGACCTAAATCCTAGTAATTTTTATAAATGTTTGTTAAAAAATAAACACGTAGGTATTTTGAAAAGAGAAATGATCCCTACACTCATTTCTCACAACAGCCCCACAACAAGCTGACGTGGCTGGTAATATTTTATTATTTTTTTGTTTTGTTTTGTTTTCTTTTTGTAAAAAAATAATAAAATATTACCAGCCACGTCAGCTTATTGTGAGGCTGTTGTGAGAAATGAGTGTAGAGATCATTTCTTTTTTGAAAATTTTGACAAGATTTAAGGAAGAATTCTAGCGGATTATTGAAATTGAAAAAAATAAAAAGATGGATACTCTAAATTGACACATTTTAAAGTTTATGTACATTTTTACAAAATTGATGAAAGATCAGTGGTTATAATAAAGTTCTCCCTAGTAAAAATTAACATATATATATATGACTCACAATTTTTTACGTGACCCATGAATTTGGTACGAACTGAACACGAAATTAAAGGGTTAGAGTTGAAAAGTCTGATTCATTTAATTAAATGGGTTGGGTTAGGGTTTTCCTATATAGAATACACGACTTGAACTAGACATGTGATATTATGGCTAGCAATTTTAGACATAACTTGCGAACCCAATACAAAATTAGAGGATTATAGTTAAGGAGTTTGATCTGTTTAATTAAATAGATCGTGTTGTAGTTGACCTATATAGTCCTACACCAATACCTTGACATGACCCGATACTTAATATGCGAACACAAATTGTCATTCCCTATATATATATATTCTAATTGATTAAGGAAAAGATTATAAGGGTGGATCCTTCCCACTTTTGATCCGAAAGGAAGAAGAAGTGCGCAATCCAATAAATGAAAAAGGGGTGGGCTCCCCAACAGGAGACCTAAACCAAACTAAAGCAGTGCTGAAGTAATTACAAAACGTAAGAAATAGGACAATCAAATGACCTGGTCCTTTCAAGGGGCCGCGCAAGCCGATTTTAAAAGTTAAAGGAATACAGATTAGGACAAGCCCATCTGCGTCCCCACTTGACAACAGCAGCAACCACCAACAAATGGTTGACACAGTAAAAGCGTTGTTCGAGTATAATAATAGGACTACAAGAAAGAGAAAACCCAACACAAATTCAAATACAGTAGTTTCCCCTAAGGAGAAACAATGGGCTTGTTTGGCAAGTGAGGGAAAATTCTCCCACTTTATTTTCACTTTTCCCAAAAACAATCAACTTCAAAATATTCGAACTTTATATCACATCAATAATTTTTTATTACTATTTAAATTAAAAAAATTCAATACAATACAAAGCTTTTCACTTTTCCATACAAATTCTTTTTACTTTATATCACATTTATCATTTCTTACTACTACCCAAAAAAAAAAAATCAAACTCACACTCACTTGCCAGACATACCCAATTTGCCAAGTAACTAAAGCAAACAGAAACATAAATTAAAACAACGACATGGTGCTGGGAGAGGAAAGGGTATAACATATATGATCGGGATCATAACATTATGGTGCTGCAGGGTTAAAACTCCATTCATATGATGCACATGTAATATATATTCATTTTGAGTACTATAATTTCACCAACTTTGTTCATATGGCGCTCATGTAACATATACATACTTTGAGAGCTATAATTTCACCAACATCATATAGTCACATGAATTCTCAATCACATTTCATAATAAGAGAATTATCATAACTGAAATAAAAAAGAAAGTAATATTAAAATGAAGGAGTTTGAAAATCCCAACTTTTTCTTTTGAAAAAGTTTTGATAAAATTATGTTAGGATTTTTAAGGTTGTGTTTCCTTACCTGGGTGATCCTGAGTGGAGTTTTAGTTACTTCTACCTACTTTGCTTTTATTCTACCCGTTCGTTAGCCTTTTTCTGACCAATGCTTAGGAGATGAGGAGGGGGGAAAACGCCTACTTGTTTATATAAGGAGAAGAAGAGAGTAGCGTGGCTGCGTTTTTTTGAGTAGTTTTGTGCTTGGCTTCAACGTGGAGATGAGAAACTACAATGTGGCATGAGAGTTTTGCAACGTGTAGGAGAGCAAACTGAAAGGTGGAAGGTGAGGAAAGACACGTTTGAGGGCTGGTTTGGCTGGGGAAGAAGACCAATTGTTCCACTGCCACGTTTTTCTTTTTTTTTAAAAAAAAAAATTATACAAAAATTTTACACCAAAAATCTTATAAAGCACATAATATTATACAAAAATCTTTTAATCCCTTTTTAATAATCTCTTTTACCCTCTTCTAATAATACCTAAATTCCAAATTTTTCTGGGGTGTTATATCCTTCCCTCATAAAAATTTCGTTCTCAAAATTTGTCTAAACTAATCACACAATATATATCCCTATAGAACAACAACATCATATATTTTGTATTTATAGATTAGACAGTTGTACCTGATACTCTAGTTTCCTTCACTAAAAAGAGATGGGTTATCTCTTACGTATTTTGTCTTCTGGTTCCCATGATGCTTCTTCTATTTTATGATTTCTCCACAAGAGATGGGATGCTTTTGGTGCGCAGTTCTTGGACTTTGCGATCTAACAGCTTTACTAGAATTTCTTCTTAGGTTAGATTTTTCTGTATTCGTAAAGGCTCGTACTTGATGACATGCGATGGGTCAGGAATATATTTCCTTAGCATGGAGACATGGAAAACATCATGTATTCCAGCAAGACTAGGTGGCAATGCCAACCGGTAGGCTACAGGGCCTACTCTTTCTAAAATCTCAAACGGTCTGATGTAGCGGGGGTTCAACTTCCCTTTCTTGCCAAATCTAGTGACTCCCTTCATTGCTACTTAAAAAAACACCTTGTCGCCTTCAACAAATTCCAAGTTTCTTCGACGTACATTCACATAGCTTTTCTATTGATCTTGAGCTGCTAACAGTCTTCGTCGGATTAATGCAACTTTATCTAAGGTATCCTGCACGATATATGGTCCTAAAATTCTCCTTTCACCTAGTTCGTCCCAATAAAGTGGGGAACGACATTTTCGCCCGTACAACGCTTCATAAGGAGCCATCCCAATACTTGCTTGGCAGCTGTTGCTGTAGGCGAATTCCACCAAAGGAAGGTAGCGTGCCCAGCTACCACTGAAATCCAACACGCAAGCTTGTAACATGTCTTGTAGCGTTTGGATGGTCCTCTTTGATTGTCCGTCAATTTGAGGATGGTAGGCAGTGCTAAATTGCAATTTAGTCCCCATTGCTTCTTGTATACTCTTCCAGAATCTTGATGTGAAACGTGGATCTCTGTCTGACACTATTGTTCTAGGTACTCCATGTAATTTGACTAGCTCCTGTATATAAAGTTCTGTCAGCTTCTCCAGTGAGTATTTCACCTTTATTGGTATAAAATGAACAGCTTTAGTTAATCTATCCATAATCACCCATATTGCATTGCACCCAGCCTAAGTTCCTAGTAAACTTACTAAAAAGTCCGTGGCTATTGCTTCCCATTTCCATATTGGTATCTCCAAAGGTTGTAATAGTCCTGCGGGTCTTTGATGCTATGCTTTGACTTGCTAATAGGTCAAGCATCGCCCTACAAATTCAGCAGTGTCCCGCTTCATTCCATTCCACCAAAAATAATTGATGTAAATTTTAATTGTACTCACAAGTGCACGAATCATTTGCAGTTAATGGATTGCAAGTGCGAGGTCGATCCCACAAGGAATTGTGTTTTTGAAAACAAAATTTACGTCTAAATTAATCTAATCCTAACCTAGTTCCCAAAAGATTGAGAGATTGTATTTGTGAATAAAATCAAAAGCTTAAACAAAATTAAAGTGAATCTAATCAAGTAAAAAAAAGAAAGCATTAAGGTATTGGAATCCGCACTCACAAATTCATAGCAACATATTCTCATGATCAATAATATTTTCCAAAGTTCTTACAATAAAATCTTAAATATGTTTTACTTTTGCTTCAATTAATTAATCAAAATCATTCCATGTATCCATTCTTTACACAAATGACAAAAGAAATCCAATTTAAATCAAATCATCAAGTGTATCCATAAATCACAGCAAGACATCAAATTTAAATCAAAACATCAATTGTATCCGTAGAATAAATCACAAGGGATATCCAATTTTTTTAAACAAAGAAAATCAAGCACAAACAATTTGATGAAACTGTCTTAAATCATCAAATGTATCATTGAATCACAAAAGATATCCAAGAATCATTCCACAAAATTGAGTTGAAGTAAAACAATTGGAAAATTAAATCATTAAATTAGAAAATATTAAATCACATGAGAACAATGTCGCTAATCATAAGTAAGGCTTCATCGTCAACCTTAGCTGAGGGTTTAGCGTCTCATGACTAAAAATAACATGCTAACTTTAATTAAAAGCATCCAAATAAAAACTTACAAAAAGAAAATGTTGCAAAAAGAACGAAGACGCGCGCACGAACTACACTAAAATTTGCTATCTTGCTTCACAACCTTTTTACAAGAGAAGAAGGACATATTTATAGACTTTGCTAGGTGTTTAATGTTGATGTAGTCCCGAATGAAGACGTAACGATTCCAGCTACCAAGGAAAGATGGATGATACCCTGCTAAATGACAAGAACACGCGGTGGGTTTCCCCACGGTTCTCCTCCGACGCTCAAACTAGTCTCACAATTTTAGAGAGAGATTAAAAAAGAACCGAGAGAGAGAGAGAGAGAGAGAGAGAGAGAGAGAGAGAGAGAGAGAGAGAGAGAGAGAGAGAGAGAGAGAGAGAGAATCCCTTTACCTAGTACCTGGGTCTTGCTATTTATAGGTCATTGTAATTATGGCTAGGTAAGGTCATTCCGGCTTTTAAGGGACATCACTTCTTCTGGCATGAGCAGTGTTGAGGTACACTCCCAATAGTGACTGACAAGCTGACTTATTACTGGTGAGACGTGGGCTTTCAGTGAATCCCAGATTTCCTGGGGTTCAGTCACCTAATCACGTCCCTTAGCCTGCCTTATAATCATTGCCTTCTGTCGGTCAATATGGCACCTAACACTTGGGCTGCTCGGATCTTTCTTGGTCGGTCAATGCCTCTATCGGGAAAGGTGGATTTCCTAACAGTTACCCCCTAATTCTTCCATCTCATATGCAGGACGAAAGAATTTTTTTTTTTTGCAGGCCGCACTCGGACTGACCCAATTTCACGTAGTTTATGCTAGCCCTATCCCACTTCCCATGCAGCTGGGAGGAATTCCCAACAACACTTAAGTTTCCTATAATTAGCTATTCTTTAGCAACTAAGAGTTGTGGGTTATCAGCTAGTCGGATTTCTTAGTCGGAATTCCGGTACTCAAAGACTGTGCCAGCCAGCATTTCCCGACATCGAGGAATCAGGCTTGCCGACTGGACAGGGTTGTGCTTTGCCGGGAGATGTAGCTGGCACCAAAAAAGGAACACTTGGGAGTTTTGAAATTCAAAATTTTCTTTTAATATTTCAAATTTCGAACATTTTGCCGCCTTACCGCTGGCATTAAAATCCCTGCCGCATCGACGGCAGTATTATTACTATCGCCTCAATATCCGCACAATATACACTAACCGAGTCGATTGGATTTCCAGTCATGGAAACTGTTTTTTCCAAGATGGCTCGCTTGGACTTCCGGTTACAAGGACCGGTAATTCCCGGTCACGGTGAGGCCTATGAAAACCCCTCCCCTCACTTTTCACTTTTCAATTCTTTCTTCTGCTCTCCCACTTTTCTTCTTGCGCGCTCATTTGCTTCCTCAATATTCTCTCGAAATGCCTCCTAAGAGTAATGCCGGCACCTCATCGGAATCTTCCCGCAAGGTTGAAGAAAATGTAGTCGGGGAGAACAAAGAGGGCGTTCCCGAGGATAACCCCCCAGTGCTTATCCCTCTCGAGAATCGGTACATCTCTCTTCTATCCGTGAAGAATGAATGGGTTTTGTGCGTAAACTACGATAATGGCAACTCAGTCCGTCTTCACTTCCAAAATCCTTCCTCATTAAGCATCACGGGCGACGACATTTCCTTATTTGAAAGGATGTTTATGGCGGGGTTGAGTCTCCCGTTTCCCGACATTGCCCGGGAACTATTGCTTTACTTGATGGTAGCCCCGAGTCAAATTTTCCCAAACTCGTGGAGGTACCTGTTTGCCTCATTCATACTTTGGAGGACCGTGATCAGGACTAGGATGTCAGTTCCCCAATTCATGAATGTATACCGACCGGCAATGGACTCTGAAGAGGTTGTGAAGCTGCGGACCCGACAAGGCCCCTCGTTTATATTCTTGAAGCCCATCTACTCAAATAACAAAGAATGGGAAAAACAAGTTTTACGAGTATCAGGGGAATGGGAATGCCCCAAATCTATGAAGCTTGTCGAATCCCAGAGGATTTCTCGAGAGTGGAGGGCTTTAGACGGCAACCTGATCAACCCCCCCGAGATATCTGATGCTGAACAAGAAGAGGTGACTCGTATGATCGACTTCTGCAACAGTCACCTCAAGGTGGAAAAAGACTTCGACGTGATTGTTACCAGCAAGTCACTAAACGATCACTTAGGCTACAAGATTCCTAAGAACAAAGTCCCACTCACCAAGGCTGGGAAACCCAAGATTACGAAGACCAAGGTCCCAGCGACCTCTGTTCCATCTGTCGCCCAGAGAGGGACGTTGAGAACCCGGAAGCCCCCCTCTTAGGCTACCGGCGTCGAGGGTATCCATACAGCCCCGAGCACAACCTCTGTCTCTCAGGAGAAGAGAATGCCCGGTAGCTGTCAATCTCTGGGGCGCGATACCGCTACAGACTTAGGAGTCGTTGCTGAGCCTGAGGTTCCCTTGTTCCGAGAGGCCGGGGGGGTTGGTGATAGAGATGGACATACCGGATTCCCCCCAAGCGGCTACGGCCAACTCGGTTGGAGGATCGGGCGCTGACTCCAGAGAGGAAGTTCTGGTTACCGAGATTCAGAGGGACGTCACTTCGCCAAGGGTTCCCGACCAAAGAAGTACTCCCGAGGCCCAACAAACCACTCATTCCGACATAACACGCCTCCATAAAGGTGTCGGAACCAAACGCAAAGCCGACGGTCTTCAAAAAGGTAGGACCTCAAAAAGGCCTTATGTGGAAGAGGGGGATGACTTCTTACTCAATGAGATATCCCTCGCCGCCCAGAACTTCAGGCACCCGGAGTTTACATGGCGGGGTGAACCTCTTTCTCCCCCGAACATTGCTGATGAAACTCAGGAGTGGAGCGAGTTCTCTCCAGAACTTCCGCCTGCCTCGGGTGTCCGCACATGCTGGGAGGGAACCGCCGAAGCGCTTGGGGAGGTTTCCCCCGAGATTCAACCAGGAGACTCTGCCTCAGGGTCCGAAGAAGGTTCCCGCGATGAGGAGCCCGACCAACGCACACCCTTGGATCCGGGTACCCACGTTCCCAAGGACAGGCCTTTGGGAGAAACTTCTATTCTGAGTGCTTCTAATGCTCCTGGTACGTTTGACTTTTTGGGCGTCCGTCTACTCGGTGACCCTCTGGAAGCCCTGGCCTCCGTTCTCCCTGACGGACTTTTTGAAGATATCGGGAAGACTGCACATTTCAAGTTCGCCCAGGATATCATCGAATCCCAAATCGAGGTATTTTTCCTTTGCATTCTGTTGATAAGCGTTCTCTTTTCCTCTGGCCATTTCTCATCACTTTCTTCGCTCCAGGATTCTCTTCGATCTATCGGTGCCTTGTCCAATTTTTTGGAGCATACGCGGGCCAACCCCAATATCGAAACCATTCTTCGTCCCAAGATCAGCCAGCTTGAGCACACCGTGGTGTCCCAAGAAGATGTCATTGCCGACCTGACCCAAGAATTGTCCGATTTGAAGGAGAGGTATAAGGTCCTTGAGACCAGGGCCAGAGTTCCCAAGGCTTTCCCCGGTCGGGTTCCCAACCTTTCCTCCAAAATCGGGGGCGAGGGGGTACTACCCAATGCCAAACGGATGCAATTATTTGCCGAGTCAGTCAGTGCACGTCAAGAAGCGGAACGCCTCTCTGGAGAGCTGAGTTCTTTGAGAGACGAAAAATTGACCCTCGTAGCGGACCTTAATTCGGCGGTCCTAGCCAAAGAAGCATCGGTCGTTGAAAAAGCTCGTCTGGTCACTGAGAGGGACGCAGCTCTTGCCGAGAGAGACACGGCTCTTGCTGTGAAGGACATAGCTCTTGCTGCAAAGGACACAGCTCTTACCGAGAAGGAACGAGCCCTGTGTGACAAGGGCCAGATATTGGCTGAAAAAGACAAAGTATCATTAGCACTGGGGAAGGCCATGTCTGAGAGAGATCTCGCTGAGGCTGATAAGGACCAAGCTATAGCCGAGAGGGAATCCACTCTTGAAAAGTTGGAGGGGATAGAAGGCCGGTACCAGAGATTTCGGAGGAAATATCATCATTATAAAGCCAGAGTTAGGAGACTCTCCGAGTAACTGTCCTTTGTCCCTTGGCTTCGGACCAAAGCTTGGGCTTTCGGCTTCCATATCGGGTTTGAGAACTTTCGAGCTTTAGTTCTCCGCTCGGATCGGCTGCAAGTATCCTTTGAGAACGTGAGTTCCAACTTCTTGTCGCTTCTGAGCTCGTGTTACTCGGAGCTGTTAGATCTCGGGATCGAGTATTTCCCCGACATTTTCGACTGGAGCGAAAATTCTCCAAATTCGGAGGACGCATTGGATGGAGAACATAGCAGAGACGATGATTCGGAAGACGACCAACCCAGTGGCGAATAGACTTCTTTAAGCTTGGCTTTGTATTATTTCCTTTATTTCAAGCAAATTAAATTAATGGATTTACTCGTTGGCTTAGTATTATTTCCTTTCTTTATTTCTCTTTTGAGATTGCTGAGAACAAGGAAGATTGTCAAATGCTAGGTATTATTGCATAACCCTGCTGCATGAATTGGAGGGGATAGAAATTGCTTTTTATCACTGATTTTATCACGCTTTTTCCCCCCTAAATAACTAAGGTAATTGTCGCTGCATTACCTAAGTTATTTCATCTAACGTCTATGGTAGTCCCCCTTTACGCTGAGTTACCCCCCTTTATCCGAGTGAGGGTAACCGAAAAAGTGTTAACTTACCCCTCTCATCCGAAGGAGGATAAGAAAAAATTTTGTGCCGAGTTACCCCCCTTATCCGAGTGAGGGTAACCAAAAAAGCTTTAACTTACCCCCCCTCATCCGAAGGAGGATAAGAAAAAATTTTATGCTGAGTTACCCCCCTTATTCGAGTGAAGGTAACCGAAAAAGCTTTAACTTACCCCCTATATTCGAAGGAGGATAAGAAAAAATTTTATGCCGAGTTACCCCCTTATCCGAGCGAGGGTAACTGAAAAAGCTTTAACTTACCCCCCTTTATCCGAAGAAGGATAAGAAAAAATTTTATACCGAGTTACCCCCTTATCCAAGTGAGGGTAACCGAAAAAGCTTTAACTTACCCCCCTTTATCCGAAGGAGGATAAAAAAAAATTTTGTGCCGAGTCACCCCCCTTATCCGAGTGAGGGTAACCGAAAAAGCTTTAACCTACCCCCTTATCCGAAGGAGAATAAGAAAAAATTTTATGCCGAGTTACTCCTCTTATCCGAGTGAGGGTAACCGAAAAAGCTTTAACTTACCCCCCTTTATTTGAAGGAGGATAAGAAAAAAAATTTATGCTGAGTTACCCCCTTATCCGAGTGAGGGTAACCAAAAAACAATTTTTTCTAAAACGATTCACATATAGCATTCCATGATTTCGATCATTACAGTCAGATGTCCATGACCTTACAAAAAGGAGACGAAAAGAAGAGGTTCCGGAATTACATGTAATACTTCTTCAGATGTTCGGCATTCCAGGCTCTTGGGACTGGCTTGCCCTCTCGGGACTCTAGACGGTAAGCTCATTTCTCGTGACACTTAACTACTCGATACGGTCCCTCCCACTTGGTACCAAGATTTCCTTCAGCAGAATCTCTAGTCATCAAATTTACTTTCCTGAGTACCCAGTCTCCAACCTGGAACTTCCTAGCGTTAACCGCTTTGTTATAGTATTTAGCCACCCGGGCACGATAAGTTTCGCCCACTGCTTGTGCATCATCCCTTCGCTCTTGCAACAAATCGAGACGCAAACAGATCCCCTCATCATTATAGTTAGGGTCATACTGTGGCACCCTGTAGCTTGAGGAGCCTATTTCAACTGGTATGATTGCCTCGGTCCCATATGACAATGAGAACGGGGTTTCCCCAGTCGGAGTTCTGGCCGTCGTTCGATACGACCACAAAACTTCTGGAACATACTCCACCCATAATCCCTTCTGCCGATCCAGCTTCTTCTTCAATGTTCCCAGCAAGGTCTTGTTGGTTGCTTCTACCTGCCCATTCGACTTGGGATATGCTGGGGTGGAGTAGTGATTCCGAATGCCAAGTTCGGCACACCAACTCCGGAATGGTTTTCCATCGAACTGGGCCCCGTAATCAGTGACTAAGGCGTGGGGAATCCCGAACCGACAGACCACCGACCTCCAAAGGAAATTTATGACATTGCTGGCAGTTACAAACGCTAGTGCCTCTGCCTCTGCCCATACAAAAGAGATTTTGATACCTAAGCAGCCCATCTAATATTAGTTTCCTTATCTCTTCATCATTTGGGACACAAATTCTATTTTGATACCTAAGCAGTCCATCTAATGTGATATAAAATCCCAGACCTTCACTGATCTTCTTTTTTAGACAATGGTTTTGCCATCCTGTTCTTGAGCTATGCGAATCTTCTCTAGGAGAGTAGGTTGAATTTCCAATTTTTCCATTAATGCTTGCGCTTTGCCCAGAACCATTTCCAAATCAGACCTTTCAAGATCTAATTGTAGTTCACGTGGCAAGGTCTTTAGACATGCTCCTCCTCCTATAGATTTCTTGCTTAAAGCATTTGCGACTACGTTGGCTTTCCCAAGGTGGTAGTTGATTACGCGATCGTAGTCCTTTATTAATTCCAATCATTGCCTTTGTCTCAAGTTTAATTATTTATGTGTGAACAATTATTTGAGACTTTTGTGATCTGTGTAAATTTCACATTTTTCCCCATAGAGATAGTGCCTCCAAATTTTTAATGCAAAGACCACTATCGCGAGCTCTAAATCATGAGTGGGGTAATTTAACTCATGGTTCCTGAGTTGCTAACATGCATAAGCTACCAGTTTACAGTTTTGCATTAGAGCGCAGCCAAGTCCCTTCCTAGAAGCATCGTTATAAATAACAAATCCACCAAATTGTAAGGGAAGTGTCAGAATCGGAGCAGTCACCAATCTTTGCTTTAGCTCTTGAAAGCTATGTTCACATTCGTCGGTCCACTCAAATGAGCATTCTTATTTGTCAAAACAGTTAGTGGGCCGGACAATTTTGAAAATCCTTCTACAAAACGCCGATAGTAACCTGCCAAACCAAGGAAGCTTCGAATTCCATGAACATTGATAGGTCTCTCCCAATCTACTACAGCTTCGATTTTCTTGGGTTCTACCGTGATGCCTTCTTTAGAGATTATATGTCTGAGGAAAGAAATCCTTTCAAGCCAAAATTCACATTTGGAGAATTTAGCATAGAGTTGCTCCTCTCTAAGCTTTTGTGGCACAATCCTCAAGTGGTCTTCATGTTCCTCTAGGCTTTTGGAGTAGATTAAAACATCGTCAATGAATACCACCACAAATTGATCCAAATATTCCTGGAACACTCAATTCATTAAGTCCATAAAAGCTGTTGGCACATTTAATAATCCAAATAGCATCACCAAAAACTCATAGTGGCCATAACGTGTGTGAAAAGCTATTTTGGGTATGTCTTCCCTCCTTATCTTCAATTGATGATACCCTGAACGAAGGTCAATCTTTGAGAAAATTTTCGCACCTTGCAATTGGTCGAACAAATCGTCGACGTGGGGCAATAGATACTTATTCTTGATGGTGATTTTGTTGAGTTCTCGATAATCAATACACATACGCATAGCACCATCCTTCTCTTTCACAAAAATCATTGGTGCTCCCCACGGTGATATGCTTGGGCGAATAAATCCTTTGTCCAACAATTATTGTAATTGATCCTTCAACTCCTTCAGTTCTGCTGGCACCATCCTATATGGTGCTTTAGACACTAGGGCAGCTCCAGAAGTTAGATTGATACAGAACTATATCTCTCTATCAGGTGGGAGTCCTGGTAATTCCTCATGGAAAACACTAGAAAACTCTCAAACTACAAGTATCAATCTCTTCAATTTTCTTTTCTTCCAATGGGGTTTCTACTAGGCATGCTAGGTAAGCCTGACACCCATCTTGCAACATCTCTTACATTGAACTACCGAAATTACTTGCGGGGCAACACTCACCTTTGTCCCCATAAATTTAAGCTCAGCTTCTGATGGTAGTCTAAAAATCATTTCTTTATTATGGCAGTCAATAATTGCGTGATTGGCTGATAACCAATCCATGCCTAGGATGATATCGAACCCATGCATATCAAATATTATCAAATCAGCTAAAGGTCCTCCCATCAATGTGAATAGGGCATTTATTAACCATTTTTGTGCATATCACAGATTTTCCTACTAGGGTAGAAACTACTAATGGTTCAACAATTATGTTATATCTCCTAGTGTAAGAGGCTGATATAAAATAATAAGTAGTGTCAGAGTTGAATAAAACTATAGCTTTGCCAGAAAATAGGGGTAGAGTACTTGTCACCACTTCATTTTCTGTTTCCGCCTCACCTGGTGTAAGAGCGTATAATCTAGCTTGGGCAAACTGCTTCTGTCCATCTCCCTTTTGCTTAGATTTGGCTCCTACCCTTGCCTTGGGGCAATCCCGTATGAAATGTCCGGTTTTTCCACACCTAAAACACATGCAAGTTCCCATAAGGCATTGTCCTTGATGTGGACAGTTACATTTAGGGCAGGGCATGCCATTGGATGGGGTTGATCTGTTCCCCATAAATTAAACTCTTTCGTTGCCTCTATTGTGCCTTTGCTTCCATAAGGGTTGATTACCGTTCATTGGGGGTATTGTTCTCTTCCATGTATCCATCATTGCCAAAGCACTTTTCTTAATGTTATCCTCAGTTAGAGAGGCCTTTTTGACCAATTCCACGAAATTCTTAATTTCAAAACATACCACTCGATCAAGAATTTGCTGGTTGAGACCTTGCTCAAACTTTCTCACTCGATTCTCCTCATCTGCTACCAAATATGGAGCAAAGCAAGCTAACTCGTTAAAGTGAGTAGCATGTTGAAGAACCGTCATATTCCTTTGGGTAAGTGATGTGGTCTTTTGAAAGCAAAAATATATCAATAATAAATTACCACTCGCAATAGAACTAATCTTTGTAGGATAGGGTCTATGTGAGGGTGTCAAACCTCAAGGATTGCAGAGGTGTTGTTATTATGTTTATGAAGATTAAAAATAACTAAATAAAGAATTTGTTGATTTCAATTTTAACTAAAGTGCATAAATGTAAAGGATAATTAAAATATAAGATAGAGAGCGAGAGAGAGAGAGAGTAGAGTATTGACTTCACCGATATCCGCACATCAATGGTAAATCATATTTAATCAGAGAAAATCATTATATGCATGTTATAAATAAACAAGACATTACCTCTAAAAAAATAAGTATAATTGATCTTCGGATGGCACAGACCGTCCACCTAACCAATAAGATGCAGTACAACTGTCTTCCCTATGTATGGACTAGCTATCTCTTTAATAGGATACATACAATCAATGGAATAGTATAACCCATCTTCGGTTGGTACGAATTGTCTACCTAAATTACACTAAACTAAGGTGTAGTACAATCCGTCTTCCCTAGGCATGGCCTATCTAACCCTCTTTATCATATATCAATTAAAACCGTTATATAACAATCATTCACATAATCACAAAAAATATAAAGGATTGAGTTCAATCAATATAAAAGACTTTCTAAGATAAGATAAAAAATTCATAATGATTAAATATAAACATTAAGATCAATTCTCATAGTTAAACAACCATCATGCATATAGAAAATCTCATATTAAAATACAATTAAACCATTGTTACTTGGAAAGGGCTACATCAACACTCTATTACGAATTTAACCACTCATTGTGGTGCTGGGATGGCCTCCTGCCATGTTCTTCTCCTCTTCAACTTGTCAATCCTCAAAGAAGAATTTTCTATCTAAAGCGAAGCACATTTTCTCTTGAAGCTTAGGAGCCTATTTATAGGAAGCAAACAAGCCGTAGAAGCCCTAGGAATTTCAGAAAAATTGTACTTGAGTCTTCTAGTCAAATTAGGAAGCAATTCTAGTACAAATCAGAATAGGATTCGTCCAGATTTACGGTTATTTATTGCTTGGTGATTTTGACATAGTAAACGTTCGAATTAGAAAAAACCTATTTCTAACATATTTGTTTCATTTTTTATTAGCTTTCCAAAGCCATAAATTTTATTGAAATCCAAACTTAAGAAGAAAGTTATGATCAAAACACTGAGATATGTGCATAATCCAAATTTGAATCCAATCCGATTTTGACTTTTATTGGAGAAATTCCGATTTAATCATTTCCTTGATTTGATTAAACTTAACCACATCATATAGGTCTTCTAATATGATAGGTTAAGCATAAACATACCTTTTAAGTCTTCTCAAAGTGTGCTTTAAGCCTGACGTGGTCTTTTGTTTACCAAAATATATGAATAATAAATAACCATTCACAATAGAACGAATCCTTGTAGGATAGGGCTATATTGAGGGTGTCAAACCTCAAGGACTACGTAGAAATTGCTATCAAGTTCTTCAAGATTAAATATAACTTAATTAAAAGAAGTTTGATTTTATTTTATTTATAACTAAGTTAAATGCATAAAACTAAAGACATAAATTTAAATATAGTAGTGATGAGAGAAATAATAGGGGATTGATTTCACCACTCACCGCATAACAATGGTCAATCATAAATTAACAAGAAAAATTCATACTATGCATGATATAGGGCTCGTCTCACTCTAGTAGTCAATAAATTACCTCTAAAGAATAAGTATAATCCGTCTTCGGTTGGCACGGATCATCCACCTAACCACTAAGATGCGGTATGACCCATCTTCCCTAGGTATGGAATAGCTACATCTTTAATAGGATACACACAATCAATCGAATAGTATAATTCATCTTCAGTTGGTATAAATTGTCTACCTAAATTACACTAAACTAGGGTATAGTACAATTCATTTTCTCTAGGCATGGCCTATCTAACCCTCTTCATCATATATTAATTAAAACCGTTGTATAACAATCATTCACATAATCACAAAAAATATAAAGGATTGAGTTCAATCAATATAAAACACTTTTTAAGACAAGATAAGAAATTCATAATTGTTAGTTTTTGTGTTGGCTGCATTCTGTTGGACAAAATCACTTCTATGTAATGTTGCTTTTTTCACAGAGATGCTGCTTTATCCAGAGTCTACTCTTCAGCTATGTTCTTCAAGAAGATTCTATGAAGTTTTCAAGGAAATTTATTTCGGTCCCTGTTAGCCGTCCGAACGATGTGGTATTCCGTCCGGACTCTCATCAGTCAGCAACATCCGTCTGGACGACGAGATCTTTCCGTCCGGACGCCCATCAGTGTCTAGAAGCTTCGAATAGTTCAAGGTTGCATCCGTCTAGATGACATGGCAATACCGTCAGGACTCCATTTAGTGTTTGACAAGCATTAGGGTTTCTAACTCAAGACACAGTTATGGGAAGACGATTGTAACTGTCCGGACGATGTGTGATCCCGTCCGGACGATGTTCTCTATAAGGAAAGATGTGCATACAAAGTTCAACAGTCCAGACGACAGTCTTCATGGTCCAGACGATCAAGCTTCATATATGGAAATTGGGTGCACCAGTTCAACCGTCCGGACGTCAGCCTTTAGGGTCCGGACGCTCAAAGCCTTATTATGGTAATTACGTGCAGCCAAAGTGCAACCGTCCGGACGCTAGGGCAACACTGTCCGAATGTGGCCTTGTTATGGAAGCTTTCAGTGCTTCTTTGGAAAGGCGGTTGCAGTTGACCGTCTGGACGCTCGGTCAAGCCGTCCGGACACCCTCCAGTATTTTGATCATAACGTTTTACTAAAATATTGGATTGGGACAAAATTGGCGTCGTTTGAAAGCTAATAAAAAATGATGTAAATTGATGACCTGTACGGCAAGTATTAACATCCGGACAGCCCCGTCCGGATGGAAACATCTGGCATCCAGACGGCCCTGCGAAAATTCTAGAATTGCTTTTCAGACAAGGAAAGAGTTGCTCGTTCGGACGGCCAAGGCTCCCGTCCGGACGGGGGTGCCAGAGACTCCATTTTTTACCTGTTTTAGGGCTTCTAAAGCCTATAAATAAGAGGCTTGAGGCATGCATTCGACACAGAATTCAGTGTTGAATTCCTTATAGCTTAGAGAAGGTGTTTAGGGAGATATTGAAGATCTGCTAGCTCTCTAGCTTTTGCCAGTGTGTGATTTGATCAGCTGTGAAGTCTATCTTAGGGGTTGGCTCTAAGGTAAAGGATTCCATTGAAGACCTCTTCAGGTAGGAGACCTGGTTGGGAGGCGTTCGTGTTAGGCTACACGTTAGAGTGCAAGGTACGATCACTGCATCAGGAATATGCGAGTGCTATTATTTTGTAACTAGCTTTGTCTTCTGAATTGTGGATATCTTGGGTTTGGCTGCCCCGAAGTGGTTTTTCTCTTAATTGAGTTTCCACTTCGTCAACAAAATATTTGTCTCATTTAATTCCGCATTTAATATGTTAGTTTTTGTGTTGGTTGCATTATGTTGGACAAAATCACTTCTATGTAATGTTGCTATTTTCACAGGGATGCTGCTTTATCCAGAGTCTACTCTTCAGCTATGTTCTTCAAGAAGATTCTGTGAATTTTTGAAGCAAGTTTATTTCAGTTCCTTGTCAGCCATCTGGACGACGTGGTCTCCCGTCCGAACGCTCATCAGTCAGCAACATCCGTCCGAACGCTCTTCTGTCAAAGCATAATCCGTCCGGACGACGAGATCTTTCCGTCCGGACGCCCATCAATGTCTAGAAGCTTCGAACAGTTCAAGATTGCATCCGTCTGGATGTAATGGCAAATCGTCCGGACGCTCTTCAGAGTTCGAAAATATCCCAATGTTCCATTGCATCCGTCCGGACGACGTGGCTATACCGTCCGGACGCCATTCAATGTTTGACAAACATTAGGGTTTCTGCCTCAAGACACAGTTATAGGAAGACGGCTGCAACCATTCGAACGATGTCTGATCCCATCCGGACGATGTTCTTTATAAGGCAAGACATGCATACAAAGTTCAACCGTCCGGACGGCAGTCTTCATGGTCCGGATGATCAAGCTTCATATATGGAAATTGCGTGCACCAATTCAACTGTCCGGATGTCAGCCTTTAGGGTCGGGATGCTCAGAGCCTTATTATGGTAATTACGTGCAGCCAAAGTGCAACCGTCCGGACGCGGCCTTGTATGGAAGCTTTCAGTGCTACTTTCGAAAGGCGGTTGTAGTTGACCGTCCGGATGCTCGGTCAAGCCGTCCAGACACCCTAGGGTATTTTGGTCATAACGTTTTACTCAAATATCGGATTGGGACGAAATCGGCGTCGTTGGAAAGTTAAGAAAAAGTTCTATAAATTAAGTGTCCGGAGGCCATTAATAGCGTCTGGAAGGAAAAATTTGCCCGTCCGGACGGCCCTACAGAAAATTCCAGAATTACTTTCCAGACAAGAAAAACTTGGCCCGACCGGACGGCCTTGGCTCCCGTCCGGACGTTCGTGCCTCAGAATCTGTTTTTGACTCAATTTTTGGTTTCCAAAGCCTATAAATAAGAGGCTTGAGGCATGCTTTCAACATAGAATTCGGTGGTGAATTCTCTACAGCTTAGGAGGGTGTTTAGGGAGATATTGAAGATCTACTTGCTCTCTAGCTTTGCCAGTGTGTGATTTGATCAGCTGTGAAGTCTATCTTAGGGATTGGCTGTAACGCCCCGCTTTTACAAAAAGTGTAAGTGAAAAATTTTCGATTTCCACGTGACATTACTAACTCATCAGAGTTATAAATTAGCAGTGGAATATAATTTTTCTTTAACAATGACACATCAGAGCTGACTAAATAACCTCAATATATAAAAATAATAACCTTTTGTTCGATATAATAATTACATCCAAAATAATAACATATGTGCCACAAGCGGCACTTAATAAATACATAGTTACTGTCTTCTCCAACAAATATTACATATTAAAATAATTATTCCAATAGTCTTGACCTTCGATTCACCCTGCAAAAACTCGTATGAGATTGTAGTTATCACCACAATCTCATGCTGTGGTCAAGTGAGTCAACAGTCCTTGACCACAGTGAAATACTGCATTATTTAAAAGTACACTGAGCAATCAAATGATGACAGTTATATAAATACATGCACAACTTTATATACTTCATGCATTAACCTTAATAAGAACCTATGTTCCATCCATTTGAAGCCTATGCTTTACTTATTATGAGCCTATGCTCCGTTAGATTGAAGTCTATGCTTCTTTCATTATGAGTCTATGCTCAATGCTTATTAATGGAAGCCTATGTTTCTTTAAATCTCTCAGGGGGCCTATGCTCCCATTGGTGGCCTATGCTCACCAGCTTTGTTATTATTATTCCTTCAACCTTTGGTTTATCCGTCGGTCTTATCAGTGTATTGATGCCTTGGTACCTAAACTTCGGTTTACCCGTTGGTCTAGTCAAATGCTTGACACCTTGGTACGTAAATCTCAGTTCATCCGTTGGTCTCCTCAATCACTAACGCCTTGGTACCTAAACCTCCAGTCTTTTTATTAACCCATTTATAACTCATAACTTTACCACAGTATAATCATGCAAACAACATCATATACATAATTACAACCAGAGCATGTTAAACATACCAAATGTCAAACCATATGCATGCAATTAAATAAAGCAGACTTCAACATATAATCAAAAACCACCACACGTATCATCCCCAATGAGTAAGAAATACTCACAGTAATTCTTCTAGCTTAAGGAAAGCCTTCAAAGATATAATCACTGCAATATATACATATATAATACAAGCAAATAGTGAATTAGTATAATTCACTTAAAATTACATTTTAATTCTATTCTAATTTCTGACCTTTAATCCTTAATAAATTTTCCTATTTAAATATGATCTCCACATATACAATTTGTCCAATTACATTTTATTACTAATCTTTTATGCAGAATTTATTACGGCATTTATTAAGACTTTTAAATATCTATTTATCCAAATAGAATAACAGCATTATTATTAATAATGTTTAAAATACTTTAAAATATTTGGGCAGTGTAACGGCATTTTTGAAAAATAGTGACTCTTTTACTCGGGCATTATAACGATGTATTTATTAATTAAATACTCTGCTTGAACCTGATTTAAAACCAACATTAAAATGTTAGATACTTAAAATAATAAAAACTGTAAAATCACAAAACATTAAAACAAAACTTATAAATTAGAAATTTATAAAATAAATTAAAGCCTCACCAAATATCTCAAACTGGTATTTTGAGATATTAAAGAGTCTCTTTATTTTACTACTTTTTATATTTTTCTTTTTCTTTGCCTTTTGCTACTTTTTACCTTTTAAGTTGACTAACAAAAATAAAAGGTGGACTTACGTGGAAAAGAAAAGGAGATGGTCCATCAAGAATTGTTCCTTACTTCCTTTTTGTTTCTTCTTTTTCTTTTTGTCTTTTTCAAGACACTTCATGCTTTTATAATCCTTTTTGTTCCTTTTCTTCTTCTCTTTTTAACCCACCGAACACACACACCCACATGGTTCTAGAGCCTCATTTTTTCTTCCTTATCTCATTTCTTTACCTTGTTTTCTTACACGCGCACACACAGGGGAAGAAAAACAAAGGACTAAAGGGAGAGACTTACGGTGAGAGAGAGAGCAAGAGGTTTGATTTTTCTTAGAAGATTTTTCTGCAACTTTAAGAAGGAATGAGCTGTTGCTCTGTTTTGGTTTCTTCACCGATTGAAGGAGGGGGAAGGTTTCTGGGTCTCCTACTCAGCTTCTTCTCTCTATCTCACGGTCTCTCACTCTCTCGTTCAGACTCCCTGTGTCTCTCGGCAAGAGAGAGTAAAGGGAAGAACGGGAAAGAAGGAGAACAGAGAAGAAAGAAGAAGGAAGGAGATGATGTGCGTGAAGGGAAGGGCTGTACCTTTCAATATATAGCAGCTTGGATGGTTAGGATTCAATGACGGAGAGAGGGGGGGCCGGTGGGGGCCATGGCCCCCCCTCAACTCTTAAGAAAAAAAAATAAAAATTTAAAGATAAAACAAAAAAAAATTAAATTAAGGTATTTTATTTTTAGATGAATCAAATTAAGGGTTGTTTTTGCTTATTGCCCCTAGCAAGATTTTTTTTTTTTAATTTTTTTTTCCTCCTTTCCTTTTATCATCTTTTCAACTATTGTCAAAACTTTTTTCTTTAATAGTTCACAGGTAGCAATGTACATGCCTGAGAAGGTAATGATGGAATGATCTTTACAAAGTTATAGAGGCTTTGTTCAAAGTAAACGAAAAGGGTTTAGTAAAGTAGTGCATTGGAAGAAGACATGTGTGAATTTGAGGAGTCACAAGCTTGACCAAGCTCAATTTCTTAAGAATGTGTAGAAAAAAAACTGAGACCTTTTTTTATTTATTATTTTTTTATTTTTTATTTTCTGAATCTTTGGACAGCGGTTTTCTTTACTTTTTTTTTTTTTTTTTTTTTTTTTTTTTTTTTTTTTAAAAACTCTTTTTACTTTTGCTTATTGTTTTTTAATTTGAATGGAATAATAAAAATATCAAAATTGGGTTATGTTTAATTTACTTAAGAAAAAAAATTATTTGGTTCCCTCCTATAAAAATGTCCGGCTCCGTCCCTATTAGGATTGCTTGGATCAGAAATCATCCAACGGCTGGGGTAAACACAGGTGGGTTGTGAGCTGTCTCGTGAATCATTACAGATGAAAGAATGTCTTCATTCACTTAATCTACAAGTAACTAGAATTAGTTCTTAACTAGGTAGCTAACTTGATAAACTTCTAACTGAAAGTGCATGTGAACTGGATCATCGACGTGTGCTGGGCGGCTAGGTGCTGGGTTCATGGGCTGGGTTTATGGAAAATTAAAATGAGCCCATTAATAACATAACTGAATTTTCGTCCTATTCAGAGGTATAATTTTTCGCGGATGTTTTTAGGAATCAAATGGAGTCAAAAAATTATGAAATTTGGAGGGTAGCTAGAGGACATCGAGACGAGCGTTCCAGCTTTTGAATCAACCAAAACAGAGTTTGTTTGACCATGTTCCCGTAATTTCAAAGTTTAAGGTCTGTTTGAACTTTTATTAAACTAAAACTATAAAGGCTCCTTAATAAATGAATATTTATTTTCATAAATATTCATATTTATTTTTCCACCTTATTATTAGGTCATAAATCATATTTTAAGATATTTTATTCAATATCTTAAAATACGGGGTATTACATTGGCCCTAAGGTAAAGGATTCCATTGAAGACCCCTTCTGGTAGGAGACCTGGTTGGGATGCGTTCGTGTTGGGTTACACGTTAGAGAGCAATGTACGACCACTACATCAGGGGTATGTGAGTGTTACTACTTTGTATCTAGTCTTGTCTTCTGAATAGTGGATGTTAGTTTTTGTGTTGGCTACATTCTGTTGGACAAAATCACTTTTATGTAATGTTGCTGCTTTATCCAGAGTCTACTCTTCAGCTATGTTCTTCGAGAAGATTCTGTGAAGTTTTCAAGGATTATTTCAGTTCCCTGTCAGCCGTCCGGACGACGTGGTATTCCGTCCGGACGCTCATCAGTCAGCAACATCCGTCTGGACGACGAGATCTTTCCGTCCGGATGCCCATCAGTGTCTAGAAGCTTCGAACAGTTCAAGATTGCATCCGTCCGGACGTAATGGAAAATCTTCCGGACGCTCTTCAGAGTTCGAAAAAATCCCAGTGTTTCAGTGCATTTGTAATACCCGAGAAAGACACCTCACTTAAGTTATCAAATTATGTGCATAAATATAAGATTTAAGAAATGCTCTTAGTCTAATAGAATTATGTAGCTATGCATGTAGAAAGTTGGATCAGTAAAGCGAAGTCGATCGAGCGACTTTCTGGTCGATCGAGCGATTATGGGTCGATGTCGATCGATCGACTTAGTTTCGATCGAGCGATTTTATCCAGTGCGACGCAGCTTACGGGTGAACAGCAGAAAAGTGATTTTTACCTTTGATTTTAAACCCATTGCTCATGGACGGTTCCAGATGATTGAAACTTATTTAGTTAGCCTAAGTTAGCTTAGTTTGGTTGAAATTGAACTAGATATGGTGGTACAATCTAATCATGACTCAAGATATGGAAGAAAATCTAATCTTGGATATTAGATGATCTTGCATGGATATTTCTCTCTCTTGCTGCCAAAGATCCGACCCTTGGAAGGATTTGTGCTGGATTGATCTCAGCCCTTCGTGACTATTATATATAGCTTGCATGGGATACTAAAAATCAGCCTAAACTCTCCCCATGCCACTCACGTAAGCTCCCCTCCCCTTCACTGTTTTGGTATTGAATCTCCCATGGAAAAATCTCTCTCATTCTTCTGTGGAAGCCAGCACCTAGTGATAGAAATAAAGCCCTGAATCCCCTCTTGTTTCTCAACAAAACACCAATAACCAACATCAGAAACCTCTCTCAAATTCTAGCTCAAAAGCCAGCAGCTCCCAACTCATTTCAAGCACCTTGCTTTGAAGTTGGACCTCCTTCTTTCATCCAATCTGTTGGGTGCGAATCTTGGTAAGTAAATCTCCCTTTCTACTCTCTAAAATTCAGTATGTGTTCCTAAGAATCATGGGTAATTTCTCCTCTTGAAAGAATTACACTCATGAAGCTTTAAACAAGCAAGATAATAGCTTTGCTTTAATACTTTTGTGGAAGTGAGCTGTTGAAGTATGGGTGTACTGATTTATGAAAAGGAAGGTGTGTGTATATATATGTGTGTGTGTGTGTGTGTTGGAATTCCCTGCATGAATCAGAATATTAAAGTATGAACTAGTAGGTAAGTGTAAATGGTATATGGCTAATGCTTGTGTGTGTGGAAAGTATTATTTTAACTACATCAAGGTATGAGAGAGAGTTGTATATGTATATATATATATATATATATATATATATATATATATATCAACATACTAGTGGAGTTAATGGCTAGTAAAAAAGGGATGTTCTAGTTTCATTATTCAATAACCTAAGATGGCATTCAATACCTTGATTAAGAGAACCAAAAACGGAAGTATTAGGACAACGGTTAAAATGGTACTTTAAGGATAAATATAGTAAACATATTTGTAGCATCATTTCACTAATCTAGTATTACTATATGATTGGAATTATGCAGTTAAAGAGAAAGACTTTTGGAGCAGAAACTAGTAAGTATCTCTATACTTACTGAGGACGAAGCTGGTTGATTTTCCTATAATATTATGTTTACTGTTTTATTCACTTGTTTGTGCATGTGATTTTGCATATTTTATTATTTCTAATAACTTGTCTAATAACAAGCTGTTGGATCAAGATCCACGGTGGGTATGCGAGGCTTCACATGAGTTCCAAGGTTCTCAGTGAATGAGGAGATACCTGAAAAGATTAATAAATACAAAACTGGTGTACCAAGGTCACCAGGGAAACCAAGGTTTCCAGGAGCCAAGGCTCCCAAAGATTATAATTAAAAGTTAAGTGAGGAAACCAAGGTTTCAAATAACATGCTAACCGTGCCAAGGCCAACAGAGTAGTGGAAAAAGGGAAATGCCCAAAACTCTATATTTAAGACTGTCATTGCTTTATGATTACGTTTATGTTCACTTTATGTCTATGACTCGCGATCATGGATTATATTTTGTATATACATGTGATTATTTGGCCATTGCATTATGTTGCATTTACTAAATAAATCAGCTCTCATATTATTATTGGAAACAGTGGACTTACTTTAGTCTTTATGTTGTTTTCTTCTCCTTGTATGGTACTTGTAATGGTTCAAGCTATGAAGAAGAAGAGGATTATCAGGACTATCCCGACACGTAGATGGTCCCTGGTTCAGTTTTGTAAGGCTGGAAAGCCTAAGTTTTGGGACTACCCTGTTATAGTCCATTAGCCTATCTTAAAACAATATTTATAATTCCCCAGTTATATATATATATACTTTGGCTTGTATAATTATTTAGCCCTGAGTGGCATGACTAGTATTGCTGTCTGTATAATTATGCTGACTGACTTATTTTATATATATTTGAGGTATTCTCAGTAGTAGCTCTGAAGTGTCAACCTATTTCCAATTTATATTATATTTATTCCGTTGCCAATAATTACCTCTGATAAGTTAGTAATGTCTTGTGGAAATTCGAAAATTTTCACCTACGCTTTTTGCAAAAGCGGGGCGTTACAGCATTCGTCTAGACGACGTGGTTATACCGTCCGGACGCCATTCAGTGTTTGACAAGAATTAGGGTTTTTGCCTCATGACACAGTTATGGGAAGACGGCTGATACCGTCCGGACGATGTCCTCTATAAGGCAAGAACGTGCATACCAAGTTCAACCGTCCGGACGTCAGCCTTCACGGTCCGGACGATCAAGCTTCATATATGGAAATTGCATGCACCAGTTCAACCATCCGGACGTTAACCTTCAAGGTCCGGACGCTCTAAATCTTATTATGGTAATTTCGTGCAGCCGAAGTGTAACCGTCCGGACGCTAGGGCAACACCGTCCGGACGCGGCCTTGTTATGGAAGCTTTCAGCGCTATCTTTGAGAGGCGGTTGCAGTTGACCATCCGGACGCTCGGTCAAGCCGTCCGGACACCTTCCGGTATTTTGGTAATAACGTTTTACTCCAATATCGGATTGGGACGAAATTGGCGTCGTTGGAAAGCTTAGAAAAAATGCAGTAACTTGAGCACCTGGACCACCCCTAGAAGTGTCCTAACGGCCTCCGTCCGGATGGAAAGATTTTCCAGTCCAGACGGCCCTGCAGAAAATTCCAGAATTACTTTTCGGACAAGAAAAACTTGGCCCGTCCGGACGGCCCTGGCTCCCGTCCGGACGCGCGTGCCTCTAACTCCATTTTTTACTCAAAATAGGGTTTCCTAAGCCTATAAATAAGAGGCTCTAGGCATGCTTTCAATATAGAATTCAGTGGTGAATTCTCTACAGCTTAGAGAGGGTGTTTAGGGAGTTATTGAAGATCTGCTAGCTTTCTAGCTTTGCCAAGTGTGTGATTTAATCAGCCGTGAAGTCTATCTTAGAGGTTGGCCCTAAGGTAAAGGATTCCATTGAAGACCCCTTTAGGTAGGAGACCTGTTTGGGAGGCGTTTGTGTTGGGTTACACGTTAGAGAGTAAGGTACGACCACTGCATCGGGTATATGTGAGTGTTACTATCTTGTATCTAGCTTTGTCTTTTGAATAGTGGATATCCTGGGTTTGGCTGTCCCGGAGTGGTTTTTCTCTTAACTGAGTTTCCACTTCGTCAACAAAATATTTGTCTCCTTTAATTTTCGCATTTAATATTTTGTTGCATACTGTTCACACACACTTGTATAAATTAGAAGTCCTTTTATTTTTCAATTGGTATCAGAGCAGGCACACTCCGTTGTAAGGATTTATTTCCTGAGTGTGATCCTTATCTCTTTGTGACTTCTATTTTTTTATTACACCTTTTATCATGGATTTCTCTCAGTTATCTGAAGAAAATCATGATATTGAGCTTTCTAAAATTTTTGCAAAATTTGATAAACTTATTTCTCCAAAAGAGCTCAAAAAGGTGAAGCAAGAAAAAGAGTTTGTTCAGTTATCTGAATCAAATGCTTTAATTGACTCTTTGAGATCTGGGAATACCATGCTATTTAACATCATTGATACACTTGAGAATAAATTAAAAGAATTTGAGGATCTCTTGAAAAATTTCTTGAAAAATTGAAATGACTTATAAAAGTAAAGTGTGTGCATAAGTGTCAACAAAAATTAAAGCACAGCGGAAAGTAAATGACACATATATTTTTGTTGACGAAGTGGAAACCCAGTTAAGAGAAAAATCACTCCGGGGCAGCCAAACCCAGGCATTCCACTATTCAGAAGATAAAGCTAGATACAAGATAGTAACACTCACATGTACCGATGCAGTGGTCGTACCTTGATCTCTGACGTGTAACCCAACACGAACGCTTCCCAACCAGGTTCACCTACCTGAAGGGGTCTTCAATGGAACTCCTTACCTTAGAGCCGACCTCTAAGATAGACTTCGGTTTGTAGCACAACACACTTAAAAAACGCTTCAGAAGAAATATCACATCTCTGAGCTCTAATGGAATTCACACCGAATTCTTGCAGCTCTAAGTGCCCAGAGGCCCCTATTTATAGGCTTGGGGTCAGAATGGGCGTCAGGCAAAATAAGCCTGTGAGCCATCCGGACGGTGAACCAGGGCCGTCCGGACGGACAACTGTGCTACAGGATTTTCTGAAATTTTCGCGGAGAAATCTTTCCTGTATAAGAACATCGTCCGGACGGGATGGCTCGATCGTCCAGACAGACGCACATCCGCTGCAAGTAATTTCCATAACAGGCTTTGCGTGTCCGGACCAAGGGGCAGGAGCGTCCGGACGGCTAAACTTCAACACGCAATTTTCATATTTGATGCGTGTGCATCTGGACCATGAGGGGGAGACGTCCAGACGGTTGAACTCGAATCGGCAGTTTCCATATACGATGCACCAACGTCCGGACCACAGCTATCAGAAGTCCAGACGGTCAAATTTGAACTACGATTCTTGCCTTATGGAGATACGCGTTCGAACGGTATACCACATCGTCTGGACGGTTGATTGATCTTCCCTTTCTTGGAACTTGGAAAGAATCAGAGAACCGTTCGAGAACTGAGTAGCGTCCGGACGTGCTGCTGAAACGTCCAGACGGAAGCAAGCTGACACAGAAGTTTCTCGATACTGTGTAGGTGTCCGGACGGATGGAGGACGTCGTCCGGACGGATGATGCTGGACTGTCTGTGTCTGGACGGTATGGCACGTTGTCGGGACGGATGGAGCAGGAACAGTAGGAGTCCGGACGGGATGACACATCGTCCGGACGGGATGACACATCGTCCGGACGGGATGACACATCGTCCGGACGGCTGACAGGGAACTTGAATTTCTTCTAACTTCACTCTGAACAGTGGAATCCCTGTTTGCAGCATCCTTACATATAAGTGATTTTGTCCAAACACAGAATAAGGCCAAAATACTAACAAACTCCCCCTTTGGCCATTCTGGGACAAAAATCACTTGACCGGTTTGGAAATACATTCCCGGTCGAAAAATAAAAATTACTCCTCCTTTTTGTCACAAAGGGACAAAGGGTAAATCAGAGTAATAAAAACTAACTGTCATAAAAATTACTCCCCCTAACGGTCTCAAAAGGACCCGGGAAACAGAGTATTATATATCCAAAAGTTTTAACCAAAATAGAAATTGTCTCAAAATAATAAAAGATAAAAAAAAATATACAAAACATAAGAGGGAATCAAACATCCTCAGGCATGGGTAAAATCCCGTCTGCATCATCATCATCATCACTGCAACTAGGATGATGATACTTCAGGCACTCCTGAAGGTCCAGCTGGTTCTGTTCCATGAGCCTGTTGATGGAGTGCACAGCTAACTGCATGGAACACATAGATTGCTGCATGGAGGTCATAGACACCTACAAGCTGCTCATCCCTCCCTGACGTGCAGCAAGAGCCTCCATAATCTGAGCATAATTGACCTCTGGCTCAGATGGCGGCACAGTATGTGAGGATGAAGCCATATCTGGAAAGCTGACTGGCTTAGCAGCAGGTGGGGGCACCTCATCATCGGAGTCATCTCTCCGCAGCTGCACATTAGACTTCACCAAAGTCTTCTTGCTGATGGGCTGCTAGATTTTCATCTTCGGTTCGCCATTGACACTGATGCTCGACTGAAGAATAATCTGAGGAAGGAGGCAGCCATAAGGGAGACCAGCAGTGCTCTCATCACGGGCCTCTAATATAACCCCCAAAATGTGCTTGCATAGGCAGAAAGGCAAGCGGAGGTGAATAGCATAGACAAACTGGGCCCGTTTCAGGATCAGATCACTGCGCCGGGCAACCGGCCAAATATTCTGCTGAACGATCTTGGCCAACATGCGGTGGGAGGATGACAGGCCACCAATCCTGATGGCAGTAGAGCGCTCCTCACCTTGGGGAACGGCACGGAAGAATTCCCTGAGATCATCCAGGGATGGAGGAAGCACCACCTCATTGTAGGGGCTGGCCAAAATCTCGAGCACTGGGACTCGGATGATGTGACTGATGACCTGAGGATCAACAGTGATGAGATGGCCTGCAATGGAGGATTGAAGCACCACTCCATGATCATCATCCTGCACCACCTCCAGGTTGGCGTAGAACAGCTTGACCAATTTGGTGTACACCACACAAGCACAGCTGTGGAGATATCCCCAGTTGTACGTCTGGATGATGTCAAGTATGTTGTCCAGCGGTGGTACCATGATATCAGCCCGAAGAACGTTCCGCTCAGCAATGACAGAGCGGTCCATAATTTTGGCCTGAATTGCAGCCCTATCTTCCACAAGCCTCTGAAGGACCCTGCGGGGTGGACTGCAGGCAGACATGATTCTGCAAAAGATCCAACAAGAATTGTCCAAAGAAAAATATTCCAAAAATATTCTTGTTAGGATAACAAAAATTTGGCAGAATAACAGCAGTTAAAAGGACTTGTGAAATAAATACAAAATAATATCACAACTAAGTCCACAAAATTTCAACATGGCAGATATATGCATCTCATATTCCAAAAAAAAAATAGATAACATTCTAACAGCTTTTTAAAAGAAAACTGAAGAAAAAAAACTAGAAAAATACCTGAAATATGAGAGATATATGCAAAAAGCCAAAAACTTAAAGCCAACCTTACTCACAAACAGCCAAAAATTCTAATTTTGTGGGGTATGAAGTGAAATCGGCGATCTGGACATTTTATAGCCGCTGTGGGGTCCACGTCCGGACGGTGGATTGATGACGTCCGAATGCTCGCTGCCTCGGAAAGGAGCAGAATGGTCGCGCGCGTCCGGACGATATAAAGAGACTGTTCGGACGATGATGACAGAGCGCGTCCGGACTCCGTCAAGTCCTGTCTGGACATGTGGGCTCCATCTCCGTTCGGACTCCAAGGGAGAGCCATCCAGACCACCAGTCCGTCCGGACGTCAATATAGACCGTCCGGACGCTCCACACTGAAACACCAGAAAAGCTGAGAAGAATTTACAGAGATCAAATTTTCTCAAGTCAATGTCAGAATACGCATGCATAATCAACTGATAACACAATCTAAGAGCATCTCAGAAATAAACAGAGATATAAAAGGAAGTTGAGATTTCAATTAGCACAAATAATTTTTCCTGATCATATAAAAATCAAATAAGCAACTCAACTCAAGAAATGCGTGTGTGTGTGGAGACTCTTTTCCCACAAGGTAAGACTTTCCAAGACATGACGAAAATGCAACTAGATTTTCTAGACATGAGAGAAAATCAAAGACAGATTAGCCAAAAGTCAAACCTTATAACTTGCTAGAGCCTAAACACCCTCATCTGATACACTCCCCCTAAGATACAGCACATATTTTGTTTTACTTGCTCATAGAGGGCAAGGTAAGTTTAAGCATATAAGCAGTGATTAAACGAATTTAAAGCACATAACTTTTTATGAATTACTGCTATAATCTTATGGTACTGTGAACTGTAGGGAATGCCAAAGTTTATAAATGCTAGGTTCAACTAGCCTATGGTCAATTTGGCCATCTTATCAAAGACTTATTCTCTTATCCAAAATTTCCAAAAACAAAGAGTCAAAGAAGGAAAGATGTACCTTTTAGGGGAGCCCGAGATAGTGCACTTTTTCATCGCATGAGAAAAGAAGCTATCCTACTTTTTGCATAAACAGGAAAAGCACTTGGCTAGCCTAGTCAAAACTCTCAATTTATATCTAAGCGTATTTAATCAATGTAAACCGAATTGAGATATCAGGCAAGAAAGCATGCAATATCTAATAAGCCAAGAGAAATAAAATCCTACAAATTTTCCCAAAATACCCCTTTTTTTTTCTTTTTTTTTTTTATTATATATATATATAAACATGCAATATGGAAATGAAAACATCATATGCTAAGGAACGATCAAACCTGTGTACGCTCAATGATGCCATTACAGAAAAACAGTCGCTCGACCTGCTTTTTCTATCTTCCCCAAAAATAATACTTGCAAAGTTCTCTTAAGAGAAACAGGGGGCACAACAAGCTAGTTCCTAGATTGCATGACAAGCATATAAAAGGTGCAAGCAATCAAACCTGATGCCTTAGGATTATGAACCAAATCCTAGGCATGAACACCCGAACCTGCTAGGTGCGTCGGTTCCCCTTCCTGGGGTAACTACCCTTCTCAGTCCAAGTCTGCCTGCCAGTGGGTGGTTGCTGACAAGACTGCATCATCAACTCCATCATGTTTTGCATCCAGACAGGAGGCTCACTGGAGTATTACTCTTAGGGCCTTCTCAAATGCTTGGGTTTGCTCTTGTAAGTGCCTCTGTAATTGGCTGGTACAAACCGCTGCTGAGGCCGCTGATGCTGAGAAGTATGAGACCAAGGGGCTTGATACTGATGCCTTGAAGCTTGTCCCCATGGTACTTGATAAGATGCCTGGTGCCAGGAAGTCTGATGCTGAGCCATAGGTCTAGCGCCATAATGAGCTTGTTTGGGCGCTTCCTTTTTGGCCTTGGCCTTTTGTGCTTTCAAGAGGGAGCACTGAGGCCGAACATGCCCATTGAGACCGCAGTGATGGCAAATAGGAGGTCTTCTGATGGAATGAGGCTGCTGGGTGCCTGCAACATCATCATTGACCTTTTCCTTCTGTTTATCTTCAACAACTGGAGGAAGCTCTGGGATTGTAGGAGGCACAAACACAGTCTTTGAGGAAGAAGGAATATCAGAAGAGGAAGCTACATACCCGAGACCAGTCTTGTCATGTGGGCTCTTCTGGATGGACAGCATACGAGTCAGCTTCTCATCAGTGACTCTCTAGCTGGAGCTGTGTCTCAAGTAGCTTTTCCTCGAGCTCCTGTATCTTGAGCAGCAATGAACTCTTCTCAGTATGCAGACTGTTTAGATCATTAACTTGCTACTTTCGGCCTTCCCTCAGCTTCTCAAACTCTTTGTAGAGAGTTTTGTATGCTTCCTTGAGCTCTACCTCGTTCTCACTATTCTCCGAATAATATGAGTCTTCTTCTTCAATATAAGGGGCCACAAAAGTCAAAAATTTGTCGGACTCTGGAGCATCTTCTTCGGACTCATCACTGAGAGTCACATTGTAAGCCTTCCCCTTGCCCTTCTTGAGATTCCCGCAATCGGCCCGGATATGCCCATAGCCTGAGCATTCAAAACATTGGGGTCCTCTGGGATCTTTCTTCTCTTCATCCTCTGGTTCAGCTTCTCTGAGAGGTTTCTTGGCTTTTTTAGAAAACTTCTTCTTGAACCGATCATCTTTCATTAGTCTTCTGAAATTTTTGGCTAGCATCGCCACAGCCTTTTCTTCATCCTCAGATTCTTCTTCAGGAGGAGGCTTCTACCTTCTTCTTGGAAGCCTTAAGAGCAATGGTCTTTAATTTCTTGACCGGGGGCAGAGACAGCTCGTATGTTTGAAGAGATCCAACCAGCTCTTCAATCTTCATTTCTTCAAGATCCTTGCTTTTCTCAATAGTCGTTACCTTAATCTTGAAACTCTCGGGCAAAGATCTGAGAATTTTTCGGATGAGTTTTACATCCGAGATAGGTTTCCCAAGACTCACCATGGAGTTCCTCAGGTCACTTATTTTGGAGTAAAACTCTCCAAATGTCTCTTCCTCTAACATCTTAATTTCTTCAAATTTTGAAATCAACATCTGAAGTTTAGCAGATTTTACAAGTTTTGTGCCTTCATATGTTGTTTCCAAAATTTGCCATGCTGCTTTGGCTGATTCGCAATTTTAAATTTTGGCGAATTCAGATGGAGAAAGTGCTTGGCATAGAGCATGGAGGACTTTGTCATTTGAAAGACGAGCGTTCTTTTGAGGGACTAGTTCAAGTGTTGTATCCTCTGGTTTAGTCCAACCAGTCTCAACAATACCCTAACAGTCAATAGATTTCAAAAAGAAACGCATACGTGCCTTCCAATAGCCATAGTTCGAGCCATCAAAGGCAGGAACAGAATTAAGAGTTTGAGACATAATAAAGATAGAAGTCAAATATAAAAACACTCAAGAAATTAATCTTCTCAGAGTGTACCAAGCTCTGATACCAAATGAAAAATTGAAATGACTTCTAAAAGTAAAGTGTGTGCATAAGTATCAACAAAAATTAAAGCACAGCGGAAAGTAAATGACACAGATATTTTTGTTGACGAAGTGGAAACTCAGTTAAGAGAAAAACCACTCCAGGGCAGCCAAACCCAAGAATTCCACTATTCAGAAGACAAAGCTAGATACAAGATAGTAACACTCACATGTACCGATGCAGTGGTCGTACCTTGATCTCTGAGGTGTAACCCAACACGAATGCTTCCCAACCAGGTTCACCTACCTGAAGGGGTCTTCAATGAACTCCTTACCTTAGAGCCGACCTCTAAGATTGACTTCGGTTTGCAGCACAGCACACTTGAAAAACGGCTTCAGAGGAAATATCACGTCTCTGAGCTCTAATGGAATTCACACCGAATTCTTGCAGCTCTAAGTGCCCAGAGGCCCCTATTTATAGGCTGGGGGTCAGAATGGGCGTCAGGCAAAATAAGCCTGTGAGCCGTCCGGACGGATAACTGTGCGACAGGATTTTTTGAAATTTTCATGGAGAAATCTTTCCTGTATAAGAAAATCGTCTGGACGGGATGGCTCGATCGTCCGGACGGACGCACGTCCGCTGCAAGTAATTTCCATAACAGGCTTTGCGCGTCCGGACCAAGGGGCTGGAGCGTCCGGACGGCTAAACTTCAACACGCAATTTCCATATCTGATGCGTGTGCGTCCGGACCATGAGGGGGAGACGTCCGGACGGTTGAAGTCGAATCGGTAGTTTCCATATACGATGCACCAACGTCCGGACCACAGCTGTCAGACGTCCAAATGGTCAAATTTGAACTGCGATTCTTGCCTTATGGAGATACGCGTCCGGACGGTATACCACATCGACCGGATGGTTGATTGATCTTCCCTTTCTTCGAACTTGGAAAGAATCAGAGAACCGTTCGAGAACTGAGTAGCGTCTGGACGTGCTGCTGAAACATCCGGACAGAAGCAAGCTGACGCAGAAGTTTCTCGATACTATGTAGGTGTCTGGACGGATGGAGGACGTTGTCCGGACGGATGATGCTGGACTGTCTGTGTCCGGACGGTATGGCACGTTGTCCGGACGGATGGAGCAGGAACAGTAAGCGTCCGGACGGGATGACACATCATCCGGACAGCTGACAGGGAACTTGAATTTCTTCTAACTTCACTCTGAACAGTGGAATCCCTGTTTGCAGCATCCTTACATATAAGTGATTTTGTCCAAACACAGAATAAAGCCAAAATACTAACATTTCTCAAGTGATAATTTTAAAAGCATGATTTGTATTCATTCAGATATTTCTAACAAGCCTACTTCAATTGTTGATGATATGAGTACTTCTACTTCACATGCTTTTGATTCTGAAATAGATTCTATTGATATTAAGCCTGTGATAGTAGATACAGCTTGTTTAGAAAATTCTTGCTTAACTAATCATGTGATGTCAAAATCTAAAGATACAGGTACACAAGCTCATGGTAAGTTTGTCCCTACTTGTCATAATTGTGGGAAAATTGGTCATATTAGGCTAAATTGTTATTTGTTGAAATCTCATAGGCCTTGGATTAAGCAGGATGCTCTGAGGAAAAGTAAAGTTGAAAATTCTTCCTCAGCAAAATATGTCCCTCAGCATAGGAGACATATAAAAGGTAAGGACAATGTCATTTGTAAGAATGCTAACCATAATTTTGCAGAGAATGTCAAGAAGCATTCAAACAAAAAAAGCTTGCCCACCTGTCATCACTGCGGCATCATCGGTCACATTCGATCCATATGTCCACATCTCCAGGCTCAGAAGTCGAAGGTTCAAAAGGAGCTTCCAGCAAGAGCTACATCAGGCATTCTACCTCCGACAGCACATCAGGCTCCACGGCATCAACAACAGTTTGTGCCTGCCAATCAAAATGGCAAATCAAAGAAGAACAAACCAAGGCGCTACAAGAGAAAGCCGCAGAAGCCCACTAGCAACCATGGCTATGAAGGGTTGCTGAGACTGATGCAAGATATGCTAAGGAGTATGGCCAATATGGACATGACCCGCAAACCATCTCCACGGGTTAAGCAGATATGGGTCAAGAAGGATGAGACCATTCACCCCTTGAGGGGGGTGGACTTACCTAGTAAAGGTGAAGTCTCCCATGCCTAGGATTGTGGTTCCTAAATCCTAGTGCATGTCAGGTATGTTTGCAATGCATTGTCTATCTTGTCATATCTTATTCATGCTTTGCATTCTGTTTGAGGAACTGTTTATTTTATCCCCATATTTTCTCTAGTTATCTTGAGAAGCTTCTGCAGATATATTTTTGGGGATGACAGTTAAAAGCACGTCGGGAGACTGCTTTTCTGTCTTGGTATTTCTAAACCTCTCTCCATGAGGATAGGTTTGGCTTTACCTTACATGTTAGGATTAGATGTCATTTCCTTTTCCATAAGCATGTCTTTGTTGTTTTTCTGTTTATTTGTTTTCAACCAAAAAAAAAAAAATTTGGGGAGAAGATGCGGAATTTTATTTTTCTCTTGATTGCTTTTCAGATATTGCATGTGTTTTTGCCTGATATCTCAGTTCATTATGCATTGATTAACTATGCTTATATATGATTGAGAGTTTATGCATGATATCTGCTAAGTTTTCCTGTTGCATTTTAATGATAGATAGTTACTTTCCTCATGTGATGAAAATGTGCACTATCTAAGACTCCCCTAAGGTACATCTTTTCCTTTTAGATAAGAGAAGAGGTTTTTGATAAGATGGCCAAATTGACCACATGCTAGTTGAACCTAGAACCTAAAAATTCTGGTACTTTCTCTAGATTGCAGTATCAAAAGAATCAAGTAGTAAATCATATGAATTCTGCGCTTTCATAGTTTATTCACTGCTTATATGCTGAATTTGCAATATGCCTTGCCCTTCATGGTGCAAGTAAAATTTACCTTGTCCCCCATGGTACAAGTAAAACAATTAGGTGCTGCATCTTAGGGGGAGTGTATCAGATGAGGGTGGCTAGGCCCTAGTAAGATAAGGTTTGACTTTTGGCTGATCTTTCATTGATTTTCTCTCTTGTTTGAAAATTTGGTTGCTTTTTGTCATATCAGTGAATTTCATACCTTATTGAGAAAGTCTTCACACACACATGCATTGCATGAGTTGAGTAATCTATTTAAAATTTCTATCTGTAGGGAAATTTGTGCTTATTGAATACTTAACTCTCATTTATATCTTTTCATATTTTTCCAATGCTATTTGACTGTTTTATCAGTTGATTATACATGCATGTTTTGAAGCTAACTTTAGGGAAGAAAAAAAATTTCTGCAAATTTTCCTCAAGTTTCAGATTTTCAGTGTGAAGCGTCTGGATGAGCGCAGCCTTTCCTAGCAGTAGCCGTCCGAATGGTTAAGTGACACGTCCGGATGGGATCTCTACATGTTTAAGACTTGCGTCTCTTTTTCAGCCATACACACATCTTTGCATTTTTATTGATTTATCATGGCATGTTGTGTGTTTTTCTCATGGATTTCTCCCGAGATTTTGGCATTTTATGCACATCTCTTTTCATCCCATGATCTTCATTGTGTCTTCCGTTATTCTTTTAAGTCTTTGTGCTTTTAGAATATTGGAATATTTGTTGGGATATTTTCTTGAGATATTGTGCATGAAAATCCTTTTCTGTCTGTGAGCTTGGCTGATCTTTTATGCCTTATGAATAGCTGCATTGCTTATATTTCTCTTTGGTATCCATTTGACAGCTGTCTTAAATACCACACTATTTTTGGAACTAACAGGATCTAATGGTATTTTTGGAAGTATTTCTGGTTGGTTTTGATTCATGAATATGACATCCACCGGCACCCAGCACAATGTTTGACAGATGCATCCTTTGGAAAACTGACTATTGTTGAAGTCGGATGTTCAATTTCCAAAAGTCTTGGGATTTGATACTTGGAGGATTTCCGTTCCTCTCTTTTGGGCCACTTGCAGACTTTTCTCTATTCTCCTGTTGTTTTGGATTTTAGAAAGTTTTTGTATGTGGATATTATTACTCTATTTACCCTTGTACTTCTGAGACATTGAGGGGGAGTAATTGTTGTGTGGTTTTTCTCATTACTATGTTTTACCCTTTGTCCCTTTGTGACAAAAAGGGGGAGTAATTTTTTATTTAGACTGGGATTGTATTTTTAACCGGTCAAGTGATTTTTGTCCCAGAATGGCCAAAGGGGGAGTTTGTTAGTTTTTGTGTTGGCTACATTCTGTTGGAAAAAATAACTTTTATGTAATGTTGCTGCTTTCACAGGGATGCTGCTTTATCCAGAGTCTACTCTTCAGCTATGTTCCTCGAGAAGATTCTGTGAAGTTTTCAAGGATTTATTTTGGTTCCTTGTCAGCTGTCCGAACTACGTGGTATTCCGTCTGGACGCTCATCAGTCAGCAACATCCGTCTGGACAACGAGATCTTTCCATCCAGACGCCCATCAGTGTCTAGAAGCTTCGAACAGTTCAAGATTGCATCTATCCGGACGCTCTTCAGAGTTCGAGAAAATCCCAGTGTTTTAGTGCATCCGTCCGGACGACGTGGTTATACCGTCCAGACGCCATTCAGTGTTTGACAAGAATTAGGGTTTCTGCCTCAAGACACATTTATGGGAGGACGGCTGATACCGTCCGGATGATGTGTGATCCCATCCGGACGATGTCCTCTATAAGTCAAGAACGTGCATACCAAGTTCAACCGTCCGGACGTCAGCCTTCATGGTCCGGACGATCAAGCTTCATATATGGAAATTGCATGCACCAGTTCAACCGTCCGGACGTTAGCTTTCAAGGTCCGAACGCTCCAAGTCTTATTATGGTAATTTCGTGCAGTCGAAGTGTAACCGTCGGGACACTAGGGCAACACCGTTAGGACGCGGCCTTGTTATGGAAACTTTCAGCGCTATCTTGGAGAGGCGGTTGCAGTTGACCGTCCGGACGCTCGGTCAAGCCGTCCGGACACCTTTCGGTATTTTTGTCATAACTTTTTACTCAAATATCGAATTGGGACGAAATTGGCATCGTTGGAAAGCTTAGAAAAAATGATGTAATTTGAGCATCTGGATGGTCCCTAGAAGCATACGAAAGGCCTCTGTCTGGATGGAAAGATTTGCCAGTCCGGACGGCCCTGCAGAAAATTCCAGAATAACTTTCCGGACAAGAAAAACTTGGTCCATCCGGATGGCCCTGGCTCCCGTCTGGATGCACGTGCCTCAGACTCCATTTTTGACTCAAAATAGGGTTTCCTAAGCCTATAAATAAGAGGCTCTAGGCATGCTTTCAATATAGAATTCGGTGGTGAATTCTCTACAGCTTAGAGAGGGTGTTTAGGGAGTTATTGAAGATCTGCTAGCTCTCTAGCTTTGCCAAGTGTGTGATTTAATCAGCCGTGAAGTCTATCTTAGAGGTTGGCCCTAAGGTAAAGGATTCCATTGAAGACCCCTTCAGGTAGGAGACCTGGTTGGGAGGCGTTTGTGTTGGGTTACACGTTAGAGAGCAAGGTACGACCACTGCATCGGGTATATGTGAGTATTAATATCTTGTATCTAGCTTTGTCTTCTGAATAGTGGATATCCTGGGTTTGGCTGCCCCGTAGTGGTTTTTTTCTTAACTAAGTTTCCACTTTGACTCCTTTAATTTCCGCATTTAATATTTTGTTGCACACTGTTCACACACACTTGTATAAATTAGAAGTCCTTTTATTTTTCAGTGGATATCCTGGGTTTGGCTGCCCTGAAGTGGTTTTTCTCTTAATTGAGTTTCCACTTTGACAACAAAATATTTGTCTCCTTTAATTCCGCATTTAATATTTTGTTGCACACTGTTTACATACACTGTTAAATTAGAAGTCCATTTATTTTTTCAATTGGTATCAGAGTAGGTACACTCTGTTTATGGTTTATTTCCTGAGTGTGATCCTCATCTCTTGTGACTTATATTTTTTTATTACACCTTTTATCATGGATTTCTCTCAGTCATCTGAAGAAAATTATGATATTGAGCTCTCTAAAGTTTTTGCAAAATTCGATAAACTTGTTTCTCCAAAAGAGCTCAAAAAGGTGAATCAAGAAAAAGAGTCTTTGATTGTTCAGTTGTCTGAATCACATGCTTTGATTGACTCTTTGAAATCTGAGAATACCATGCTCTTTGACATTATTGATAAACTTGAGAATAAATTAAAAGAATATGAAGATCTCTTGAAAAAATTCTCTAGTGATAATTTGAAAAGCATGCTTTGTATTCATTCAGATGTTCCTAACAAGCTTGATTTAATTGTTGATGATTTGAGTACTTCTACTTCATATGCTTCTGATTCTGAATTAGATTCCACTATTATTAAGCCTATGATGGTAGACACTGCTTGTTTGGATAATTCTTGCTTGAATAATTGTGTGATGCCCAAGCCCAAGGAATCAAGAACACAAGGTAAATTTGTTCCTACTTGTCATAATTGTGGGAAAATTGGTCATATTAGGCCAAATTGTTATTTGTTGAAATCCCACAAGCTTTGGATTAAGCAGGATGCTATGAAGAAAAGTGAAGTTGATGATTCTTCCTCATCAAAATATGTCCCTCCGCATAGGAGACATATAAAAGGTAAGGGTAATGTTATTTGTAAGAATGCTAACCATAATTTTGCAGAGAATGTCAAGAAGCATTCAAACAAAAGAAGCTTGCCCACCTGTCATCACTGTGGCATCACCGGTCACATTCGATCCAAATGTCCACAGCTCCAGAAGTTGAAGGTTTAGAGGAAGCTACCAACAAGATCTACATCAGGCACTCTACCTCCTACGGCACTTCAGGCTTCACGGGATCAGCAGCAGTTTGTTCCTGCCTATCAAAGTGGCAAATCAAAGAAGAACAAACCAAGGCTCTATAAGAGAAAGCCGCAGAAGCCCAATTGCAGCCATGGCTATGAAGGGTTGCTGAGCCTAATACAAGGTATGCTAAGGAGTATGGCCAACATGGACATGACCCGCAAACCATCTCCACGAGTGAAGCAGGTATGGGTCAAGAAGGATGAGACCATTCACCCCATGAGGGGGAATGAACGCACCTAGCAGGAGAAGGAGTTCATGCCTAGGATTCGGTTCCTAATCCTAAGGCATCAGGTTTGATTGCTTGCACTTTTACTTGTTATATTGTGTGCTTACTATGCAATCTAGGAACCAGTTTGTTGTTCCATTTGTTTCTCTTGAGAGGACTTTGCAGGTACTTGTTGGGGAAGACAGAAAAAGTAGGTCGAGCGACTATTTTTTTGTATTATCATCAAGTTTGATCTTGCCTTGCATATGATGTCATTTCCATATTGCATTATTTTTTTATAAAAAAAAAAAAAAAAAAAAATTGGGGAGAATTTGTAGGATTTTTTTTTCCTCTTGGCATATCAAATATTGCATGTATTTTCACTTGATATCTCAATTCGTTGGGTATTAATTTACTTTGCTTAGATATAATTGAGAGTTTCTAACTATAATTTGCCAAGTGTTTTCTTGTATATGCAAAAGTAAGATAGCTCCTTTTCTCATGCGATGAAAAATGTGCATTATCCACCACTCCCCTCCCCTAAAAGGTATATCTTTCCTTCTCTGACTTTGTGTTTCTAGAAATTTTGGATAAGAGAAGAGGTCTTTGATAAGATGGCCAAATTGACCACATGCTAGTTGAACCTAGAACCTAAAAACTCTGGCATTCCCTCTAGATTGCAGCATCATAAGAATCAAGCGATAAATCATATGAATTCTGTATTTTAATTATTTACTGCTTATGTGCTAAATTTGATTTAGGCCTTGCCCTCTACGTGCAAGTAAAACATTTACCTTGTCCTTCATAGTACAAGTAAAATAATTAGGTACTGCATCTCAGAGGGAGTGTATCAGATGAGGGTGGCTAGGCCCTAGTAAATTATAAGGTTTGACTTTTGACTAATCTTGCATTGATTTTCTCTCTTGTCTGGGAAATCTAGTTGCTCTTTGTCATATCGATGATAGTCATACCTTACGGGTTAAGTCTTCACACACACACACACATTGCATGAGTTGAGTTGTCTATTTGAATTTTCTATGTCCAGGGAAATGTTTGTGCTGATTGAACTTTCAACTCTCTTTTATATCTCTGCTTAGTTTTGAGATGCTCCCTGATTGTGTTATCAGTGGATTCTACATGCGTGTTCTGAAACTGACTTGAGAAAAAATAAAATTCTGTAAATTTTTCTTCAGTCTTTTGTTTTTCAGTGTGAAGCATCCGGACGAACCTATTCTTACATCCGTATAAGCGTAGTCTTGCCATACGCTGTTCTAGCAATAGCCGTCCGGATGGTTAAATGACTTGTCCGGACAAGTTCTCAACAGGTTTAAGACTTTCGTTCATTTTTCTGCCATATACACATCTTTGCATTTTTTATTGATTTCTCATGTCATGTTGTGTGTTTTTCTCGTGGATTTCTCCAGAGATTTTGGCATTTTTTGCTCATCTCTTCTCATCCCATGATCTTCATTGTGTCTTCCGTTATTCTTTTAAGTCTTTGTGCTTTTAGAATATTGGAATATTTGTTGGGATATTTTCTTGAGATAGTGAGCATGACAAACCTTCTCTGTCTGTGTGTGTGGGCTGATCTTGATATATTTATGCCTTATAAGTAGCTGCATTGCTTATATTTCTCTTTGGCATCCATTTGACAGCCGTCTTAAATACCACATTATTTTTGGAACTAACAGGATCTAATGGTATTTTTGGAATTATTTCTGGTAGGTTTTGATTCAGGAATATGACATCCAGCGGCTCCGAGCACAATGTTTGACAGATGGATCCTTTGGAAAACTGACTGTTGTTGAAGTTGGATGTTCAAATTCCAAAGGTCTCAGGATTAAGATGAGCTTTTCCCCCTAGCTCATACAGAGCCTTTCGTAGCTTTCCCTCAGATTTGCACCAGTTTGAGGTTTAGTGGTGACTCTCCTCAGTTATCTTGCAGACCAGTTGCTTAGAGGATGTTAATCTGTAGATAACCAGTTTCAGGCTTTGCAAAATCAAGAGATTGAAGGATTTTCAGTCCGTGGTTTCTGGCTTCCTGAGCTAGAAGTCGAAGTAGTACAAATCCAGCTTTTTATACGGATTTCTCTCTATTACTTGATTTCAGTGGATTAGCAGGTTTTGATACTTGGAGGATTTCTGTTCCTCTCTTTTGGGCCACTTGCAGACTTTTCTCTAGTTTCCTATCGGTTAGGATTTTAGAACGTTTTTTGTCTGTAGATATTATTACTCTATTTACCCTTGTACTTCTGAGACATTGAGGCGGAGTAATTGTTGTGTAGTTTTTCTCATTACTCTGTTTTACCCTTTGTCCCTTTGTGACAAAAAGGGGGAGTAATATTTGGACCGACATTGTATTTTTAACCGGTCAAGTGATTTTTGTCCCAGAATGGCCAAAGGGGGAGTTTGTTAGTTTTTGTGTTGGCTGCATTCTGTCGGACAAAATCACTTCTATGTAATGTTGTTGTTTTCACAGGGATGCTGCTTTATCCAGAGTCTACTCTTCAGCTATGTTCTTCAAGAAGATTCTATGAAGTTTTGAAGCAAGTTTATTTCGATTCCCTGTTAGCCGTCCAAACGATGTGGTCTCCCGTTTGGACGCTCATCAGTCAGCAACATCCGTCCGGACGACGTGGTATTCCGTCCAGACGCTCTTCTGTCAAAGCATAATCCGTCCGGATGACGAGATCTTTCCGTCTGGACGCCCATCAATGTCTAAAAGCTTTGAACAATTCAAGATTGCATCCGTTCGGACGTAATGGCAAATCCTCCGGACGCTCTTCAAAGTTCGAGAAGATCCCAGTGTTCCAGTGCATCCGTCCGGATGATGTGGCAATACCGTCCGGACGCCATTCAGTGTTTGACAAGCATTAGGGTTTCTGCCTCCAGACACAGTTATGGGAAGACGGCTGCAACCATCCGGACGATGTGTGATCCCGTTCGAACGATGTTCTCTATAAGGCAAGACGTGTATACAAAGTTCAACTGTCCGGACGGCAGTCTTCATGGTCCGGACGATCAAGCTTCATATATGGAAATTGCGTGCACCAGTTCAACTGTCCGGACGTTCAGAGCCTTATTATGGCAATTACGTGCAGCCAAAGTGCATCCGTCCGGACGCTAGGGCAACACCGTTCAGACCCGGCCTTGTATGGAAGCATTCAGTGCTACTTTGGAAAGGCGGTTGCAGTTGACCGTTCGGACGCACGGTCAAGCCGTCCAGACACCCTCTGGTATTTTGGTCATAACCTTTTACTCAAATATCGGATTGGGACGAAATCAGCGTCGTTGGAAAGCTAAGAAAAATTTCTGTAAATTGAGCATCTGGAAGGCCATTAATAGCGTCTGAACGGCCCTACAAAAAATTCCAGAATTACTTTTCGGACAAGAAAAACTTGGCCCTTCCAGACGGCCCTGGCTCTCGTCTAGACGTGCGTGCCTCAGAATCCATTTTTTACTCGATTTTGGTTTTCCAAAGCCTATAAATAAGAGGCTTGAGGCATGCTTTCAACATAGAATTTGGTGGTGAATTCTCTACAGCTTAGAGAGGGTGTTTAGGGAGATATTGAAGATTTGTTAGCTTTCTAGCTTTGCCAGTGTGTGATTTGATCAGCTGTGAAGTCTATCTTAGGGATTGGCCCTGCATCAGGGGTATGTGAGTGTTACTACTTTGTGTCTAGTCTTGTCTTCTGAATAGTGGATATCCTGGGTTTGGCTGCCTCGGAGTGGTTTCTCTCTTAATTGAGTTTCCACTTCGTCAACAAAATATTTGTCTCCTTTAATTCCGCATTTAATATTTTGTTGCACACTGTTAAATTAGAAGTCCATTGGTACTTGGAAAAGGCTACATCAACACCCTATTACGAATTTAGCCGCTCATCGTGGTGATGGGATGGCCTCCTGCCATGTTCTTCTCCTCTTCAACTTGTCAAGCCTCCAAGAAATTTTTTTTGTTTAAAGCTAAGTACCCTTTCTCTTGAAGCTTATGAGTTTATTTATAAATACTAGGAAACACCTAAAAGCCCTAGAAATCCAAGAAAAATTGGAACTTAGTCTCTTAGTCCAAGTAAAAGATTGAAAATTCAATCCAAGTAGTTCCAAATTCGTCTAGATTTGCGGTCTTTTATTGCATGACCATTTTGACATAGTAAAATTATGAATTAGGAAAAAGCTATTTGTGACATATTTTTTTTGACTTTTTATTAGCTTTCCAAGGCCACCAATTTAATTGCAATCCAAGATTTGAGTAGAAAGTTATGACCCAAACACTGAGACATGTGCTGAATCCAAATTTGAATTCAATCTGATTTTGACTCTTATTGGAGAAATTTTGATTTAATCCTTACCTTGATTTGATTAAACTTAACCACATCATATAGGTCTTCTATTATGATTGGCTAAGCTTAACTATATCTTCTAGGTATTCTCAAAGTGTGCTTTAAGCCCAAAATCAATAGAATTAATTGCATGTTTATTTAAAACCTAAAAACAATAAAACAACACAAAATCAAACAAATAACAATGTTAAGGATTTAACATATGCAAGTTAAGGAGCTTAAATGTGAAACATTCGGCGCTTATCAAAGCCAAAAATCAATGGAATTAATTACATGTTTATTTAAAACCTGAAAACAAGAAAACACCACAAAATCAAACAAATAACAATGCTAAGGAATTGACATATGCAAGTTAAAGGGTTTGAATGTGCAACATTCACCACTTATCAGTGCCAATTGACAATGAGTGTAGCTTTTGTTTGTTGCTGGTAATGTCTGTGCTTGGAAAGCCTGGTTGAAAGTCATAGATTGTGTCTGGTTTGCATTGGTGTTTAAAACTATGTTTTGAGTGGAAAATTTAGCCTCCTGTGTATGATATCTTAGACTATACATATGAGATAAGTCGCAAACAGTTTTTGTCAAAATGGATTTATAATGTGTTTTGGGACATCAAGGACCTAAAATACCTGCTCGACTGAATTATGGATAATACACTATGAAATTCAATTTCCAAAAAGGAAAAAGATGATTGGCTAGATGAAGTGGAGAATCACAACTTTAACCAGCTAGTTCTATATTAGTAGATACTATTCTATAGAGGTTGTAGTCCATTTTCATCATTGTTTGTGCTTTTTATTGATGTGTATCTTATTCATTCTCTTTTGAATGGAAACCTTACCAATCGAGTTCAATTTATGTTGCAAGGATCTTCTGCACAAGCCCATAGTGCTATGTAAGGGTTTACTAATTCCTTAAGAGCATGAATTTTGAAAATTTTTTACCCCTCAATAAATTTATATCATTTTGTTGTGTGCGGCTTGTGGTCATATTTCATGCTTCTGGTGTCCATTATTCCATGAATGGCTTGCATGAGTCTTGTTGTCTACTTTGTATGCATCCCTATTATCACTTTCCTACCATATGTCAGATGCTTCACTTTTTGCTCTTGAAGATGTATCTTGTTGCCTATAAGATAAGGGAAAATAAAACTCTAGGCGAGCTTCATAATTTTTCATTTGAAGTGCATACATTATGTGTCCCGTTACACCATGCATATACAGGATGCATGCATGAGTTCTATTGTTTCAAAAGTATTAAGGAATGGGGGGTTTCTCTAAACTTTCAAAATCCTCTGTTCCAAGCAGTACTTATTCCCAAAGTAGGTGTCCTGTGCCACTTGCCTATGACTTTGATGTGGTGCAGTTCTTCCTTTGTGCCTACTTCTGGTGGTTATGCATTAAATGTCCCACATCTTTCTGTCTTCTTCTGCCATCTTTCAGTTAGAATAAATTGTTGGGAGCTTCACGCTAGTTCTCCCTTGCTCTCTAACTATAGCTATCTTTGCTCTGCCTCATGTTAATTTTTTAATTTCTATTCCAAATCAAAACGATTCTCTTGCGGCAGCTCCTCTACTGCTATTAGAACCTGAATTGCCATGCCCTTTGGTTGAAGTAGATTATCTTGTTCTCTTTGCCACAACTTGTAACTACTACTTAGATTGTAATGAGCTTAAACAACTTGTGGCTTAAGTGTTAGTAGGGTACACAAGTTTGAGTTTCATGTTTCCAGTTCTTGGGTCTCACTTGTTTCGCGGGTAGGGGCATCAATCAGTGACTTCTCTTTTCGGGTTTCTCTCCTCCGGTGACAATGTGAACTCTTTCTGAGTTGGTCACTTGAAAGTTGGGTGTGTTTTGAGATGGAGAAAAGTTTTATCGTGGAGTCAAATATTTTTGTCTTCTCGGTGCTGGATGGGGTGTCGATGCTGAGGGTGGGGGAGAAGAGAAAAGTTTTTTCGGCTAGATCATCATCAGTTCCTAGTGCTCTGAGTGGCTTGCATCGGCATTGGAGATTCTCTTGGGTTATCCGGAAGATCAAGATTTCACTAAATCCTTCAGGGAAGGGTCGAAAGTCTTGATTGCTCGGAGATGTGGTAACCAAGTTGGCCGTTTCTTGGAGGTAGCAGCATTCGGGATGGGTGGCCAGAAAGGGTTTATTTTGATCCTTGAGGGGTGTGGAGGGTGGGGTTGGTACAAATTCTCCATGAGCTAAAAAAGGCTGCATGCTACCTCTCTGCTAAAGTGGGTTATGGGTTTGGGTCCTCACTTGTGTTGGTTAAGAAAGATGGGAAGGAAAAAGTGGTAAGGCTGGGTTTGGCTCCTCTTTGGAAGGGGCCCTCTTTTGTGGAGGTACTGAGGTTCGGTTCGGTCTCGGCCATGAAAAAGGTGCCCATCATGGGGGGTCATCATTCCGGGCGGAGGGCTTCACCAGTGAAGCAGTGTGCTCTTGACCTTCTTCCGACGATGAGAAATGTAGAGGTTGAATTGAGATCGGCGGTGGATTGCTTCTCATTGGAGTCCTCTCCGCTTGATCTATTGTACAAAGACTGGCATCTTCGTCTGTAAGGTAAGAAGCTTCTCTCTCGTTCAAATTTGAAAATTGAAAATTCGAATATTCAAAAATGCGAACGTGGATTAAGCTGGGTATCGAGTTTAATTTGGCCTTGGGTTGGGCTGTAAGGAAACTTTTGGACCGATTTGCCAGGTCGGGGATGGGTTGAAAACATTTAGGTTTTCGCATGGCCCGTCTTATGCCGAAACCTAAAGCTTCCCATCCGTCGAGATCCCTGCCGGAGACGACGCCAAGTCTTTTGGGATGTTTTTGGTTCGGCCTCCTCCTAGGGGTCTGGAGGTTGATGCATTGGTAGCCACAGAAGGCGCGGGTCCGACGTCATCGGTTTCTCTTAAGTGTCCTCTTCGGCCGAAGCCCTCGTCGCCGACAATTACTGGGACAGCTCCGTTTCTATCTTCTTCTGGGGGTGGGTCAAGCAGATTGTAGGTGATTCTGGTGCCTTCAAGCCGACTTCCAACCTCTAAAGAATTCAGGGTTCCCCCTTCGCCGTCATTGGAACCTTTTTTTTCAACGGCTCTGGCTCCTGTCTTTAAGTTCACTCCATTGAAGTTGCTTCAAATTCCTCAACCCTATTTTGCCCCTCCGTCTCTCGTTGGAGCGGCTGTGTTGGGAGAAAAGCTATGTTCTCCCCTCCCCGTGGTGGTTTCTAAGCCTTTTTAGTGTTACTATAGGAGGGCGAAGGAACTAAGGGAAGGGTAATCTGTGAAATGGATTGCTATTTTCTGATTCCCTGGAAGACGTGAAGATGATTGTTGGCTGTGCTTTTAAGAAGGTTACGGTTGTAGAGTCGCCAGTGAAGAAGGTTGCAGAGCCTCCAGTGAAGTAGGGTCTTAGGAAGGGATTTCTTAACCGTTGCCCTAAGGTGCCAGTTACTCCCACATCGCTGCGAAATGTCATCGAGGTCGGGATGGTTGGACCGTCCTCCCCCCCGAGAAGTTGTCTCACTCCTTATTCCGTTGAAGGAAATGGAATTTCCCAATCTCGAAATTAGCTTGTCAGTTTTGATTATAACACGGAGATTGTGGTTTGGGAGGAGGACGATGATTTTTGGGATGGTTTGCCTTTGGATTGGGCATTGGATGGTGCTTTTGAGAAGGAGGCCTTGGCTATTCGGGACGCCATGGAGGAAGAATTTCTGCGAGAGAAGATGATAGCATGCCAGAAGTTAAAAGGCAAGAGGGAGCTACTGAATCTGGAAAGCTCCATAAATTATGGTGATGTTATAGCTTCCTCTAGGCGTAGGAAAGGAAAGGCCCACATGTTGTAAGGTTGTGTGCTTTGGTGGGTTTTGTGGGCTGTCTCTCGAGTAATTGGATTTTTTTCTTGTGATTATGTTTGGGCTTTTTTATGGGTTGTTTTGGGTGCTCTGTCTCAGGTTCTGGGGTTTCTTTCTTTAGTTTTTGTTGGTTGTTGCAGGTTAGCTTTGGATGTTTCTTGTGTACCTAGGGGCTCCTTTACGCTTTTTTAATAAATCTTTGCTTACTTATCCAAAAAAAAAAAAAAAATGTATCCAAGAATAGGACCAATTCTTGATGTCGAGTATAAAAATATACTTCTAACTTGATTTTGTAACATATTTCATTTGATTGGATTGTTGTATTTTATCTATCCACGTGATATTACATTTCTTGTATATCACCTTAATTTTCTGCAAGTATAGCTTGCAAATAGATTAAGAATCCATCAACTGCTGGGACTAATCCCAGGATAAATTTTTAGTATGGTCAATAACAGGGATAATTTGATTGCAACTAGCTATCAATGGAGGGCAGACATATTGGAAATTTGTTGAGAAATTCAATTTTTGGTTGCCCAATAATTATTCTATGGCAAAACGATATTGGGGCTAGAATTTCGCTTATTGAGAAGAACCTTTAGTTAGATGGTAAGATAGTTTAACCTTAATGACTTCTAAATTAGATGATGTCATAACTAGTTCTAGTAATGGTCATTGCACCAATTTACATTTGTTAGACATCCATTTTAAGGTGATAAGGCTTGGAAATCTCTCTTCATTTGTATGAGTACTTGTCTATAATTTGTTAGACACTCCTAGTGTTGACTCTAGTGAAAATTGAAATTAACTTCTAAAAGTAAAGTGTGTGCACAAGTGTCAACAAAAATTAAGCACAGCGGAAAATAAAAGACACAGATTTTTGTTGACGAAGTGGAAACTCAATCAAGAGAAAAACCACTCCAGGCAGCCAAACCCAGGAATTCCACTTTTCAAAAGACAAAGCTAGATACAAGATAGTAACACTCAAAAGACAAAGTTTTCTTTACTCTTTCAGAAAACTTCTTCTTGAACCGATCATCTTTCATTAGTCTTCTGAAATTTTTGGCTAACATAGCCACAGCCTTTTCTTCATCCTCAGAGTCATCTTCAGATGATGCTTCTACCTTCTTTTTGGAAGCCTTTAGAGCAATGGTCTTCAACTTCTTGACCGGGTGCAGAGACAGCTCATATGTTTGAAGAGATCCCACCAGCTCTTCAATCTTAATCTCCTCAAGATCCTTGCTTTCTTCAATGGTGGTCACCTTGATTCTGAAACGCTCAGGCAAAGATCTTAGAATCTTTCGGATGAGTTTTACATCCGAGATTGGTTTCCCAAGACTCACCATGGAGTTCCTCAGGTCACTCATCTTGGAGTAAAACTCTCCAAAGGTCTCTTCTTTCAACATTTTAATTTCTTCAAATCTTGAAATCAACATTTGAAGTTTGGCAGATTTAACAAGTTTCGTGCCTTCATATGTTGTTTCCAAGATTTTCCATGCTTCTTTGGCTGATTCGCAGTTTAAAATTTTGTCGAATTCAGACGGAGAAAGTGCTTGGCATAGAGCATGGAGGGCTTTATCATTGAAAAGTTGGGCGTTTTTCAAAGGGACTATCTCGAGGGTTGTATCATCTGGTTTAGTCCAACCAGTTTCAACAATACTCCAACAGTCAATAGATTTTAAAAAGAACAGCATCCGAGCTTTCCAATAGCCATAGTTCGTACCATTGAAGAAACAGAATTAAGAGTTTGAGACATAGTAGCAAATAGAAGTCAAAAATAAATGACACTCAAGAATTTAATCTTCTCAAAGTGTACCAAGCTCTGATACCAATTTAAAATTGAAATTGACTTCTAAAAGTAAAGTGTGTGCATAAGTGTCAACAAAAATTAAGCACAGCGGAAAATAAAAGACACAGATTTTTGTTGACGAAGTGGAAACACAATCAAGAGAAAAACCACTCCGGGGCAGCCAAACTTAGGAATTCCACTTTTCAAAAGACAAAGCTAGATACAAGATAGTAACACTCACATTAACCCGATGCAGTGGTCGTACCTTGCTCTCTGACGTGTAACCCAACACGAATGCTTCCCAACCAGGTCTCCTACCTGAAGAGGTCTTCAATGGAATCCTTTACCTTAGGGCCAACCCCTAAGATAGACTTCAGATGTAGCACAACACACATGTGACGGCTTCAGAGGGATTTTGAACTTCTCTGAGCTCTTGTGGAATTCAATACCGAATTCTTACAGTTCTCAATGCCCAGGGGCCTCTATTTATAGGCTGAGGTGCAGAATGTGCGACTGCAACAATATGTACGAACGCCGTCCGGACGGTGAACCTGAGCCGTCCGAATGGAAAATCTTTATTCTTTAAGAGCCGCGTCCAGACGGTAAGACATTGACGTCCGGACAGTCGCACGTCCGCTGCAAGTAATTTCCATATAAGGCTTCGCGCGTCCGGACTAAGGGGGATGAACGTCCGGAAGACAATTCTTCAACACGCAATTTCCATATCTGCTATGCGTGCGTCCGGACCATGAGATACAGACGTCCGGACGGTTGAAGTCAAATCGGCAATTTCCTTAACTAATGAGCGCGTGTCCGGACCAATACAGACTGACGTCCGGACGATGATATTTGAATTGCGATTCTTGCCTTATGTATGAGTGCGTCCGGACGGGAAACCACGTAGTCTGGACGGTGTGTCAATCTTCCCATATCTGAACTTGGAAAGAATCTGAAGCTGATCGATCACTGATGGACGTCCGGACGGGCTGCTGAGAGGTTCGGACGGATGCAAGCTAGAACAGAAGCTTCTCGATACAGTGTAGGGTCCAGACGGAAAGATATGTCGTTCGGACAGATGATGCTGGTCTGTCTGGCGTCTGAACGGTATGACACGTCGTCCGGACGAACGGAGCAGTGGATAGATGGGCGTCCGGACGGGATAACACGTCGTCCGAACGGCTGACAAGGAGTCTGAAATCTTCTATCTTTTCGCAGTGCAGAGTCTTCTAAAAATGCTCTGACAAGTGGAATCCCTGTTTACAGCATCTTTACACATAAGTGATTTTGTCCAAACACAGAATGAGGACAAAATACTAACATCTAGGACTTCCAACAGGCCTTTGTCTTAGTGTCTGGTTTGCATTGGTGTTTAAATGCCTTTTGTTTTGGTTATTCAATTTAGGGTTCAATCTGGCTATGATACAAGGAAGTAATCTGATAGAATTTGTGACTTCCAAGTAGTGGTGATTGACATGTGTAAGACTTTTTGAGATTTATATGGATTTAAGTTAATACTAGTAGATTTCATGTCTCTAGTTTTAGTCTTTGAAAATTGAAATTGACTTCTAAATAAACGGCAAATGTGTGCACAAGGTGTCAACAAAAATAAGCACAGCGGAAAGTAAATGACACAGAGATTTTTGTTGACAAAGTGGAAACTCAATCAAGAGAAAACCCACTCCGCGGCAGCCAAACCCAGGAATTCTACTATTCAGAAGACAAAGCTAGATACAAGATAGTAACACTCACATATACCCAATGCATTGGTCGTACCTTGCTCTCTGACGTGTAACCCAACACGAACGCTTCCCAACCAGGTCTCCTACCTGAAGGGGTCTTCAATGGAATCCTTTACCTTAGGGCCAACCCTTAAGATAGACTTCAGATGTAGTGCAACAACAATACACTTGCAATGGCTTCAGAAGAAAAATCACGTCTCTGAGCAGTTATGGAATTCAATACCGAATTCTTGCAGTTCTCAATGCCCAGGGGCCTCTATTTATAGGCTGGGGGCTCAAACGGTGGTCATGGCCGTCCGGACGGACAACTGTGCGACAGGATTTTCCAAAAATTTCGCTGAGAAATCTTTCCTATTTAAGAGCCACGTCCGGACGGGATGGCACATCGTCCAGACAGTCGCATGTTCGCTGCAAGTAATTTCCTTATAAGGCTTCGCGTGTCCAGACCATGGAGGATGAGCGTCCGGACGTCTGAACTTCAACACGCAATTTCCATATATGCTATGCGCGTGTCCGGACCATGAGAGGCAGTCATCCGAACGGTTGAAGTCGAATCAGCAATTTCCATATTAGTTGCACGCGCTTCCGGACCAAGGCTAACTGACGTCTGGACGGTGATATTTGAATTGCGATTCTTGCCTTAAGAAGTCGCGCGTCGGGACGGGATACCACTTCGTCCGGACGGTTGAATCCGTCTTCCCATATTTGAACTTGGAAAGAATCTGAAGCTGGTCGAGTACTGATAGGCGTCTGGACGTGCTGCTGAGTTGTCCGGACGGATGCAAGCTGGATAGAAACTTCTCAACACAGTGAAGGGTCCGGACTGATGATGCTTGGTCTGACTGGCGTCCGGACGGTATGACACGTCATCCTGACGGATGGAACAGTGGTCAGATGGGCGTCCGAAAGGGATGGCTCGATCGTCCGGACGGCTGACAGGGAACCGAAATCTTCGATCTTTCACGCAGTGCAAAGTCTTCTGAGAGTGCTCTGAAAAGTGAAATCCCTGTTTACAGCATCTTTACACACACAAATGATTTTGTCCAGAATGAGGCCAAAATACTAACAGTCTTGTATTGTTGTGGAACAACTCTATTGTCTTTGAAATTGAGTGACCTGATGACATTCAAGGATGTCCCTATCCAGCCAAATATTTGGGCGCTCGAGTAACATGTGTTTCTATATTTGCTAATTATGGTTATTTTTGTGGTTTTGAGAGATGTGTAATTTCCTAGTTTTGCAGTATCAGAAGCACTTATTCTTAGTAAAGTCTTCATAGTAACTTCTATTTCCTTTGTGTTCTTATCAACTTAGAGAGCAACAAACCTTACACTTCACCTATAATTTTTTGAGACTCTGTAGTGAGTTCCAATAGTTCAGCTAAGCTTCAAAACTCACTTTGGTGTTTCATGTTTGTATCATTAGGTAAGATTCTAGTTAATTTTAAGTGCTTTTGAATATTGTTTTCCCTATTTTCACTTAGTATATATTGTTTTGACTCATATTGATTTATTTGACTACCATATGGATGACCCTAACATTTATTTTTTCCCTGACTGTAGGATTCAGAACAGCTGTTGAATTTCATTAGTGCAGAACAAGGTTGATACACAACAGGACATCAAGTAGAATAATATGATGTTTTGGTTTTTTTTTTTTTTTTTTAGGTTTTTTATAGTTAAGGAATTGAAGCAATGATATATGTACATTGGCTTTAGGTGTTTGTTTATTTTGAATGGTTTTTTCAATAGCATATATAAAGTTGTAATATATATGGTTTTGTTTTGGAATTAGTTGAAACATTGTTTGAAGGTATTTGTTAGCAATCTAATGATAGTATTTTGTCCATATGATTTTGTTTTCGATTAAGTTATTTTGCAGATGTTTTATCAGGTGAAAACATATTGAAAAAATGGGGAATTTCATCTAATAACCAATTTTTTTTTTTTTTTTTTTTTGTTTTTAAAAAGAAAATTTAGTTTGTAGAATGTTTATGATGTTTACTGAGTAAATGAAATAATTTTGTGACACTTACTGTAACGACCCGCTTTTTACAAAAATGTGTAAGTGAAAATTTTAATTTTCACGTATCATTACAACGTCATCAGAGTTAAATAATTGGCACCAAAAATATATTTTTTTCTTTACAATGACACATCAGAGCCAACTGAAAAAAAACCTCAATATATAAAATAATAACATTTCGTTCTAATACAATAATTACATTCCAAAATAATAACATACGTGCCACAGGCAGCACTAATATTACACAACCATATATTATTCTAATACAAACTAAAGGTCTCTTCCTTAATCAACCTAGCAGCTGCTCCCTTCATTCTTGCAAAAACTCGCATGTGATTGTGGTTAATACCACAATCTCATGCTGTGGTCGAGTGAGTCAACGGTCCTTAACCACATAGTGACACACTAATTTATCTAACAATATACAATGCATCCAAATGATGACAGTTATATCCACATACAATCATGCTCGTTCTTTTACTTTAACTCTTTACTAAAGTCATATCTCTACTTATCACATTATTAGTGCCATATGTTACCACTAAATACTAAGCCATACCTCTTTTAGTGGAATCATACCTCCTTTATTGGAACCATACTTCCTATATTGGAGCCATACCACCTTTGCTGGAGCCATAACCTCATTACCGGAACCATACTTCCAATGCCAGAGCCATAAATCTACTTACTTACCTTATCTCACTATTTCTCCTTCAACATTTGGTTTATCCGTCGGTCTTATCAGTGTTTTGATGCATTGATACCTAAACCTCAGTTCATCAGTTGGTCTACTCAATCCATTTACGCCTTGGTACCTAAACCTCCAGTCATTTTATTAACAGACTCATGACCCGTTTTTTTTTTTTTTTATATACAAACATAAAACGAGTCATCGCAGTGGCACGACTACGTGTCGCTCAGCCAACATATGGCACATGCCCCATAACATGTACCTGATAATCAGAGTATAACATATATCTATCTATGCAACGGAAAACATAAATCTGAATAGCGAAAATTACAACTTATACATCTATCACAACTTAATTACAACATTAAGCCATTTAACGTCTATCTGTTTGAGTCTTTATTAACACAATCATTACATAACAATAATGGCTTAACAAAGAATAAGTGACACAAACGTCACAAGCCATACCTAACCTATAAAATAGTAGACAACCCGTGGTCCGACAATTACAACTGTCGCGGCGAGCTTCAGTCATAATATCCCAAGTACACTGCTACCAACCCATCAACTATACTGAAGTACCTGCAGCCAAAGAAACACCATTTACACGGTTGTGGTGGTATCCACAACCGCATAGGTGAAAGAATGAGTTCACCGCCTTAGCATGAAACATACTAAGACCTCGGTGGTATAAGACTAAATGAGTTTTCACAAAGAACCAACCCTTATTTTATTTTTAGTCATGCGAGCACTATATTAGCCACAATTTACCAATAGCTAATGCAGCAAACACCGACTATTCAGAAGACATTTGAAACATACTATATAGCTATGAACATATGTAGAAGTTCCAGTCATCCCTCCTTGAAAGTTTCTACATATAGACCCCTCTATAATAATAATTTTCATCGGTCGCTCAGACATATGTGCATACGATCACTCCATCACAGATATCACGCATACACATAGGTCATAAGCAAGGAACATGGCATCTTACTCTTCCATACTAGGACAACATCCGTCAACAAAACACTCGCAACATCATCTCTAATCGTATTTCAGCTTCGTGCCTTGAACGTCAGTAGATCATGAGAGCACTAGAGCTAAACTCAATCATGCTAACACGTCTTTCCTGAAGAACAAGAATAGTCAACCTTTCTACTCATAGACATGCCATTACTCGCACCCGGGCAATCATGTATCCATGTACTTTCAAGTTCAATGTATGATCTTAACATATGACTATCCGATAGAAATATACATAAGATCTTTTTCATGAAGACTCTTATGCATACCAATACGTCTAGTAAAACTACTCATAGCATAAAAGTATCTCTCACAAAACAATGCTATATATGTTATGCATGAACTGGGGCTAATAATGCTGCTGATACTGATATGCTGCTGATACTGGTATGCTGCTGATACTGTTATGCTGCTGATACTGATATGCTGTTGATACTGTTATGCTGCTGATATACTGATACTGCTGGTATGTATGCTCTATACTACATGCTCTATGTTCCGTGCTTGACCAGTATATATTTCACTACTGTGTCACGCTGAAATCATGCAGTTGTTAAATCACGTCCTTTTAAAACTAAACAAATCCAACATTTTATCCAACACTTTGAAATCATTCAAAACTTAGTTTCTTTATAAAATCTACATAGTTTCAACATGACATGTTCTCAAACAATTTGCATAATTTAAATCTCAACCGCAGAACTTAAGACTTTAAATATATTTAATACTTTTCACTCTTGCACTATCTCTTAAACATCATTGATATAGTTTAAACATAATCGAAACTAATAAATCATCTCAAAGCATATACATTTCATCATATGGTTGGTTCGGTTTCATAAACAATATATATATTTTTATCAATCCAATACATATAAAAATATATATTTTCTCAGTGAGTGGAATACCCACCTTGGCTGCATTGGACTCCAACTCGAACACTCCTTGGACTCTAGTCACTTGGACTCTACATTGGAGAACCACTTAAAGTCTCCAATCCGAACATGATCCTGCAAACATTGGTAACATTAGACTATGCTATAGAACTCTATACTCTATGACACAAAAGCTACCCACATGCTCACACGTCACGTCACTCGCTTTGAAAGCTATCTAGATATCTTAAGCTATTATTAGATTAGTCATTGGTTATAGGTTCTTATTATATCTTGCTTATTAAGCATAAAGGTGTGTTTACTATTTTTGTTGGTTTACATATCGGGCTTGTTTGGCAAAGACATGTATAGAACAGAACAGAACAGAGTAGTGGGTTGTTAGTTTTTGAAATTAGTAAAAAGTGATGATGTGATATAAAATAAAAAGATTTTGTATAAAAAAGTGAAAAAGTTTTGTACTGTAGTGAATTCTTTTATTTGAATAGTAATAAAAAATTATTGATGTGATATAAAAAAGTGAAAAAAGTGGGAATGTTTTGATGTTGATTAGTAGTGAAAAATATAAAAAAAATGAGAAAAAAAAGTACATGAATAGTACTGTAATGTATTGTTCCTTGACAAACAAGCCCATCATTGTTGTATCACCCTATGATTGTTAACCATTTTCTATAGTTTGTAATTCCTTCACTAAGTTAACAATATATATACATTTTAGTCATATACATGTACATGTACACGTATACATATATAGATATACACATACAACACTTTAGGCTAATCCATTAAGTCTTTCCAACCTAGAACTTTAGTGACTTATACTTAAAGATTATCTTAATGTCTTCAATTATATTAGCCTGAATCCATAATCCATTTATATAATTACTTTACCTACTCATGGGTTTATTCATTCTTTATGTTAATATATTTTATTTGCTCACTTACTCTATGTTGACTTTACTCCTTAATTTATATTAGCATTATCTTGTTCATTTAACCACTTACAACATAATAACTAACTCAACTCCTTTTAGGACATAATTCAAAACTCCGTCACATAACCAAAACCAACTTCTCCGAGACTCTTCCACCACACTAAGTCCATCAATACAACACCACAAACCTCTCATTTCAACTCACATATAAGGTCACCATATGCATGAGTTCTAAAACCAACCTCAATCAATGGCTAAGACATTAACAATTATCAAAAGCCTAAAACCAAACTTCCAAGAATACCAATTCGGTATCTCCACACCAAACCCTCAAAGTTCATCTCCAATTAAGCTAACATCAACCCTAGAACATAAACAAACTTAATCCCTAACAAATAGTCATAAACTAACATAATTATCCCATTTACAAATACAAACCAAATTTAAGGTTTTCATCAAAATACCCATCAAAATCATCTCTATCACTATTACACATACCAAATATAAATACCTAAAACATCGCATGGCCAAGATAGGAAATCCCACCTTTAAAAACCATTTCTAATTTGGTTAGCAACATGAGTAAACTCAAAATCATATCTCCAAAATTCCTAATTCAAAATCCACAACCAAAATCAACTAACATAATCAACCATGAAAGCTACAAGAAACAAAACCCCATGATAAAAACACCATTAGGCCATCACTCCAAAAAATACCATAAACCCTAAATTTTCATCTAAATCAAATCCCATAAAATCCATACCCATTTTCGGATTCAATCCAAAAACACAGACAAAATTAAACTCTAAGATTTCAACAATTCTAACAAATTTAGGGTTTATGCCCATACTTCAACCATTAACAAAATTGGAGTCTTAATCCTTTAATTCAACAACCCATGGCTAAAATTATGTATAGGAATTCACTATATATAAAAACCCCAAGCTAATTTTAGGGATTTAGTCTAACACCCAAAAATTGACCTAACTTAGACAAAATTAGGGATTACGAATTTATCTTAGAATAATCGGTATATTAAACCCCTTTGAAGTTGATAATCACTACTTTAGTCTTGTAGATGATGGGACTTTCACTTGGAAGCAAGACCCATGATCCAAGCTCAAGCTTCACGTGAATGGGGAAAGAAAAGTGAGAAATTCCAGAATTTAAATCTACCAAATCAGCCTTTATAATCACTCATACGTGCTGCTTTAGCTAATTTAAGGTGTGTAATTCATTGCTCAAACCTTAACCCATGTGAAAGAGAATGATGAGCAAGAGGATTTGAGAAATTACCTACTGTTTTCAGCCCATGAAACCGTTACTCTTTGTCCTTCACACGAGCTCAGCCCATTCCCATGCTAATCCGAGCTTGTGTGAAGAAGAGATGAGAGTTGAGAGGGAGAGGAGCTCACGGGTTGGTGGAAAGGAAGAGAGACCGAGTGCTGCTGCGTTTTTAGGGAGAAGAGGAGTGAAAATCTGATTTTGAGAGAGAGAGAGTGTCGTGAACCACATAGAGAGGATAAGGGTTATGCATAAATTCCGAAAATGCCCCCCCACTTTAAGTGATTTTTGAGGGCATTAGTGAAAATTCCTGATTTGGGCTTCAAAAACATCATTCTTATTCTCTTTTCTTGGGCTATCCTTTAAAAGCCCATAGGATAAAATAAAACACTTTGTTTCATTTTACTACATTAAATAGACTTATTTATTTAATCCTAAAATCCCATTAATAATATTCTACCATTTTCTCTTCACTTATCTAAATTAAATCCACAAGTATGATTTTACCACACTAAGTGGGCTTACATTAATTTAATTCCTAATAAACTCATCAAATAATTTCTTGGACATTACATCATATCATACCACAGTATATTCATGCAAACATCATATACATAATGTAGCGCCCCAAATTTTTAGGACATAAATTATAATGGTTTAAATTAATTTTAAAACATTTTTATAAGGAGAAAGAATAACTATGATTATTTATGAAAATAAATATGTATTTTGTTTGCAATTTGATAAAAACTTAAAACAGACCTTAAAATTTGGAATAACGAAAACAGGGTCAAACGAACTCCGTTTTGGTCGATTCAAAATTCTGGACGCTCGTCTTAAAGTCCTCTAGCTACCCTCCAAATTTCATAATTTTTGGACTTTATTTGGTACCCGAAAGCATCCGTGAAAAATAGGACCCCTGTTCTGGACGGAAATTCATATTATTCTTTAATGGGCTATCTTTGGACTTAACCCAACCCATTCCAATTGCTATCTACAAACCCAACCCACATTTCACATGTTAAATTCACATTATTCATTATTGGGCCATCTTTGAACTTAACCCAACCCATTTCATTTGCTATCTACAAACCCAACCCATCTTTGAGATAATAGTAATTTCCTTGAGTGAGAAACTAGGCATAGTAAATTGGTCTAGCAATGAGAATGGTTAAATAATAATAATAATAATAATGTTAGAATAATATATTAAAGTTGAGTGCATTGTGATAGGTAAATTTGAGTGCATTGTGGTAGGTAAGGTTGAGTGCATTATGGTAGGTAAGTTTGAGTGCATTTTTGGGTGCATTGTGGTAGGTAAGTTTGAGTGCATTTTTGAGTGCATTGTGGTAGGTAAGTTTGAGTGCATTTTTGAGTGCATTTTTGAGTGCATTGTGGTAGGTAATTTTGAGTGCATTTTTGAGTGCATTGAGGTAGGTAAGGTTAATTCCCATCCATTGGATCAAAATGTGTCTACTTGATCCTAACCATTTATTCTCTTATAAATAGAACCCAAAATGGAACACAATACCCATCAAGCTTCACTCACACACACACCTAAGGCCAAGAGAGAAAATTGTGAGATTTGTGTAGTTTTGTGTGGTTTAAGGCTTGAAGTGTGAGCTAGGAAGTATTTTGGTAAAAGCTCGATCCCGATGCTAAGGGAAAGTCCAAGTAAGGGAACCCTTTACCCCTTCTCAAATTATTATATTATTTTAATTATTCCTTTATTTGCAAAATTTCGATTAACTATTTTGATTCGGTATTTCAAATTATTTTATTTATATAAATGATTTGTTGGTTTTGATATGAAAGTTTTGAGTATAAAAATGATATTCTTGAAATCGTGATTTTGAGTAAAAAACCCTCCAACACGTTGCCCTATATATACTAGTAAAGAATGAGAAAGTTTTGTGAGAAGATATACAAGAAAAGAATGAGAAAGTTTTGGGAGAAAAACTCTTTGAGTTATATATAAAGGAGAAATATTTTTGAAAAGGGCACGTGTGTGGAGGAGACTATTATTTGGGCCCTAGACCCGCAGAGATTCGAGACCTTTCAAGATTTAGCTCAGTACCGTAGCTCGAGATGGAAGCGCACCCGCTGGTTCGCTTAGTGACAGCGGTATCTGTCTCTATGTCAGTCTAAGTGCACTTCAATTAATTAGCTGATGGGGGTGGGGCCTGTGGCCACAGGTAAACCGCGTTACTCACCCAAGGTCACAGCAACGACCGCGCAACCCTACGTACACAGGGCGTAATAGTGTATTGGGCATACTATGAGTAATGATTATTTCAAATATATATATATATATATTATCTTGTGTATAAAAAGGGAGTTTTTGACAAATGTTTTGGGAGATATTTAAAGTGAGTTTTTGACAAATGTTTTGGAGATTTATAAAAGGGAGTTTTTGACAAATGTTTTGGAGATTTTCAAAAGAATTTAACTCAACTGTTTTATGGTTGAGGATTCCTTACTGAGCATGTTTTTTTGTGCTCACCCCTTATTTTGTTTTTGTTTTCAGGTTATGAACAGAGAGACGTAGGTGGCCGGGATGGGATCTAGGAATGCATTAGGACATTTCATTTATATTACCCCATAATTTTCAGTTATTGTATTTTTACAATTAAATGACCGTTTCCGCATTTATTAAAAACTCTGAGATTTTGAAACCATTATTATTTTTATTTATTTAAATCAGCATACTAGTTAAGATATTTGGCAGACCTTACGAATCTTTGCAGTTTAAAGAGAAAAGTGACGAACCTAACCCATAGCGGTTTGGGGGCGTTACAGTTTTGGTATCAGAGCAAAGGTTATAAGGTTCTGTAGACTTTAGGAGCTAGATCATTAAGATAGACTTAGTGGGGTAATGGGAAATCACATTCCGGCCTAGCAGAGTCCGTCTTTTCTTGTTTTGTATTCAGTGCTAGGGAATCATTCCCTATTTTTTTTAACACTTCGCTAAGGATTGCAGGGGAACAACGGAATACTACGCCTGCACGTGTATATACCCTAACTCCAGGTGATGTAGCCGCGTCAAACGAAGTAGTGACGGGTACACTTTTGATTTCATTCCACCAGGTTACTGTACTCTTTGACTCTGGTACAACGCATTCAATTATGTCATACTCTTTTCACGAGACTATAACTTGATGTCTGAGTAGTTAGAAGTAGACCTAGCAGTAGCTACCCCTGTAGGGAATTGCATCATAGCAGTTTGACTTTGTGAACCCTAGGATTGATCTTATTAAGGTTGAAGTCTCTAAGTTGGAATCAATACTAAGTGTTAAGTTGTACAATCTTTCTCGAGGAATAGCGAATTGCATCGGTTATAGATCAACTTGTTTTGGATGATTAGGTATTGATGACCACAATATTTTGAGGTATAGTCATGATTTATGAAATGCTTTTAAGGATAAAGATTTATAGAAATTCGGATGCTTAATAACTTGGCAGATTTATGGATATTAAGTCAATAAATATATTAAGCATCACGTAGATATTTTATGTGCTTGGTGATTATATTGAGGTTTAGAGATTTCTTGATTTACTGTAGGATGTAAACAAAGATATTATGATCTGGAATCTGGTATTCTTTTGGAGATGGACACTTAATCTATAGATACTGATTCATGTGTTTTAAGGACATATAAGAGAATAAGTTGATCGAGTAAATTGAGGATATTTGGAGCAATTATATTTTTGTGATCAGATAACTTTAGTGAAGATAGAATATATTGAGGAATTATTGAAGTTTTCCAGAGGATAAGATAATCCACATAATAAGATGAATCTTTCGGAAGATCTTAAGTTTGAGAAATGCTCTAGTTATCAATTTGAGGATGATTGAGGTAAACCATATCTTGATTTATAGATTGATGCTTAGTGTAAGTTCCTGATGTGATTTTCGTATTTGAGGTCTAAGGAATAAACATATATGGAGAATAGGTTATGATATACCACTTATATTGATGCCTAGTTGAATTTTAGAAAAGTGAGTAATGCTATGTGAAGGACAAAAGGAAGTTGTTCCTAAATTAGGCTACAGGAATATGATAATTGATTATTAGATGTTGATAACACATTGATTTTTGGAGATGACTGATTTATATATATTTGAGGAAATTAGTTGATCAAATGATTTAATGATTTTTGGAGAGATTATTTTCCCTATGCATCTGACGAACTTTGGAGAAGTTTATATATATTTGAGGTCTTTATGGAGCTTAAGTCAAATAAAATTTTGATCATGTGATTCATTGATTCTCTTAGATATCCTTGCTTGGCAGATAAGTTTATAATTAGCAGATCTGAGTATTGATTGACTGCATAACTAAGTTGGAGTAATACTAAGATTTTAATCTATTGAAATTTGAGGATGATAGTAATTATGCAGAAATAGAAAGAAGAACATAGTACCAAAAGGATTATACTGAGTTTAAGACCATAGTTCAAAGGATTACAGACATATTAGATGATAAGAATAGTACATAGAGAATAATTATTGTCTTACTAGATGAACCACTTTGGATTTAAAGAAAAACCATAGACTTGCAAATCGGACCTTTTTGCATCATTCCCGGAGAGTTCATACCTACAGGTATTTCATAGTACTGCAGTTAGTTATTTATTTTGTTAGTAAAGAATTGCTAGATCAAATAGAATACCTGGCTAAGCCTCAGAGCGGAAAACCCTAAGATCTTGGACTGCATGCAAGAGATCCTGGTATTGTTCTTGGAGACGATTAGAATTCTGCTCCAAGTCAGCGTACCTCTTTTCCAAGTCTTTCGCACACGAATCTACCAACTTCTTCAGCTTTTTATTCTCTTGTTGAAGAACCCGATTTCTTCGCCTAAAATCTATATACATTCGCTGCAAAGTCGAAATTTGAGCTTTCAGGGTTTGAACTTCATTTCCCCGGACTTGGAGACGCCGAGCCATATTTGAAACCGAAGAGGCACCCTGAATACTGAAAGCCAAAGAGTCATTGATGGCTTGAGCATCCGTCCTATCCGCCAACAACTTTTCATCTCGAGGAGTTATGATGCCTTCAGCCACGGATGCAGCTACTGCATCATTCAGCATCACAGAGTCATTTGTCAGAAGAGGACCTCTCTGAGATAGGAACAAGGGACGCCAAATTTCTGGTACTACAGGCGCATCATTTAGATCAAAATTATTTTGAGAAGATGAAGAAGCCATTTTTTTGGAAAAGACTAAGAAATGAAGATATGATCTGAAGGAGTAAAGATAGAAATGAGGCTGTTGTTTGAAAGATCTGAAGGAAAGGAAAGAGGATTTAATCAGTGAACGAGACGCAGTCTAATCAAACGTCATTCTGAGCGTAGCTGCCACTACCACTAGCAGACAGCTCTCGAATCACGAGACTTCTTTCTTTTTCAACTTTCACCATTTTCACCTTCTCGAATTCCGAATTCACCAAGACTTTTCCGGATTTCGCGCCGCACTTTTCGTGCCTAGCAGATGTGGAAGAGCATCCCGAGAATGAGCTGGATGAGCGTTTCGAGAAAGGTAGGAAGATTTTTCGATCCACTGTCGGTACCACTTGCATCGACCCTTCTCAAATTTTCTCTATAAATTCGCTCATCTTCTCCATTGCAAAGCACACCTCTGAACTCTCAACCCTTCATACTTTGAGAGCCAAAATTTTTCTTATGGTCTGAGCTTTCATCGCTTCCTGAGAGGGAAGATGAAAATTTCATAACCAAATTTCCAAACCTAAAGTTAGAAAAATGCAGCATCACAACCAGATTCACAAACATCGAAGCAAGATTATTTTTGATCATATCATCCAGAAGCAAGATTATCCTTGATCACGCTTCTGAGATGAAGTATCTTTCTCTTCCTTCGCATCACCATAAACATTTCTGGCATCTACTTTCAATCCGGTGATGGCGATCTATGACAGAAGAGAGAGAGCACTACGATATGAGTACCACACTCATATCCTTTCCGGATTACTTGCCTTGACTTGACTTTCCTTCCTGGATTCCATGTTTCCATTTAGCAAGCTTTCCACCAAGACTATCTGGAAACATCTGCACAAAGGAAATGTTATACAAGAAATTTTTCCTGTAATGAGGATTTCTTAAATAAAGTTTAGATTTTCAATTATGATGATGTTTTGAAGTATGAATATGATATGTTTTGGCTGATTCGAGTACTTTTGAGTATATTGAAATTTTGATGAACTGTCGGGATTCTAAAGAAAGATTTCCAATCTGATTTATATGGGATGAGTTTGAGGTTTAAAAGATTAATATCAATTCTATGATAGTAGCCAGTGATTACGGATTTTGATGATAGGTTAAGGCAATTCTGAATTTACGGAACTAGAAATATATGATTTTGTTATTGGAGGAATTTTTGGTGTTATAGAAATATGATTTGCACAATTATTGTTGGAAAACAACATGTTATGATTAAATCCCATTTTGAGGTTTATTTGGACCAGAATAATTTTTATGGGATAATACTGTGGAGACTAGGTTTCGATACATTTCTGATATTGATGCTTAGTTGATTTTTGGAAAGTGAGAAATACTACATGGCGGTAAATGGAATCAATTATATATCAGTTGATATGATTAAGGAAAATGATTATGTTATTTGAGGTTTAAGTCTTGAATTGAAATTTGCTGATTTACAGACTTGATGTTCATACTTGATGATCTTAGAATTTCTGCATCATTAATAGATATTAAGTATATCGTTGATGATTAAATGATGTATACTTCGAGGTTAAATCTTGCAATGGAATGCAAAGATATTGCCTGATTATAATTTGAGGTTTACCTATGATTAGAGACAAGATTTGGAATGTTATTATCTTACACACTTTTGTTGATAAAGGAAATAAAGATTATATTGTAGGACCTGATCTTAAGCCTTTATACCTTTGTCATGATATTAAGGATAGTTATGATTGATTTGATTTACGTGTCTAGGATATGATCTATGTTTTTGAGGTTTGAAGAATTAAGACTGTCTTACTTGAGGATAGGAACAGTTGAATTTAGAAATAACGTTTAAGGATTTTCTAATGGAAATGGAAGCGATGTGGATAGTGATGGTTACATTGGAAGTCATAGTTATGACAAGATAGTATAAAATATGCATTAGTTTCTTTATTTGGAGAAAACTTTATAGTTTACGAATTTCGGGGACGAAATTCTGTTAAGGGGGGAAGAATGTAGCGCCCCAAATTTTTAGGACATAAATTATAATGGTTTAAATTAATTTTAAAACATTTTTATAAGGAGAAAGAATAACTATGATTATTTATGAAAATAAATATGTATTTTGTTTGCAATTTGATAAAAACTTAAAACAGACCTTAAACTTTGGAATAACGAAAACAGGGTCAAACGAACTCCGTTTTGGTCGATTCAAAATTCTGGACGCTCGTCTTAAAGTCCTCTAGCTACCCTCCAAATTTCATAATTTTTGGACTTTATTTGGTACCCGAAAGCATCCGTGAAAAATAGGACCCCTGTTCTGGACGGAAATTCATATTATTCTTTAATGGGCTATCTTTGGACTTAACCCAACCCATTCCAATTGCTATCTACAAACCCAACCCACATTTCACATGTTAAATTCACATTATTCATTATTGGGCCATCTTTGAACTTAACCCAACCCATTTCATTTGCTATCTACAAACCCAACCCATCTTTGAGATAATAGTAATTTCCTTGAGTGAGAAACTAGGCATAGTAAATTGGTCTAGCAATGAGAATGGTTAAATAATAATAATAATAATAATGTTAGAATAATATATTAAAGTTGAGTGCATTGTGATAGGTAAATTTGAGTGCATTGGTAGGTAAGGTTGAGTGCATTATGGTAGGTAAGTTTGAGTGCATTTTTGGGTGCATTGTGGTAGGTAAGTTTGAGTGCATTTTTGAGTGCATTGTGGTAGGTAAGTTTGAGTGCATTTTTTAGTGCATTTTTGAGTGCATTGTGGTAGGTAATTTTGAGTGCATTTTTGAGTGCATTGAGGTAGGTAAGGTTAATTCCCATCCATTGGATCAAAATGTGTCTACTTGATCTTAACCATTTATTCTCTTATAAATAGAACCCAAAATGGAACACAATACCCATCAAGCTTCACTCACACACACACCTAAGGCCAAGAGAGAAAATTGTGAGATTTGTGTAGTTTTGTGTGGTTTAAGGCTTGAAGTGTGAGCTAGGAAGTATTTTGGTAAAAGCTCGATCCCGATGCTAAGGGAAAGTCCAAGTAAGGGAACCCTTTACCCCTTCTCAAATTATTATATTATTTTAATTATTCCTTTATTTGCAAAATTTCGATTAACTATTTTGATTCGGTATTTCAAATTATTTTATTTATATAAATGATTTGTTGGTTTTGATATGAAAGTTTTGAGTATAAAAATGATATTCTTGAAATCGTGATTTTGAGTAAAAAACCCTCCAACACGTTGCCCTATATATACTAGTAAAGAATGAGAAAGTTTTGTGAGAAGATATACAAGAAAAGAATGAGAAAGTTTTGGGAGAAAAACTCTTTGAGTTATATATAAAGGAGAAATATTTTTGAAAAGGGCACGTGTGTGGAGGAGACTATTATTTGGGCCCTAGACCCGCAGAGATTCGAGACCCTTCAAGATTTAGCTCGGTACCGTAGCTCGAGATGGAAGCGCACCCGCTGGTTCGCTTAGTGACAGCGGTATCTGTCTCTATGTCAGTCTAAGTGCACTTCAATTAATTAGCTGATGGGGGTGGGGCCTGTGGCCACAGGTAAACCGCGTTACTCACCCAAGGTCACAGCAACGACCGCGCAACCCTAAGTACACAGGGCGTAATAGTGTATTGGGCATACTATGAGTAATGATTATTTCAAATATATATATATATATATTATCTTGTGTATAAAAAGGGAGTTTTTGACAAATGTTTTGGGAGATATTTAAAGTGAGTTTTTGACAAATGTTTTGGAGATTTTCAAAAGAATTTAACTCAACTGTTTTATGGTTGAGGATTCCTTACTGAGCATGTTTTTTTGTGCTCACCCCTTATTTTGTTTTTGATTTCAGGTTATGAACAGAGAGACGTAGGTGGCCGGGATGGGATCTAGGAATGCATTAGGACATTTCATTTATATTACCCCATAATTTTCAGTTATTGTATTTTTACAATTAAATGACCGTTTCCGCATTTATTAAAAACTCTGAGATTTTGAAACCATTATTATTTTTATTTATTTAAATCAGCATACTAGTTAAGATATTTGGCAGACCTTACGAATCTTTGCAGTTTAAAGAGAAAAGTGACGAACCTAACCCATAGCGGTTTGGGGGCGTTACACATAATTTCAACCAAAACATGTTACACATATTAAATGTCAAACATCGCGCATACAATTAAATAAAACAGCAATCGCTATATTGCTAAAGACTAAGCTACACATATCATCCTCTGTGAATAAAAAATACTCACAGTAATTCTTTTGGCTTCGGGAAAACATTCACAGATATAATCACTGCAATATATACATATATAATACAAGCAAATAGTGAATTAGTATAATTCACTAAACATACAATTTAACCCTATACTCATTTTTTATTTTTTAATCCTATTATTATTTCAATATAGTAATAGCGTATAAAATCCTTTAATTATAATGTTACATATTTCATGTGGGCATTGTAATTGTGTTTCTTAAATTACTAAAATACTCATTTTCCATAAAAATGCTTCTTTCACTTTTAAAACATAATACATCATAGTAGATATAACAATAAGTAATTGTTATACTTATAAAATAAGCCTAATTGAGCAAAGTAATGGCATCTATATATATATAATGCCTAATAACATTTTAAATTCATTCGGGCATTACAACGGCATGATTTATAAACCTTTTACGTCATATGAAAAGCCTTGTTTTAAAACAACCTTTAAAAACATTAGAATACTAATAACCTTATAACAATATAAGATTTAAAACTGATAGAAATCTTTCCAAAATGTCTTTAGGATATTTTGTAAAACACACTAAAATAATATCCATTTTCTTTTCTCAATCTTTTCTTCTTCTTCTCTTCTACATAATCTCCTTCCTCATCCTTTCTTATTTTATTACACTATCCACTTTCTTTTCTTTCTTATCTTAACTCCTCTATCCTTAAGACATAAAAACCAACTTAAGGACTTTAGAAACTTACCTCCAAATTTCCCTAGGATATCTTGTGAAATACACAACACTCCTACACACTAAATTCGGCCAAGAGAGTGTGATGGAGAGGATCCTTTTCCTTTTCTTCTTTCTCCAAGGCTGAACCAAAAGAGGGAGATGGAGAGGATCTGGTTTCCTGTTATTCCTTCTTATGCCAATCCGAAAGGTAGAGAGAGTTTAGAGATATATATATGCATGAAGAAGAAGAGAGAGTTCTCCTTCTTTTGAATCGAAACTAAAAGATAAAGAGCAAGAGTTTTCATGCTACTGAATCTTTGGAGGAAGTGATGCAGAGAGATATGAAAGAACTAGAGAAATCAAGAGAATAGAAGAAAGAGAACTTACCAAAGGCTGCTGTCCAAGGGAAAAGAAGATGAATTCTTCTTCTTTGATTTCCTTCTTTTAGATTCTAATTATGCACAACAAAGAAACGAAGAATGCTGCTGAATTGAGAGAACATCAGAGCTTCCATGCTCTGATTTCTGTCGCAAAAACAGAAAAAGAACACTAAGAAAGAAAGAGAGAATCGAGAGAGAGTTTTGAGAGAATTCTTGAAGAAGAAGTTGATGTGAATGAAAGGAGAGGTGCCTCACTATTTATACAAATTTGGACGGTCTAGATCAATCATTTTGATCTAATCTAAAGGCTGAAAAAAAAAAACTTGGAGAACAAGTTTGATGAGTCACTCGCAATCATTATCTTCCAAATATCTTCTTATCTTCATTTTCCATCTAACGGTTGAGAGGAATTCGTGGGAATTAAGTTTTGGTGAGTCTCAAGGTGAGGTGTTGCTGTGATGATTAACTCCATGAGCTTTGCAATGAATCATCAAATGTGATGATGATTTGATAAAAATCGAAGGACAGGTGTTCAGTGCATGAATCTACATTTCTGCAGAAAATCGATCGATCGAATTTCGCTCGATCGATTTAGACTCATATACACTTATACATATATTTCCAATAAATATATAATCTCTTACATATTTATATCTAAATTGATGAATATTTATTCCATATATATATATATATTATTCCTATTATTAAGCCTTAAATTATATTTTAAAATATTTTATTCAATATCTTAAAATACGGGGTGTTACACTTACACAGAAGATGTCATAAAACTATAACGTCCTTTATACATTAGGCGTCACAAAATAATGATGTTTGATACATAAGAATGATATTTAATACAAAATAATGACGTTTGATACATAGACGACCTTTACTAGTTGAGAGCAAAGGGAAGACCTGAAGAGAAAGATGAAAAATTTAGGATTTTTATCATTTAAAACTTCCCACGATGTCATGGCGGTAGATTAACGTTGAAAATTAAATGACTTCTAAATTACCAGTATGTGCGTGTGTGTGTGTGTGTGTGAATAACGTGCGCAACAAAATATTAAATGCATAATTTAAAGGAGACAAATATTTTGTTGACAAAGTGGAAACTTAATAAAGAGAAAAACCACTTCGGGGCAACCAAACCCAAGAAATCCACTATCAGAAGACAAAGCTAGTATATATACAGTAACACTCACATAAATGATGCAGCGATCATATCTAACACTCTGACAGGTAACCCAATGTGAAGGCCTCCCAACCAAGTCTCCTACTTGAAGAGATCTTTTATGAATTCATTTACCGTAGGGTTTCTCCCTAAGATAGACTTCAGCACGAGCAAAGTAACCACACACCGGCAACCCTTAGAGAGTTAGCAGATCTTCATAATGTCTACCTAAATACCTTTTCTAAGTACAAAAGAATTCAACACTAAATTCATGATTTTTACATGCCTAGAGGCCTTTATTTATATAGGCTTTAGAAGACCTAAATAGACACTGATTCAGTTTTCTCTAGGCGGTGTCCAGATGCAAGTTGAGGCTGTCCGGATGGACAACTCTGTAACCGACTTTTCATAACACGCTTCACACAATACCATATCAGGGCCGCGTCCGGATGGTGTTGCCCTAGCATTTGGACGGTTGCACTTCTGCTGCACATAAATACCATAATAAGGACTGCGTTCAGACAGTGTTGCCCTGACGTCCAGACGGTTGTAATTCTTCTCCACGTCTTTCCTTATCAAGGATAGCATCCGGATGATGTTGCCTTGTCCAAACGGATGCAGTTGTCTTTCCATATCTGTATTTATGAAGGAAATCTGATTTCTTGTCAAACACTGATGAGCATCCGAACATGTTGTCGCAACGTCCGGTCGGATGTAACCTTGAACTGTTCGAAACTTCTGGACACTGATGGGCGTCCGGACGGTATTACCACGTCGTCTGGACAAATGTTGCTGACTGGTGAGCGTCCGGACGCTTTACTGGGCCGCCCGAACGGAAACAAAGGATCCGACTTTTCTGAGTTGGAATCTGCACAAAATCTTCCTTGCACATTGAAATAGCCTTCTTCCAGCTTATGACACTGGAACTTGTTATAATAAGGCTCTTTCCATCTTAGAGAAATAAACTCTAAATACTTTGAAGATTCTAGAATATATGGCATCCCTGTGAAAACAACAACATTACATGATAGCGACTTTGTCAACAGAATGCAGTTAATAAAAAACTAACAAACTCCCCCTTTGGCTATTCTGGGACAAAAATACTTGACCGGTTAAATATACATTCCTAGTCCAAAACTAAGAATACTCCCCAGGTAAATAGAGTATAGAAAAACCACAGTTATAAAATACTCCCCCTAGATGTCTCAACAAGACAAGGGTAAACAAAGTATATAGTAACCCAAAATTACAGTTCCAAAGTCCAAACACAAAAAAAAGAAAACTGTAAAAAACCCAAATAATCATAAGTTTGTAAAACAATTGATAAAGGGAGGAACAAAAATCCTCAAAGCACCAAATCCTACTGATCCACTGAACCAAGTGACGGAGAAAAATCTGTTCATTAATTTGGATTTGTGCTACTTCGGCTTCTAGCTCCTAAAGCCGGGAACCATAAACTGAAAAACTTTAGTTACTTGAGTTTACAAAGCCTGAACCTGATTATCCGCAGATTGAAATCTTCTAGTCAACTGGTCTGCAAGATAAATGAGAAGATTCGCCACTAAACCTCTAATTGGTGCATATCCGAAGAAAGATGCTACGGAAGGCTCTGCATGAGCTGGGAGAAAAGCTCATCTAAATCCTGAGACCTTTGGAAATTGAAACATATAACTTCAACAATAGCCTGTTTTCCAAACAATCCATCTGTCGGATATTGTGCGGGGAGCTACTGAACAACCTATTCCTAAAAAGATTTAAACAAAAATCCATCCAAAAATAACACCACAAAGAAATTTTAGATCCGGTTAGTTCAAAAAAGAATGTGGTATTATGACAATTCTCAACTGGAGGCCCAAGTATTACAAAAGCAAATATCACAATCCAAATGACCTAGATATAGCAATATCAACCCAACACACAAACAGGAAAGGATTTTCATGCACAATATTTCAATAAAATATTCCAAATAACAAATATTCCAATATTCTAAAAAGCACAAAAACTTAAAAGAATAAAGGAAGACACAACAAATATCATGGAACGAGAAGAGATGTGCAGAGAATGTTAAAATCTCGGGAGAAATCCGTGAAACAAATACGCAATATGACATGATTAATCAATAAAAATGCAGTGTTGTGCGGATGGTAGAGAAAGCAAAGAGACAGATAAGAACCTGTATGGATCGCATCCGGACATGTTACCAATGCATCCGGACGGTCCACTTGCCAGACTAGCAATTGACAAGAACGCATGCGTCCGGACTCTAAGCCATATCCGTCCGGACGGTTCACACTAAAAAGCTGAAAACATAGGAAAATTTGCAAAAATAATAATTTTTCCTAAAGTTAGCTTCAGAACACCCATGTATAAATAACTGATAAGACAATAAAATAGCAATTCAAAAATATGCAAAGCTATAAATGAGAGTTAAGCATTCAATTAGCACAAATTTTCCTACAGATAGAAATTTTAAAAAGATTACTCAACTCATGCAATGCGTGTGTATGAAAGCTTTCTCAATAAGGTATGAAGTTCACTGATATGATTTAAAGCAATTGGATTTTCTAAATAAGAGATAAAATCAAAGATAAATCTATCAAAAGTCAAACCTTATTTTACTAGGGCCTAGCCATCCTCATCTAATACAGCCCCCCTAAGCTGCAAGACTTTTCTTTTATTTAGTCCTTTAGTGACCGTCTATTTTTGCAATGATTTGGTCTCTAACTGTTTCTATAGAGACAAGTTCAAGAACAGATTTATAGCACCATAAGCAGTGGATCTTTTAATTTATCCATATTTATTGATTTTTGAATGCCTTTTATCACTTGGTGCTGCAACCTAGAAAGAATGCTAGAATTTTTAGGTTTTAGGTTCAACTAGCGAGTTAGTATTTAACCATCTTAACAAAAAAATCTCTCCCTTATCATAATTTCTAGAGGCTAAAAATTAGAGAGAAAAAAATGTACCTTAGGGGAGCTTTGGATAGTGCACAATTTTTCATCGCATGAGAAAAGCAACTATCTATCATTAAGATGCAACATGTAAACTCAGTAGATATCAGGCATAAACTCTCAATCATATATCGGCATATTTAGTCAATGGTCAATGTACAATGAACTGGGATATCAGCCAAAAACACATGCAATATCTGAAAAGCTATCAAAAGGAAAAAAAAAAAAAAAAAAAAAAATCTGCATCTTTTCCCCATTTTTTTTTTTTTTTTTTTGTTTTAATAAAAAATAGACAAAAATAAAATATAAACATGCTAGATGAAAATAAATGCACAAACACTTCCTAGCATATGTGATAAAATCAAACCTGTTCACACAAAAGGTTTAAAATTTACCAAGACAGAAAGACAATAGCATGATGTGCTTTTTCTATCAACCCTAAATAGTACCTGCAGAAATTTCTCAAGACAACAAGAGAAAATATGGGGGATAAAATAAATGGTTCCTTAAACAGAATGTAAGGCATGAATAAAATATGACATAATAAACAATACAATGCAAACATACCTGACATGCACTAAGATTTAGGAACCAAAATCCTAGGCATGGTCAGACTTCACCTTTACTAGGTGAGTCCACTACCTCTCAAGGGGTGAATGGTCTCATCATTCTTGACCCATACTTGCTTGACCCGTGGAGGTGGTTTGCGGGTCTTGTCCATGTTGGCCATTCTCATTAGCATACCTTGCATCAGGCTCAACAGCCCCCCATAGCCATGGTTGTTATTGGGCTTCTGCGGCTTTCTTTTGTAGCGCCTTGATTTGTTCTTCTTTGGTTTGCCACTCTGATTGGCAGGAACAAACTTCTACTGATGTCGTGGAGCCTGATGTACCGTCAGAGGTAGAGTGCTTGATGTAGCTCTTGTTGGCAGCTCCCTCTGAACCTTCGACTTCTGAGCTTGGAGTTGTGGACATTTGAGTCGGATGTGACTGGTGATGCCGCAGTGATCACAGGTAGGCAAGCTTCTTTTGTTTTAATGCTTCTTGATAGTCTTTGTAAATTTTAGGTTATCATTCTTACAAATAACACTGTCCTTACCTTTTATATGTCTCCTATGTGGAGGCATATATTTGGACTGAGGAAGATTTTTCACCTTTGCCTTTCTTCGGAGCATCCTGATTAAACAGAAAACAATTTGGTCTAATGTGACTAACCTTCCCACAATTATGACACGTAGGGACAAACTTACCATGAGCTTGTGTACCTGTATCTTTGGATTTAGGCTTCACACAACTATTTAAGCAAGAATTTTCAAAATTATCCAAACAAGCAGTATCTACTATCACAGGCTTAATAGAATCTAATTCAGAATATGAAGCATGTGAAGTAGAAGCACTTAAATCATCGACAATTAAGTCAGGCTTGTTAGAAATATCTGAATGAATACAAAGCATGCTCTTTAAATTATCACTAGATAATTTTTTCAAGAGGTCTTCAGATTTTTTTTAGTTTATTCACAAAAGTAACAATAGTGTCAAATAGCATGGTATTCTCAGATTTTAAAGAGTCAATCAAAGCATGTGATTAAGACAATTTAATGATTAAAGACTCTTTTTCTTGCTTAACCTTTTTGAGCTCTTCATTGGAATTTTTAAAATTTTTACTCAGGTTAAGAAAATTCTCAAGGAGTTCAGTATCAAAATTCTTTTCAGATAACATAGAAGAATTTATGATAAAATAAGTCAACAAAAATATGGATCACACTCAGGAGATTAGTCCAAAAGGAGTGTACCCACTCTGATACCAATTGAAAATTAAATGACTTCTAAATTACAGTGTGTGTGTGTGAATAATGTGTGCAACAAAATATTAAATGCGGACTTTAAAGAAGACAAACATTTTGTTAACAAAGTGGAAACTCAATGAAGAGAAAAACCACTTCGGGGCAGCCAAACCCAGGAAATCCACTATAAGAAGACAAAGTTAGTACATAGACAGTAACACTCATATACCCGATGCAGTGATCGTATCTAGCATTCTGACACGTAACCCAACGTGAATGCCTCCCAACCAAGTCTTATTTAAAGGGGTCTTTTATGGATTCCTTTACCTTATGGTTCCTTCGTAAAATAGACTTCAGCACTAACAAAGTAACCACACACTGGCAACCCTTAAAGAGCTAGCAAATCTTCACAATGTCTACCTAAACACTTTCTCTAAGTACAGAAGAATTCAACACTGAATTCATGATTTTTACATGCCTAGAGGCCTTTATTTATAGGTTACAGAAGACCTAAATCGACACTGATTCGGTTTTCTCTAGGCGGCATCCGAACGCAAGCTGAGGCCGTCCGGACGGAAAACTGTGCAACCTACTTTCCATAACGCGCTTCACGCAATACCATATCAAGGCCGCGTCCGAACGGTGTTGCCTTAGCGTTCGGATAGTTGCACTTCTGCTGCACGTAAATACCATAATAAGGACTGCGTTCGGATGGTTTCAATTCTTCTCCACTTCTTGCCTTATCAAGGATAGCGCCCAGACGATGTTGCCTTGTCGTCCGGACGGATGCAGTTGTCTTTCCATATCTGTGTCTGTGAAGAAAATTTGATTTCTTGTCAAAAACTGATGAGCGTCCGGAAGTATTGCTGCGACGTCTAGACGGATGAAACCTTGAACTGTTCGAAACTTCTAGACATTGATGGGTGTCCAGACGGTATTACCACGTCGTCCAAACATATGTTGCTAACTGATGAGCGTACGAATGCTTTACTAGGCCAACAGAAACAAAAGATTCTTTCTTTTCTGAGTTGGAATCTGGACAGAATCTTTCTTGCACACTAAAATAGCCTTATTGCAACTTGTGACACTGGAACTTGTCATAATAAGGCTCTTTCCATCTTAGAGAAATAAACTCTACATACTTTGAAGATTCTGGAATATACGGCATCCCTGTGAAAACAACAACATTACATGATAGTAATTTTGTCAACAGAATGCAGCCAATCAAAAACTAACAAATGTCATGACGGTAACTAAAGTTTCATCGCTAACTTTCTAACATTTAGCAGGTTTTGAAAAGTAGTGTCATGTAACGTCCCAAAAAATTAATTAATTGGTAATTAACTTCTTTCTCATAGATTCTAACATCAACATGAAGAATAAATCAACACAGGAACAATATATAGTATCATAGAGTGCCATTGGAAATTCAAGAAGAACTATGAAGAGTTCTTTACATGTAGAAATTATTGAAGAGTAATTTATTATTAGCATGAGAATAGCAATGGAGCCCCATACCCATTTCCATCTAATAATTCATTGTTGGATTTTCTTCCACCATTGTCATCCAATGGAGCACTTGACTAAGGACCCACTTGGCCACCGACAAAAAGCGAGTTTGTGTTCGAAATGGGTAGGGTGGGTGAGAGATCACTCGGTCCATAAATGGTGGGGCTTTGATTCCTTCTGTACACACCCACGGTTCTCCTCTCTGCTTCAAGAAAGTAACGAAGAGATGGGGCATTGCTCCCATCCACTGCATCAATCCTTAGTTTTGAGCATAGCGAGAACAACCAAGGTTTGTGCTTGTAGTTTTTTTTTTGTCTCATGAGGCTTCTGTTGTTCGTTTGTGCTTGGGAAGCCCCTAAATCTAAGAAGAAGAAGAACAATATACAGTATCATAGAGTACCAATGAGTGATTCTGGGTGCAGGGGTGTATACCGTGTAAGGCTGAAAAAGAAGAAGAACTGAAGAAGTAAAGGGCCTGAATTGAAGAGTGAAGAACTGTGAAGAAGAAGAAGTTTAAATGAGTGTAAAGAAGAAGAAGAAGGTAGGGTGCGCCACAAGAGGGTGAGAAGTGGGAAAAAAAGTTAGAAAGAAATGGCAGAAATAGGAAAGTGGTGTAGTATTAGGGTAAATGGCAGGGGTAATTATTTTTTTTAATATATTGTGCACTCGGAGTTGGTTACCCGGTTATATCCGGGTGTCTAGGAAATTAATAATCGGCTTCGGCTCCGGGTACCCGGTTATCTGATTATAAATTACCAGGTACCAAACCGGTTTCCCGGCCGGTTATAACCAGTTTGGAATTACCCCCTTATACAATACCATGTGTACACGAGGCAAAGGAAAGTGAACATTTCCTCACTCATGGATTCACATGTAATCTATTATCCCAAGATTATCCATAAAGAACATCTTGGCTAGGTTATCAATAGTGAGCCTCCTGTGCGGGTTCCCATACAATATCATCCTTTGTAACGTCCAAGATATTAAACAAGAGCTTAAAACACAATCTAGACTAATGAAGTTAGTAACTAAGTAAAGAATGAGAAAGTACACTTAAAAATTGGCTAAGTATGAGTTTTAGACTGCTGTGCTCAGATGGGGCAATATCATGTTTGGACGGATAGCCCAAAAAGTTCATCTCTACAAGTTGTGTCCGGACAGAATGGGCAGAAAGTTAAGTTTCTATTGTGTCCCCGAACAATTCACTAATTCATTCGAATAGGCAAGGGTATAAAATCTGAAACCTACATTTTAGGCTCTATTTCTTCCATTTTCTCCCTCTTTCTCTTGATTTTCTCTCTTCTCTCACCTAGGGTTTGCCCTCAAACATTAGGTATTAATTTGTATAGACTTCCAAAGCCAAATATGACTCCAAAAACACAATCCTTTGTGCAAAATCATTGTTTTTACTGATTGGTTCGAAGTAAATCCACAAACCTTAACTTTTCTTGTATTTGGGTTGATTTTGGGGGGGTTTAACCTTAATCCCTCAAATTTATTTAGGTATTTCATGTTTAGTGGAGTTCTAAACAACTTCCATGCATCGGATTTTATTATTGGATGGAAATCAAGGTAAGACACAAACCTTAGGATTTGCTTTAAGTGTTGTAGATTTTGAATTTTGGTGTTAACTCTGATATTTCCTTATCAGTGATTGTTTTTAGTTATTGGGTTAGTGTTTTTAGTGATTGGGTTATCATATAGAACCCTAGAAATTCTATGGCTTGCCATAGTAGGTTAGCTCTTGAGACAAATTGAGAACCCATGTGGTGTTTAGAGTTAGAGATGTTTTGGGTTAGTCCTAATGTGTTATTGCATTGTGTAATGTAGAGTACAAGGCAAAACGATCAAGCATGAGTACTTGAGTGGTGAGTCATATGCGGTTTACTAAGGTGAGTATTCAACTCATTGAGAAAAGATACTATGTTTTGTGGTTTTAGGATATTACAAAATGTTATACTGCCTAAACTTGAGCCAATGATATCTCGTGATAATATATGTTTTATGAATGCTTTCGATACTTTAAATTATGTTGATATATGAATTGATTATGGTTTATGAGATTTAAAGTATGATTATGAAATTGAGAATTGAGATATGATTTAATTATGTTTTATGAGCTTTAAAGATATGTATTGTGAAGTTTCATAAAGAGTAAAGGATTTCATGATGTGTTTAATGATTCATGAAAGAGAAATGTGGTTGAATGATGCATGAACATGAAAGCAAAAGTATGATGAGTTTTATAGCACAAAGCATGAGCATGATTATGAAAAAAGAGATTAAGGAGCCGAAGTTGCTTCTATAATATAATGTAAAGGGGGCTAAAGTTGTCTCATTAAGTAATGAGAGCCGAAGTTGTCTCTATAATTATAGGAGTTGACACTACAAAAAATTAGCTTTTTTGTGTTGTTTTAGAAAAAAAACGGCACCACTTAGAGTCGTTCTAAAAAAGACGACTCCATTTTGAATTATTTTTTTTTATTTTTAACCAATTTTCTAAAACCCTACCAGTTATCCGGTTGCGACAATTTCAAGTTTCCTGGTTGGCGGTTGCACATATACACTCCTACCTGGCTGATCACTTTTAGTAATATAGCAATAACTCTAACCCTATATACTATATATAGCACTAAATTAACCAAAATATGAGTCATATATATTATATAACTAGAGTTAATAAACTAATTAACAATATGTTATTATATATAATTAGAGTTCATAAACTATGTTATATGTACAATGTGAGAAAATTGCAAGTCTAATATATTCTATATATATAAATAAGTAACTACAATATAAGTATAATATATAACTATTGTTAATTAACCATGCGTGATGTGATATATATATAAAAAAAAATTATTATGAAAAAATGACCTATAGATTATAGTTAACTACCTAGGGCGGAACCACTTGGGGTTTTTCCAATAATAATAATAATAAAAAAAGTTTCTAAAAATGAAATAAAAATTTTACCCTTAATTTTGTTATTTTTTTAGTTCCCCCTTTTCCCCCATTTTTTTATTTTTATTTTTTCAATTTGGCCATTCCACTATGATATATATAATATACATAGAAATATTGAGTAACATATAATTAATTATATTTACTTAGTATATGGTAATTAACTAGATAATATGTTAGTTTATGAACTAACTAGTTAGTATATATGTTAACTAATACGCACATATAAATATTAAGTAACATATATAACATTTATTACTTGATTACTGATGTGTGTTTTAATGAGTACTCGCAAGCGCACGAATCGTTTGCAATATAGTGTGTGCAAGTACGAGGTCGAATCCACAGGAAAATGGTCAAATATTAGTGTCTTGTTTAATCAAACCTCATTTTAACCTAGTTCCAAAGGTTGGAGGATTGATTCAAGAGTAAAAGACTAAACAAACGAGATGAAATGAAATGTGCAAATTAAAAGGAACTAAGGCTAAGGAATCTACCAAACCAAATCCAACAACTCACACTCTTGGTTTCTACTTGAATACCCAAAGAACATTAAGCTTAGGATGTCATTCAAGTTTCTCAACCACATAGTCTAGAACCATTAAATGAATCCAACTCAAAGATAAATCACAAAGAGTACCCATTTGAAATCAAATCATCCAATGTATCCATTCAATGAACAAATCACAATGGATATCATCATTCAAATCGATAAAACAATGTATCCATCGGTTGAAACACATTAAATGTCCTATATCTACCAACAACATCATTCATTGCAAAAGATAAAGCATTTAAATGAATGGAACTTGAATAACAAATATGATATATCATCAAATGTGCAAGTATTATAACAAGAGTGTGAGTGTCATCAATGGAAAGGTTTCATCCTCAACCTTAGTTGAGGTTACTAGCCTTCCATGACTAAGAACACCACAAGAAAATGAAGAACAACCATTGAAATAAAAGGAAAGCTTTACAAAAAGAAAGTGTCTAAGAACAAAAGCTACTGGAATACACTACAAAATGCACAAAATTAAACCTAGCTACTGTTCTTTGAACTCCCTCTACAAGGAGGTATGGCTATGGCTTTTATAGAAGGAAATTAGGGCTAGAAACCCATGTAAAATGACTCCTCTAACCCCCTCTAGGGTTCCTCTCTTGCTAGAGACAACCAAGGTCATGCAACCAGCGTGTTCTGCTGCGAAAATCAGAGGGAGAGCTATTTTTTGTCATGGAGAAGCTCCTGATTGGGTGTTCTGGCGCGCTTCTGTAAAAGTAAGTTCTGGGAAATTTCGATCGATCGACTTTTATTCGATCGATCGACTTCGGGCAAAATTCGATCGATCGACTTTTAAGTTCGATCGATCGAGTTCTTCAGAACTTCCGAATTTTCCAAGCAATTCCACATGAATTTTGCCATTCCTCACTTATTAACCTACAAAACATAAAAACACAAAAACTAACCAAAGCATCAGAAAATAACAAGGCTAAAGGTCTAACTTATGTAAATCAAGGGGTCCAAATAGACAATATTTGGCACTCATCAAATACCCCCAAACTTACATTTTGCTAGTCCCTTAGCAAAAACAAAATGGAAAACAAAATCAAAGCATGAAACATAAGTCCTCTTTCGTGGGAGAAACGATTGCATTTAGCATGTGCAACAAGCCTTTTAAACCCCTAGGACTCCCTAGTGGACGAGTGAAGTCTCGTGAGGGTTTGTCAGAAATGATACCCACAAACATTGAAGTACTGAATTATAAATTGAGCAAAAATCATCATTCAAACACATGGTTCACACATCATGAGTATATTTAACAAAATGAATATCATGTTATCATGTTATCAAAAATCGATCAACTCATAGATGGAAAATTGAGACAATACATGTTCAAAAGTGTAAGGTGTGAATAACATGGAGTCATGGGGTTTCGATTTTTCTCAAAACACATATATCCAAAAATTCGCAGGACTTCCATCAAATAGCCAAGGCTTATCTTACGTTTATTATAGTTTATTTATTATTTTTGTGTCGGCTATGCAATGCTTGACTCCATTAAGCTTTCTAATTGACCCATGTAATGAGTGTTGGGCCAGTGACTTCCAAACCAGATGGTTTTAGGGCACTAGATGTAAAAACATCCCTAAGGGCTTAATTACTCAAGTCAAAAAGGCTACGAAGTCAAACTAGCCAAACAATCATCCAAGCTGAAATTCTCATCTTTTTACGCGAACACCCAATGCTTAATGAGGCAAGGGGCCCGGTTACTCAATGAGAAGTCAAATTGGTGATATTATTCTAAGCAGAACTTTATATATATATATATATAACAATAACCCAAGGTTTCATCAACAAGTCATCCTACAAATCTCAAGATACATTATTTTTAATTCAAATCTCATACCCCACAGAGACAATGCTAATGTGCTTGTGATAAACAATTTAAACATGTCAAGTCTCTCTAATCCAAAGATGAGTCAAAAGATTTCAGATTTTAATGATATGCAAAATTCAAAATGTTAAACAAACCAATGAGATGCAAACCATAGTAAGATGTAACTATGCTCAACTAACAATAAGGTATATATTAACAAGTATTAACAAAGCAAACATAAAATAAAAACAGACAGAAATGTCTACCCCACCCCCAAACTAGAATAACACATTGTCCCCAATGTGGCTAGAGATACAATACCGAAATAGTGATGCAAGTTGGGCACACTGCAAGAGAAGCGCTCCCCCAAACTTGAACGGCAGACACTGTCCTGAAAATCACAACTAAAACACAAGAAATAAAATCAAATGATAAGGAAAAATGATGAGGGTTGCCTCCCACAAGCGCTAAGTTTTCAGTCTTCAGCCAAACTTTCCATCCTGACGACAATCACTCCGAGTAACTCGGATCCTCTAAAAGGGTCATCTCAACCTCTGAGCTCTGTAACTCCAAAAACGGCTTCAGTCGTTGCCCGTTCACCTTGAACGTGCTGCCATTTTTTGGATCCTCAATCTCAATAGCCCCATAAGAAAACACTGATCGAACTATGAAAGGGCCTGTCCATCGAGATCAGAGCTTCCCTGGAAACAGATGCAGACGTGAATTGTAAAGAAGGACTTTCTGACCGGGCTCAAAGAATCGCCTCAATATGTTATGGTCGTGAACCTTCTTCATCCATGCTTTGTACATCCTAGCACAATCATAAGCATCGTTCCTCAGCTCTTCCAATTCATTGAGTTGGAGCTTCCTCTGTGAGCCAGCCTTTGTGAGATCGAAATTCAGCTGCTTAATGGCCCAGTAGGCTCTGTGCTCCAACTCCACAGGTAGATGGCATGCTTTCCCGTACACAATACGATAAGGTGACATGCCAATCGGTGTCTTGAAAGCTGTCCGGTATGCCCATAATGCATCGTTCAACGGAGAGACCAATCTTTCCTTGATGGGTTTACCGTCTTCTCTAAAATCCTCTTGATCTCTCTGTTTGAAACCTCCACTTGTCCACTCGTCTGAGGGTGATAGGGAGTGGCAACCTTGTGCGTGATGCAATATTTCTTCATCAGCTGTTCGAAGACCCGGTTGCAGAAATGCTTTCCACCATCACTAATAATTGCTCGAGGAGTACCAAAACGAGCAAATATAGTGTCTTTTAAAAACTAAACCACAACTCTGTGGTCATTGGTCTTGCAGGCAACCGCCTCCACCCATTTGGACATGTAGTCCACTGCAACCAGAATGTACAGATAGCCGAAGGAGAGTGGGAAAGGTCCCATGAAATCGATGCCCCACACATCGAAGATCTCGACAATAAGAATGGGGTTGAGGGGCATCATATTTCGGCGTGAAATACTCCCTAGCTTCTGACAGCGCTTGCATGAAAGACAATAAGTGTGAGCGTCTTGAAAGATGGTAGGCCAGTAAAAACTGCACTGCAAAATCTTTGCAACGGTCTTCTTTTCACTAAAGTGGCCTCCACAGGCATGATCATGACAGAAGGAGATGACACTGGATTGGTCAGGCTAGGGAATGTATCTCCTAATGATCTGATCGGGACAATACTTGAACAAGTAAGGATCGTCCCAGAAAAAATTCTTTACCATGGACATAAATTTGGACTTATCTTGCCGCCCCCAATGCAAAGACATTTGACCGGTGACAAGATAGTTCACTATGTCAGCAAACCATGGTGAGTGAGAATGAGCAATATGCATCAACTGCTCATCGGGGAAGGTCTCAGAAATGGGGATGGCTTCATCTGTGAAGTCCATGGTAATCCTCGAGAGATGATCAGCCACCACGTTTTTGGAGCCCTTCTTGTCCCGAATCTCAATGTCGAACTCTTGTAAGAGCAAAATCCACCGAATGAGGCGAGATTTAGCATCCTTTTTGGAGAAAAGATACTTCAATGCCGCGTGATCCGAGTATATGATGACTTTCGATCCTAGTAGGTAGGATCGAAACTTGTCCAGAGCAAATACGACTGCCAGCAGCTCCTTCTCAGTGGTCGAATAATTCAGCTGGGTGTCGTTCAGAGTTTGACTTGCATAATAAATGACGTGGGGAAGTTTGTCAATGCGCTGCCCCAACATAGCTCCAACGGCATAATCGGATGCGTCACACATGATCTCGAAAGGTGTACCCCAGTTCTGGGGCCGAATGATGGGTGTGGACGTCAGAATTGCCTTCAAGCCCCCAAATGCCTTCTTCCAGTCCTCGTCAAAAATGAAAGGGGCCTCCTTCACCAACAGTTTGCACAAGGGCCGGGCGATCTTGCTGAAGTCCTGGATGAATCGCCGATAAAATCTTGCATGGCCCAGAAAAGAGCGAACCTCTTTCACCGTTCATGGGGGCGGAAGGTTGGATATCAGATCTACCTTCGCCTTGTCTACCTCTATCCCCCGACAAGAGATGACGTGCCCGAGCACAATTCCTTGTTGTACCATAAAATGGCACTTCTCCCAATTGAGCACCAGGTTCTTCTCTTTACACCTTACCAAGACTAACGTGAGGTGGTGCAAACACTCCTCAAAAGATGACCCAAAAATCGAGAAGTCGTCCATGAATACCTCTAGGAAACGCTCCACCATGTCAGAAAAGATGCTGATCATGCACCGCTGAAAAGTAGCGGGTGCATTGCATAAGCCAAAGGGCATGCGTCGGTAGGCGAACGTCCCGAATGGACAAGTGAAGGTCGTCTTCTCTTGGTCTTCAGGGTCCACAGGGACCTGGTTATATCCAAAATAACCATCCAAAAAATAGTAATACTCATGCCCGGCCAACCGCTCCACCATTTGATCAATGAACGGAAGAGGAAAGTGATCTTTCCTGGTGGCGGTGTTCAGCTTATGGTAGTCGAAGCAGACTCTCCATCCAGACTGTACTCGAGTTGGGACCAACTCGCCTTCCTTGTTCTGCACGACCGTTACTCCAGCTCGCTTGGGCACTACATGAATGGGGCTCACCCATTTGCTGTCAGAGATTAGGTAGATGACTCCTGCATCCAACAACTTGATTACTTCTCCTCTGACGACTTCTTGCATGGTCGGGTTGAGCCTTCTCTGTGGCTCCCTTGATGGTTTGGTGTCTTCCTCCAGATGTATCTTGTGCATAACCACCAAGGGGCTGATTCCCTTAATATCTTCTATGGTTCAGCCTATAGCTTCCTTATGCTCTCTCAATACGTCTAACAATTTCTCCTCCTGAGAAGCATATAGATCCGAAGCTATGATTACAGGCAAAGTGTCGGCTGGACCTAGGAACTTATACTTAAGATTGTCCGGCAGGGGCTTAAGTTCCTTCTTAGGAGGCTCAGGTACTGTTGCCTCCCCTTCTTCCTTGCTCACCAGAGGAGCAAACTCTAAAATGACGTTTGCTTGCTCAAGTAACTCATCCAAGTCCAGATCCTCTCCGAACTGAGCAAAGCATGCCTCCAAGGGGTCTTTGGTGCTTGATTCTTCCTTTATGATCTCCTCAATCAAGCAGGCACTTCCGATCTTATCACATTCCCTCGGCCTTTTGCTGATGTCAAAGATGTTCAGCTCCATTGTCATATTGCCGAAGGAGATCTTCATTACCCCCGTCCTACAGTTGATCAAGGCGTTAGCCGTGGCTAAGAATGGTCGCCCTAGGATTACCGGTATCTGAACTCCAACGTTCTGTACCGGCTCGGTGTCAAGCACTATAAAGTCCACGAGAAAATAAAACTTGTCCACCTTAATCAAAACATCCTCCACTATTCCCCGTTGTATCTTAACTGACCGGTCAGCCAGCTGCAGTGTCATGGAGGTGGGCTTCAATTCTTCTAACCCCAATTGCAGGTAAACTGAATAGGGCAGGAGATTGACACTGGCTCCAAGGTCTAGCAGTGCCTTCTCAATGTGGCTGATGCCTATTGTGCAGGAAATGGTAGGACATCTGGGGTCCTTATACTTGATAGGCAGCCTACATTGGAGGATAGACCTGACTTGCTTGGTCAAGCAAACTTTTTTCGGGACATTGGTTTTTCGCTTTACAGTTACTAAATCCTTCAAGAACTTAGCGTAAGACGGCACTTGCTGGATGGCATCCAAGAACGGGTTGTTGATCTGCACTTGTTTGAACACCTCCAGAATGTCCTCAAACTTTCCTCCCTTCTTTGGCGCGAGAAGTCTATCAGGGTATGGCGCCTTAGGTATGAATGACCTAGGAGGAGTTTCTATGGTCGGAGCTAATGTAGATGGCTCGGCATCTCTCTTCTCTACGCTCCTACTTCCTTATCCTTCTTGTGCAGCAGGGTTCTCTTCAGGGTGAACCACTTGGTTGTCTACTTGTTTCCCTGACCTCAGTGTGACAACGGCTTGCACATGCTCTAGCCCATGCACTGCATTTGACGAACTTCCCTCATGGAACTGCAACTTTGGATTTGGCACAGGCTGACTAGGAAGCTTTCCTTTCTCTCTCTCCCCCAGGTGACTAGCAATTTGCCCGATCTGGGTCTCCATCTTGGCAATAGCTTGAGTGTTCACCATGGTAGCATTCTTCACGTCATTGATGGATTGGCCTGTAAGCTGGATGAAAGCCTTAAGAGTGTCTTCCAAAGAAGACTGTGAAGAAGAAGAGGCAGGGGCTTGAGTAGAGGCTTGGTATGATGGTGCTGGCTGGGATGGACGGCTTTGATGGTGGACCGGCTGATGAAATCCAGGGGGGTATTAAGTATGGGATTGGTGAGGAACTCCCCCTTGAGCCATAGGCTAGTTCTGCTTCCAAGAAAAGTTAGGGTGGTTCCGCCACCCTGGATTGTAAGATTCGGAGAAAGGTCCATTGGCTTGCTTCCTATAGTCGTTGAAAGCGTTCACTTTCTCTATTGGCGACTCGACAAAAGCCGGCAATGATGGGCAAGTCTGTGCTAAGTACATGGGACTAGCACAGATGGAACAGCAGTCAACATGGAATGGATTGGCAACATTCATGGATTTGCTAACAACTAGGGCTTCGACCTTTTTGGTGAGGGCATCTATCTTCATTTTTAATTCTATATCCTCCTTAACCTCGTAGATGCCTCCCTTCTTCTGAATGCGAGCAGCTTTATCTCGACAGCTTGAAAAATCCCACTGTTGGGAATTCTCGAATAACTGATCTAAGGTCCTATACGCCTCCTCTCCCGTCAAACTCAGAAATGCGCCTCCGTTCATCGACTCGATCATGCTACGGTTGGATTGAGTTAATCCTTGATAGAAAAATTGCACGAGTCTCCACTTCTCGTATCCATGTGGTGGGCACTTGATCAGCATATCTTGAAATCTCTCCCAACTCTCAGAAAATTTCTCATCTTCTTCTTGAGTAAATGAGCTTATCTCCTTCCTACACTCATTGACTTTGGACATGGGGAAGAATTTGTTGTAAAACTTGTTTAGCAAGTTCTCCCAAGAAGTGATGGAACCAGGCATGTTTGAATCCAACCATGCCTTAGCTCTATCATGGAGTGAGAAAGGAAAAAGCCTAAGATGCACAGACTCTTCAGAAAAATTTTGAAATTTGAAGGTGGCACAGATGTCTTTGAACTTCTTCACATGGCTATAAGGATTTTCAAGGTCCAAGCCATGGAATGCGGGTAGGAGTTGGATAACATGAGGCTTGAGGTCAAAGTGAGTGGCATTGGTTGGGGGTAACACTATACATGAAGGAGAATTTGTTGCAACGGGTGCAAACAAATCCCTAAGTGTCCTAGTATGATCAACGTTTTCTCCCCGATTTCTCTCATTCTCATTCGCATGCATGTTATCTCCCATCTCAACAGAATTTCTAAACCTTCTCCTAAGAGTTCTTTCAATTTTGGGATCTAAATATGTCAAGTCTAGGTTCAATGATCTTCTACCAAGCATACACCAAGCATACACAAATGTTTAACCAAAAGACAAACAAAAATAAGGAAAGGAATTTTCTAATGGGGAACAAAGTTCTCCAAAGTACAATCTAGGCTAGTTCCCAGGTAGGTGAGGGGGGTCACACTGGACACACTTAAATCCCAAGACCTTTCCTTGCCAGAATTCACCTTGTCATTGCCTTTAGATAGCTAAGTAGACCCACACTAGCAAGAAATGTTTTTTTTTTTTTTTTTTTAAATCAAAGAAAAATAACACAACTAAGATAAAATGTAAAGACTAAAAAAATGCATACAATTTACACAAAGATAGCAGCAAAAGTAAAAATAAGAATACTTACAAATTGGGACCAAAAAGAATTTTTGGTAAAAATTTCTGCTACTGATCTTATCCAGGAGCTGCCTTCTGAGTTGAGGTCGACCGATCTAATTTAAAGTCGATCGATCAAAAATCGATCGATCGAAATTGTAGTAGATCGATCGAATATTTGTGCAGGAACAGAAACAAAAACAGGAACAAAAACAGAACAGAAACTCTTCTTCTTTTTTTTTTTTTTTTTTTTTTTTTTTTTTATCTTTTGTTAGAACAAAATAAAACAAATTGAGGGTAATATGAAACACAAACTACACAGAATTTGAACTAAATTATAATGAACTAAAAGAAAATTAAACAAACAGCAAAATACTATTAAACAGAAACAATTTATGAACAAAAATGAACAAAATGGACTAAAAGAAGTACTGGAATAGAGATACTCACCTAGTTCCGAGCTGCTACTGTGCAGAAAGTTCGCTTGATCGAAGTATATTTCGATCGATCGAATATATTTTCGATCGATCGACTTTATATGAGGCAAATGCTAACTCGATCGATCGAATTTATTTTCGATCGATCGAATATTCAAGGCACCCAGTAAGTTGCAGAAGCTGCAGAACAGATTCGAGAAAAACAAAGAAAGGACTTAGAATGCAGAACAGAAGCTAAACAACAGGAAAATGAAACAAAAATCTATCTAACTAGTAGAAAAACAAAATCAATCAAACAAAAACCAATTTTTGAACCGATCTCCCCGGCAACGGCGCCAAAAACTTGATGTGTGTTTTAATGAGTACTCGCAAGCGCACGAATCGTTTGCAATATAGTATGTGCAAGTGCGAGGTCGAATCCACAGGGAAATGGTCAAATATTAGTGTCTTGTTTAATCAACCTCATTTTAACCTAGTTCCAAAGGTTGGAGGATTGATTCAAGAGTAAAAGACTAAACAAACGAGATGAAATAAAATGTGCAAATTAAAAGGAACTAAGGCTAAGGAATCTACCAAACCAAATCCAACAACTCACACTCTTGGTTTCTACTTGAACACCCAAAGAACATTAAGTTTAGGATGTCATTCAAGTTTCTCAACCACATAGTCTAGAACCATTAAATGAATCCAACTCAAAGATGAATCACAAAGAGTACCCATTTGAAATCAAATCATCCAATGTATCCATTCAATGAACAAATCACAATGGATATCATCATTCAAATCGATAAAACAATGTATCCATCGGTTGAAACACATTAAATGTCCTATATCTACCAACAACCACATTCATTGCAAAAGATAAAGCATTTAAATGAATGGAACTTGAATAACAAATATGATATATCATCAAATGTGCAAGTATTATAACAAGAGTGTGAGTGTCATCAATGGAAAGGTTTCATCCTCAACCTTAGTTGAGGTTACTAGCCTTCCATGACTAAGAACACCACAAGAAAATGAAGAACAACCATGGAAATAAAAGGAAAGCTTTACAAAAATAAAGTGTCTAAGAACAAAAGCTACTGGAATACACTACAAAATGCACGAAATTAAACCTAGCTACTGTTCTCTGAACTCCCTCTACAAGGAGGTATGGCTATGGCTTTTATAGAAGGAAATTAGGGCTAGAAACCCATGTAAAATGACTCCTCTAACCCCCTCTAGGGTTCCTCTCTTGCTAGAGACAACCAAGGTCATGCAACCAGCGTGTTCTGCTGCGAAAATCAGAGGGAGAGCTGCTTTTTGTCAAGGAGAAGCTCCTGATTGGGTGTTCTAGCGCGCTTCTGCAAAAGTAAGTTTTGGAAAATTTCGATCGATTGACTTCGGGCAAAATTCGATCGATCGACTTTTAAGTTCGATCGATCGAGTTCTTCAGAACTTTCGAATTTTCCAAGCAATTCCACATGAATTTTACCATTCCTCACTTATTAACCTACAAAACATAAAAACACAAAAACTAACCAAAGCATCAGAAAATAAAAAGGCTAAAGGTCTAACTTATGTAAATCAAGGGGTCCAAATAGACAATATTTGGCACTCATCAATTACTAATATACATGCTTAAATTTATATAACTCATTTTTCATAATATATTAACATATATTTTGAAATATATATATATAAGAGATATGAACGGGTTAACCAATTGGACTAAAGAGCTGGGCGAGTGATCTGATCGGACTAACTAACCCTAGCTATATATATATATATATATATATATATATAGCCCTAAACCAAAATATGAGTCGTTAAGAAAAAGAAAATCAATTTTGGGTGTGAACAAGCTAAACTGACTATAAAGGCGAGATATTTATCTCTTTTTGAAATCAATTTTGTTTGTTTTGACAGAAAGTGTTTTGAGGAGAAATATTTTATTTTTAAAGGAAAATTTTTGTTCATGGGTGTTATTTTTAGAAAGAAAGGGTACGAAAATGGATTTTTTTTTTTTTTAGGAAAAATACTATTTAGTCCTCCAAACTACCCACTTTCTCTGGATGGCCCCCAAACTATCAAGGCTTGCACTCTGACCCCACAAACTACCAAATCCTTGTTTTTTGGCCACTTCGTCAGTGTCTACCGTCTAAATGGATGGAAAGTGAGTTACGTGCCGTGCACATGACTCTTGCAGCCCAAATAACCCGAAAATTTATATATATATATATATATATATATATATATATATATATATATATATATATAATATTAAAAAAATTCTATAAAAAAATTACTAAAAATTAGGGGTTAAACACCTTTTTGGTACTTGTGGTTTAAAATTTTTATTTTTTGCCTCCTCTAGTTCAATTCGTATCACAAATGATACATGAGGTTTGAGAAAAGACTAAATTGGTACCTCTATTAGTTTTTCATCTAAAAACTAACAGTATGCTACATCGGCGCTACTTAACACCATTAAGAACGCGAAACCTGTCCCATATGCCACGAAAATCGCCACATTAGCGCCATATCATTACCACATATTTTTTTCAAAAAAAAAAAAAAAATTAAAAATTGTTAGGGGTGTCTGAACCATCCCCTTAGCCAAAATGGGGGTGACCGAAGCCAGCCTTAAGAACCTTGGCCATTTGGCTTGGGGCTGGCTTTGACAACCCCAGACCGGCAGGTCTAGGGGTGGCCGAACCACCCCATGGCCCTTGTAGGTGGTTTGGCTACCCCATAAGAACCAAACCCCTTTTTTTTTTTTGTTTTTTTTCTCTCTCTCTCTCTTTGGTCATTGGGGTTGCAAAACTTGGTTCAGCCAACCCCCCCCAAGGGCCAAGTGGAACTCCTAATGCAGGTCCAAGAATAGAGGAAAGAAGAAGAATAATTCGTATGTACACTAGTTATCTAGAATATGTTTTCTGATTCCGATCTGAGTATGATGGAATTCGTACGTACACTAGTTGTCTCTTCATTTTCCATTTCAGTTTAGCTTTGAATATGCTTTTCTTTTTGGTGGTGTTTCCTTTTCTTTTCTTTTTTTTCTTTTTTTTTGGGGGGGGTGGGGGGGGGGGGGGGGGGGGGGTGTTGTTTTGGTCTTCTATTATTAACCATTGATATCAAGATATTTCAATCTATTAGAGAATTTGCCTGCCTCTATACTTGGGGAAGCTTGCCCAAATTGTGTCATATCTGATTTTATTGTCTATTGCAACAATTTGCAGTCATGTACTTACAAACAATTTGTGCATACCAATATTACATATTTTTGAATGCCTTATGTGTTTGGGACTCTGCAATGCTGTGTTTGACCTTTCCTAACACTGCTGTCAAGAACGACTCATAATAAATTCTCTATTCACCTAACCAAATATGAAATTTAGATCATGTATCGCATCATTTATATGACAGGCAAATAATTTCATGGAGTGCATACCATGTTTTCTTCTTTAGTGATTCTCAAGTCCTTTTCCATCGAATTTTCATGCATTGCTAACAGCTTGTGTATGATTGCAATAGGATGAGAATGAGATACAGAAGACAACATTTAATTAGCAGTATCGTATATTGCAAACAGCTCCTGACTTTAGATATGGCTACAAACTAGTGGTAAATATGCCTATAGCCTATACTTTATGATGTATGATATCCCTACTATTTTTGACATACGTGCATGACTACATACATACATGCATATATGCTCTTCAAGAGTTTGTCAAAAAATAATCTTGCCATCCTTTGTCTTACATTAGGAGTGTTGAACATGCAGGAAAATGGCAATGTGAGAGCTACTCTTGCTACCACAGATGTTATTGAGGTGAGGATTGGTTTTCTTCTTTTTCAAGTTATTTTGTTGTAGCTAACTTGATGTTAGAACTTGGGCATCAGATACTCAGATTTTCAGACAACTTAAGATTTAAGTTGGTGGACTGTAATGGGTCTAGTTAGAATCTAAATATATCGATGGTCTACAATACCATTTGCAATGCTGCTTTTTTTTTCTTTTTTTTTTCAACTTAGATCAGTCTTTTTTGTAGATTTCAAGTATCTTTATGCTAAAGAATGAAAATGACATGGACCAAAAAAAAAAAAAAGTATTACTATTATTTTTTATTTGGAGTCGTTTTAGGGATAAAACGACTCCAACTGTTAGAGCCATTTTGTACTGAAAACGACTATACTTTGTTGGAGTCATTTTAGGTCTAAAACAACTCCACACTTTTTGGAGTCGTTTTATAGTAAAACGACTCCAAGCGGTTAGAGTCGTTTTAAAACTAAAACAACTCTAACCTAGAGTTAATACGCTATATTTTAAGTCGTTTTCAAAATGACTTCAAAAAAAGACTTAAAACGATTTTCGTTTTTATGACAAAAAATGGCTAAGAAAACAACTCAAAATTGCTAAATTTGTGTAGTGATAAGATAGCAACTAATTATACCCACAATAAATAAATACCATATAAATTCTAAAAAATAATAACATGGCATTAAATGGTTCTGTCTAAGATAGGTCATCTGTAACACACCCGAGTGTTACTTAAGGATATTTCTTGTAATTTTCTATAAAGAACAATGGATTCAATGGATGAAGGTTGTATTGAAAATCAATGGAGATGGAGAATTACAAGTATGATCTATTTCGAGGTAGATCGGGCCTCCCATTATCACTAATCTAATCTCTAAAGCTAATACAAGAACATATCAATTCACACCAGTATTTCATTACAGGAAGTAACCTTTTATACAATTCTCCTCAACCCAAACTAACTAACTAAATTGTAACCATCAGCCCACTTGCTCAGCCCAATTACAGTAACCAATTCAACTACTAGCGGCCCATGTCCAACTACACTTAAACCTGTTACAAGATATGTGACATCATCAAACCAAATAATTAAATATTCCAAACCCAAGTCTAAAAGATCACCATACTCAATAGAAGGTACAATACCATGCGTACACGAGGCCGAGGAAAGTAAACATTTCCTCACACATGGATTCATAGAGAACATCTTGGCTAGGTCGTCAAAGACTGTAGACCATACGAGGGATTTCTGCTACCAACTTTCTTGTGTGTTGCCAACCACCAATACAATTGAACCCACAGCGAGTGACAGTAGCCTAAGAAACCACCACATACATGCACCACCACTACCTTGAACCAATTAGGAGGAGTAGGCCAGGGGACCCTTTTATGAGACTACATTGTAGGCTACGTACATGCACAACCCCCAATACACTTGTACTTTGCTAGTTGCTCTCAATTATATTATTAATAATTACTTTACCGTAAGTACGGCCAAAAGAAGTGATAAGGATTCTCTCAGTTTCAAATGAAATTAAATTTAGTATATTTAACGATGTACATGATTTTACATTATTTAAAATACGTGTCAATATTGTCTTTATATATATCGTTAGCCACACTAAATTCAAATTCTGTCCATAAAATAGATTTGAAATTGAAAGAATTATTGTCCTACAAAAATAGCAGAGACAACAATACCATAGTGTCCAAATTAAATAAGTCGCAACAAGGCATAGATGGGACTAATTTATACCTTCAAAAACTGTATTATGTTGAGAGGTACTCGTGCTCGATCTATTTGTTAATGCATGAAATTCCAACGGTGCTTCCCTGTTTCATATTTTTTGCACAAATGGGTCAAGCCTACCTTCTTCTCTCAACATGGCACAAGGCCATTCGATCTTATATTCTTCCCTAAATTAAAATGCATTGTTCCTGTGTTTGAGGTCTAAGTACTTAATTGTATTTTAGAATATATTATATGATTCCATATTATGTTTATATTTTTGATAGATATTTACTCAAAATACAAGAGTTGAAGCAACTCTTATTAGGGGTGTAAACAAGCCGATCCTGAACGGGTATTGCCTGTCCGGGATCGGCTCGTTTAAGTAACAGTAAAGCTCGAGCTTGACACGAGCTAAAAAATCCTATGCGAGACCGGCTCGTGTAGGAAAATATATTGTCCGAGCTGAAGCTCGACCATTTTGGTCGATCTCGGGCTCGAATACTCGGCTCGAGCTCAACCCATTTCACAATTCAAAATTATTTACTTTAGCATAAAAGAAAAAATTAAATCATGAAATTTTTAATAATATGCAAATTGCACGTATTAGGATTTTGCATTAAGCAATTGCTAATAAATCTAAAATCTGAATACAATTACATCTAAAGAAATAAAATAAAATTACTTTTAAACAAATACAAACAAAAATATAAGAAATTACAATTCTGAATAACAAATTTACAACTACAGAAATAAAATAAAATTACATTTAAACAAATATAAACAGAAATATAAGAAATTACAATTATGAATTACAAATTTACAGCTACAGAAATAAAACAAAATTACATATAAACAAATACAAACAGAAATAAAAGAAATTACAATTACAATTACAAGTGTGATTGAAAATGTATAATAATAATGTTTAATTTATGCTCTCCAATAAAACCTTTTGTAACACACTTCAAAAAAAAAAAAGAGTTAATTTTAACTCCCTTGCATTAGTTACATAAGTTCTATGTACTTGGTAAAAATGTCAAGGGAGGTTAAATAATAACACAAATTAATATGCATAAATCATTAAATAATAAATTATACATTACCTTAAATCTGTTTCCAAACAAAATATGTAAACTGCAACACACTAAAAAAAGTTGGATTAAATTTAACTCCCTTGCATTACTTACACAAGTTCTATATACTTGGTAAAATTGTCAAGAGAGGTTAAATATATCACAAGTTAATGTGCATAAATTATTAAATAATAAATTATACATTACCTAAAGTCTTCATGTCTTGATGAAAATAATATTATACAAGATCTTCAACAAAATAACAGTCCAACTATCCCACATAGTCCTTAAACCAAATATATAGTTATATAACTTATATCACAACACTTCCAAAAAAAAAAAAAAGGCAAAGAACACTGACAATCAAATTGCCTCTGGCAAAGTTATCTCCACTTTCCCTTCATTTTGATCCTCCTAAGATTAAAAAAAAAATTAAAAATATAAGTAATTTGATTTTTGGCATTAAAAAAATAAATTAATAGTCAATATAAAAACTAACTTATATTAAGTTAAAACATTAACAATGTCTGACAATGATAATTATTATATTATCATATGGTCCTATATATATATAATGATAATACTTTTTTTTTTAAAGTCAATTGATAATAATAATTAGATCATATCTAACAATTATATAGCACAATGTTAAATCATATGATCTAAATTATAATGATAATTCATAACTTGTGAATTGTAATTATAATTAATATATAAGTAATCCCAATCCTAATAATTTAATTTGAGATTGTATGAATCACGTTATTATTATATATGAACAATATGATTAAGTTTCATAAGTGTCATTATATCATATGAATAATGTGAATTCATACTTACTATAACTTACGTATGTAATCTATATACATAGTCATTGCATCTAAATATTACAAATAATTATTAAATACTTTAAATCATAAATCATACTTATTAAGTGTATGAGTGTATCTAACTAAGTATTTAAATACTAAACCATTATATTAGTATGAATTTGTATACTATATCATATATGACACTATGTAGCTATAATTATATATGTTACTAATATGTATATATATTTATGATCATGAATTATGAATCATATCATATTACTTGATTTATGAAATTATCTATGAATCTATAATAAGTAATTAAGTATGATCATTATAAATTTATGAGTCATAAATCATAACTATCAAATTTATCATAATTCATAATTACCTACTAATAATACTAATATTATATGATCATATGATTCATATGATAGTATATTTAACATATTAACATGATCTAACAATCTATAGGTAATGATTATTAAATATTTAATAATAATACTCATAACATCTAATAAAGTAATTGCATATTTTATATTTACATGTCATATGGTAGTATGGTACAATGTTATATTATTATATGATCATATAGCCTTATAAATTACAATCCTATTATATTACACGAATAATTTGATTAAGTATCTGGATTGTCATTATATCATATGACTAACAATTAATTATTGATATTATTTACTTTTATTATTTTATATACATATGACCAATTACTATATATTGACTAATAACTATTATTATTTGTTACTTAATTTATGCTTACATAATACATATAGTATATTATATATATATATATATATACACACACGAGTCGAGCCTTAATAAACGAGTTGATCCTTATACGAGCGGGTTCACGAGCTTTAGTCGAGTCAAGCCAAGTTTATACGAGTTTGCATCGTTTAATAATCGAGTTTGATTTTCGTGTTCACGAGTAGCTTATTTAATAATCGATTCGAGCACGAGTCGAGTTTATTTGAACCGATCTCGAGTAAGCTCACGAGTAGTTCAACTCGTTTACACCCCTAACTCTTATAGTTTAGGCCGCAGATGTAGTGGAATAACCAACATACAACATTGAGCAATATGAATAAATATAATCTACTGCAGTAATAAAAATACAATATAGCATTTTTGTTGACGAAAATGAAAACTTTGCATAAAGAAAAAACCTTGTGTTGTATTTTTTGTTACTGGCCTCTCAATACTCTCTGTGGAGGCTCTGAAAATCGCGTATGAGAGATGTACAAAAGACTGAGAAAATAGTGCAGTCTTTCTCATTTTGAAGTTTCAAAGGCCTTGACAATCTGGACTTCATATTCTGAAGTAGCAAACAAGAGAAACAACAACCTGTATACATACTAAAAAAGATTTTGTTAAGTTTTTTTTTTTTTTTTACTCCCTTGCATTACTTACTTTGGTTCTTTTACCTTGGTAAACATGTCAAGGGAGGTTTGATAATAACACAAGATTGATTTAAGATCCTTAATGGTAATCCGAACTTCACATTCTGAAGAAGCAAACAAGAGAAACAACAACCTGTATGCATACTAAAAAAGATTTTGTTAAGTTTTTTTTTTTACTCCCTTGCATTATTTACTTTAGTTCTCTTACCTTGGTAAACACGTTAAGGGAGGTTTGATAATAACACAAGATTGATTTAAGATTCTTAATGGTGAGACACAACTTAATGTGAAGGCTAAGGGACAATAATCCTAAGTGTACGACATAAAGTGTAATCTCTCAACTACAAGTCAATGCAACTAAGTGTAGAAAATGAGCAGGCAAATCACCAACCTTAAAAGCATCTAAACTTGAGTTTAAATGAGGAAATATAGATGAGACTAATGCAATCTAAGTCTAAGTACAACACATCCTAATAACATGGGGAACCAATTGAATCTTTTTGTCTCTTTAATATTCTTACTCTGCCACCATCGAGCTAAATCATAAATATTCAAATATCCCAAAATTTACTATCCTCAAAAGTTATTGCCTATGTTTGCATACCTCAAGTGTACATATCAATTTGGGATTCCAACACTTCAATAATCGAAATCCTATAATTCCTCACAATCTTGCAATTTAAATCATATAAAGAAAAATCTAGGTGTCACCATGTATCCATGCCTAAATTTTCTCTTTTGTCAATAGAGCTCTTTACTCGTTCTTATCATGTCATAAAATATTTTTTTTTTCCAAACACCAATAACAGGTTCCTTACCAAATTTCTAAGGTGTTAATCAAATCATTTGACTATAGTATACCTCAATTCATATCTACAAAGCCTTTTGTGTACTTTAATATTGATAGTTTACAAATCACAATTTATCTTTGAATCAATCTTTTGACCGTACCTTTGATAAAGAATTGTTCAAATCCCTAGTGTTTGGTTATCCTTAGTTCTATTAAACACTTGAGCTGAAATTTTCATTGTTGTCCAATAGTAATATTTCTTACTAATTACCTCGAACAGTAACATTGTTCATACCTATACAACTTCAACCTCGAAATAAATTAATGTAGCAAAAGTTCCTTAGGTCTTCTATTGCTAAACACTTGAATGGCTAAAACTAACACTCAATGTAATTTTCATACAGTGACAATTTCCATCTATTAAATTTGTAATCAATAATTAAATTCTAAAAATCACATATTGCTTATCATCACTTAAACAAAATTTCTAACTTAAAAATTTTATCACCTAATTGGCCAAAACTCAAGTGTTCATAAGGGATATTGATATTCAATCAGAATTTACATACTTCAATACTCATACTAGCTACAAAACACCCATCAATTTCTATGGTAATTTATTGATACTTTTTTGATAATCAAATTAATTAAGTACTTTAATCAAATCCTAACACCCTACTTTTTTAAACATTTTTAGCAACCAAAATTGACTATTTTGTCCATCTAATAAAACTGGTCACGCATTAAATCTTAAAATCCATATAGTTCTAACTTAACTCTTCTAATTATAACTCAACTCTTATAATTACTAGTTGGGGTATCACACCCAACCTAATATTAATGCAACTAAGTGTAGAAGATGACCTATGCCTAAACATACAATGAACAAAACCAATGCAAATCACTAATCTTAAACATCTAAAGCTAACTTTAATTAAGGTAAATCAATGAGACTAATGCAATCCAACACTAAGTGAAGCACATCCAAAAAACACAAGTAATCAATTGACACTCATGCAATGCTAAGTGAAGAATGATACAAATCATGAACATGATGATCCTAAACAAATCCAAATGTATGAGACCATACAAAGGAATGCAATTGATGCAAAGTGATGAAAGAAAAATGACTTACTTTTCATTGGAGCATTTTATCAAAACAAGTGATGTACATTATGAAGAGTGAAAGACACAAAATTATGCAAATTATGCAAAACATTCTCAAATACATGAGAGAAATGAATAATGTAACACAACCCAATCTTTTCCAAGCAAATACTCAAGTTGATCATGCGAAAATTTTAAGGAAAAAGATGCAATGCACATGAAATACCAAAACTCAAAATACGCATGAAAAACTTGAGCAAAATGTAAAATTCTCAGACGTTGTGAACTCTGAAGATGAAAAATTTAAAGTAAAGATGGGTTTGGAGTAAAAAATTCGAAGAACTATGAAATTTGAGTATATTTTTTTTAAAATTACTAATTTGGTGTTTGAACTTATGAACAAGGGGGTGGTAATGGATGGATTTGAGAATTGACACTTAAAACCTCTTGATCCCATTCAAATACAATATGGCCGTTCAAACGCGATACCAAAAAATTTGTGGAAAGCAGCGCAAAAAAATTTGAAAATCAACACTCCTTTCGACAAATTTGAAGGGCACTAAAATAATTTATCCCCTTACATGATATATCAAAATAATTTTTCACACCATGGAATACATCACAAGATATTTGATACATACTGAAATTAAATCATGTGGAAGATCAATTTGTGTTTCAAATGCAAAAATGGTCAAAATTTTGATGGATTTCAATTCACAAATAGTGCAATCATAGTGTTTAACAATCAAACAATGCTTGCATAACTTGTGCGAGCAGTTTCCACCGAAACCTTAAATTTGCAAGGAGGTTAAGCTTTTCACCACAAATGCATGATAAATGCATATTAAAGTCCAAAAGTCCAACAAAACTCTAGGACCTAGGAGCACTTCAATGCAAGGACGGAGGGATGGGGGGTCGAGAGGGGTCAAATGCCCCCCTTCACCTCTTAAAAAATCTCTTTACCCTGGTAAATTTTTTTCTATGCCCCTAGAATGCCCCCCACCCCCCCCCCCCCCAAGCAATTCATCAATGGGCAAACTTGCCCACCCTTTGCCATGCGTTTTTTTATTCTTTTATTTTTCTTTCAGCCATAACTCATAAGCGTTTCTCGTCTTTGTAACAGGGTCAAAAAAAAATTGCAAAGTCTAGAGGTTGAAGAAGGGACGAAGTAGAAGACAACTAGCTAGACAAGGCAAATATTTTTTTCTATCTCCAAAACGCACTGTGTAGAAGTCTACATGGCAATTCTTTTTAAAAGTAAAAAAAGTCTCAAGTTCAGAAGTTCTCAACAACTCCAAAGTTAAAAGAATACAAAAAGAATTGTTTAATATAATTAAATCATTAAATAATTGAAATGCACAACTTACGAAAAACAAGTATTTAACAACTACACAAGTCTACAACTCTACTAGACTACAGCTACAAGGACGGATCAGATTAGATTTATTTATTTTTATGTAATATGGACGGATCATATTCAATTTTAGACTTTGAGCTTTTGGGTTAAACTTGGCGCCCAGTGTTATCTTTTTGTTTTTCTTTACCTTTCTCATTCAAGTGTTATTTTACAAATCATTAGAAAGTCGGAATTCTGAAATGACACAAGTAAAATTGTAGAATAATTTGCTATGTACAATTTTTCTTAAGTATTGCTTCCAACTCAAAGCATTCAACCATTCAAATAAGCCTTCAAAGTCCATCCGTTCAAATTAATTTCTAAACAAAATTCAGTCTTTCAGTTTCAGGTATGTAATAAACTTTCATATTGATTAAGATTTAAGCTTTTATATTTGAATTGTTCTTTTCAATTTATTGTTCTTTTATATTTAGATTTTTCTTTTATAATTAATTGTTTATATATAGTTTTTGTTTCATATTTTAATTATATAAAATATATAATTGTAGTTGCCTGAGATTATGGAGAACAATGATTCAATTGAGCTACAATCGAATTCAAAAAAATAAAAAAATAAAAATAAAAAATAAAAAATCTTTACCCCCCCTAACCTAAAATCCTGGCTCTGCCACTACTTGTAAGATCCAATATCCAAGAAAACGGATACAGCAAAAACAAGTCAAAGAAGATAAGGGGTAATTTTTTTTAAAAAAATTACTGACACACTAAACAACTAGCTAGGCACACCACACACACACACACACACACACAAAAATAATAATAATAATAATAATAATAATAATAATAATAATAATAATAATAATAATAATAATAATAATAATAAAAATTAAGGGCAGAAAAACGGAGTGAACTTTTTCAATGAGAGCCCCAAATCACGTATCACATAGAAACTGATTTTTTTGGAGAAAAATGCAGAAAAAGAATTTTTCCTAATGTTAGCTCCAAATCACGCATGTATTTAAAACTGATAAAGCAGTCAAATAGAAAATAAAAAATATGCAAACATATAATTGAGAATCAAATAATTTATGAGCTACAAATTTCACCGTTGATAAGAAATTTAAACAATTTACTCAACTCATGCCATGCGTGTCGTGTGTGAAAGCTTTCTCAATAAGGCAACATGTTCACTGATAAGGCTTAAGACAACTGAATTTTCTAAAAAGAGAAAATTATTGTCTGATTAGTCAAAAGTCAAACCTTATCTTACTAGGGCCTAGCCACCCTCATCTGATACACTCTCCCTAAGTTACAGCACCTTTTCTTTTTCTTTGACTTTGTCCGTTAGTGATCGTCTCTTTCCGCAATGATTTAATCACTGACTCTTTCTATAGGGACAAGTACAAGAACAGTTTAACATCTCAATTAGCGGTGGATTTTTTTATTTATCCATATTTTCTGAGAATTTAATTGCTTTTGAATACTTGGTGCTGCAACCTAGAAAGAATGCCAAAATTTATAGGTTCTAGGTTCAACTAGCGAATTGGTCAATTTAACCATCTAGGCAAAAATTTATCTCTTAATAAAATCTTCAGCGTCAAAAACCAAGAATAAAAGAATTTACCTTAAGGGAGCTTTAGATAGTGCACTGATACATCGCATGAGAGGAATAAACTATCTAACTTTTAGATGCAGCAGAGAAATTTGGCACATATCAGACAAAGATATCTCAATTATATATAAGAATATTTCATCAATGCACAATGATTGAGATATCAGTTAAAAACACATAAGATATCTGAAAAGCAAAACAAAAGATGAAAAAAAGAATTGCATTGCATCTCCCCACTTTTTTTTTGTTTAAAAAAAAAAACACAAACAAAATAAAAACAACCAAAACACCAAAGAACCCCAATTTTTTTTTTCTGAAACTCAAAAAAAAAAAAAAAAAAAAGAGCCCAGGGGATTTTTTTTATTTTTTTATTTTTTTTTATTTTTTTATTTTTTGAAAAATACAAACACAATATTTTTTAAAATTTAAAAAAAAAAAATAAAAAAAATAATAATTTTAGTCATTGAAGAGATTTTTTCTTCTCTTTTTCTTTTTTTTTTTTTTTTTTATTTTTAAATTGTTAAAAAAAAAAAACACACACACACACAAACACACACAAACAAAATAAAAACAACCAAAATACCAAAGACCCCCAATTTTTTTAGTAAATAAAAACAGAAACTCAAAAAAAAAAGAACCCAAGGGTTTTTTTTTTTTTTTTTTTTTTGCAAAATACGAAAAAATTATTAAAAAAAAAGATTTTAGTCATTGAAGAGATTTTTCTTCTCTTTTTATTTTTTATTTTTATTTTTATTTTTATTTTTATTTTTATTTTTATTTTTATTTTTTATTTTTAAATTTTTTATTTTAATTTTTAATTTTAATTATTTTTTTTAAAAAAAAAAAAAAAAAAACTGAAATGACAAATAACATACGCAGACATTTAAACAAAAAAAGAAGAAGCAAACATGCGAATTAAAATGATAAAAAGAAATTAAAAGCAAGCAAAAACACATGCATAATGATAAAAAGAGAATGATAAGATAGATTGCACCTGAGAATTATCCCGTGTCAAAATAGACGTTTTTCCAACAACAAAAATGTAGCATTAAATGAATTACATAAACATCATAAAGAATATTTTTGGAGGCGATATTTAGGCTTTTCTTCAAAAAGAAGCATGATAATCAAAGAAAAAAGAAAAAGAATAAAATTAGAGCAAATATGCGAATTAATTAAAATGATTAAAAAAAGGAAAAAAAAAAAAGAAAAAAAAGAAGAAGAAGCAAAAATACATGCAAAATGAAAAAAAAGAAAAAAAGAAAAGAAATGTTAATAAAGACTGCACTGAGATCATAAAGAAAATACTCTATAAGAAAAACCTGGATCATGTAAAAGAATTGTTGAAAAATATTAATTAAATTCCGTATCTGCTTTTTGAGAGAATCGTCGATTTACTATTCATTTTTTTTTTAAAAAAAAAGATAAAAAAAAGGTACAAGCTAGGCCGGAACTTTTGGAAGAAAACAATATTGGAGAGTACTAAAAAGTAAAAAGGAATGCAAAACGAAAAGTACCACCATATTTTTTCAAGTTGTCAGTAGCTTCTCACCTTATCTGAAAAAAATCATAAAACAAGCAAACATGCAAATCAAAATGATAAAAACAAGCAAACCTGCGAATTAAAATGATAAAAAAAAAAAAAAAAGAAAAAAAGAAAAAAAAAAGAAGCAAGAACACGTGCAAAATGATAAAAGAAAATGTTAATGAAGATTAAAGACTGCATGGAGATGATAAAGAAACTGTTAAGCTGCGATCTTTAGGCGATCTTGGCGTTGGCCTCCCTAATTAACCGATCGAAGACACTTTGAACTGCTGAATCACAACCCTTTCCATGCTTTGCTTTCACAAACACACAGTAAATCATCTCCTTGCACAAATGATACTGCAATTAATCGATCGAGAATTAATGGAAGTAATTAAACAACGACTATAAATATATAATTAAAATGATAAAAAAACAAATTCAAAACAAACAAAAACACATGTAAAATGATAAATGAATTAAACTTTTCTATTTCCTTGTCGGACAGATCGCACCTGAAAGGCGGCTCGGCCTTGGACATGAGGGAGAGGCGGCTCGGCCTCGGCTGGAACGCCGTTCGGCGGGGCTTCTGGTGCGAGGAGAGCCTGATCAGAGCCGACAACCTCTTCACCAAGTCGCCTCCCTCCATTCCGCCGATCCTCAGCAGCGAATTCCTCAAAGCCAACCTCCGAAGTCTCAGGTGATACGACGCCGTTTTCTGCTGATGGCCATGATCTCCGCCATGTGAAGCCAAAGGTGGGGCCTTGTGCAGAGAGCACCGGAACGAGCCCTGGTGCGTCGTAGGCGAACACGAGCACGCCTTCTTGTTGTTGGACCCCGGAGAGGTCGAGTTACCCGACGGCGGCAATTTGTAACACTCGTGAGAATCTTGGCCGTCATATTTATTGCTTGGAGACGAAGAAGCCAACGGCGGCAATTTGTGAAACTTGTGAGAATCTTGGCCGTCATATTTATTTCTTGGAGACGAAGAAGCCATTCTTGTACCACACTACAGAGAGAGAGAGAGAGAGCGCTTCAAAGTTGATTTCTGGTTGACAAAACTAAAACTAAATGACTAACACTAGTGTTTTATAATCCAAATTCTAAGTTGATGACGTCATAAATGGAAAGTTCGTTGCAGCTGCCCCCGTACCCCTCAACCAATTCGGTTGGGAATTTAGTCTCCCATATTGACTGCAAAGCATGCAGGAGATACGTACATCTTCTATTAATTAGTTTAAAAAAATAAATATTATAGACATGATAGTTTTTCCCTTTGAGAGAAGATAACGGGGATGGAAAAAAATGTACAAGGTGCAGAGGAAAGGACAATAACAAGAACTATAGTTGCATATAAATTCCAGAAATAACCCATATATATAGGAACTCCATGAAATGGTTTAGACAAGAAAATCAACCGGAAACCACATTAATTAATTAGTGATGTTAGTATCACTTTACCTCGTTTCCCTAGCTGTAAAACTCTTACTTTTCCTTTCCCTCAATTCTGAAGTGTTTAAGTAATTGCACATGCCAAATGCATGGCAGTGCTATTGCAAATGATCAAGTGTCTTTCTGCATTTTGTTGCAGAGACAACAAGTTCTGTCCAAAAAAAAAAGAGAAATGCTAGCTCTAGTACTTCACAATTTTTTATCCTAAAAGTGGTTCCCAAAAGATGTGTCATCATCCAATTAATGAGATGATGATACATTTTCTCAAAATGATAGATCACATGAGATTGTGACATATCATTTGGAAATCAAATTTTGGAAAAAAAAAAAATTTGAGATGTGTAACACTTTTCTGTGTTTGTCATGAGTTCTGTACAATTGAACTTATTAAAGACAAATTCCCAAATCATTTGCCATGTAAACTTCATAGCTTTTAATTTGTTGGAAACTCACATCCTACTTGCTAGTAGATCAACTTTTACTATTTGTATGAAAAGATGCAGACATACAGAACTTCAAATTTTCATGTTCAGATAGTTGGCATTCTTTTGATCGAATTTCTTGAGGAAATGATTTTGTGTCTGTATGCAGCTGCAATTGTGCATACACACTATTCTTTCATGTAGGAGTGTGCTTGCTTTGAGTTCAAATTTAACACACTATTCTGTAAAATTCAATATTCTTTTGAGTTGTCTTAATTAAGGACTGGATTTGTGTATTCACAATTGGATTGTGTTTGCTTTGTGTTTCTGTGACTGCAATATTGCTGGTGATGAATGGCTACCATCTTTTTTCTTACACTTTCGTTTCATATATATTAAGATTAAGTGCTTCATATGTGAGGCAGCACATTCCTCATGCCCGGGGTCCCTTTATATCTCTGAGACATGCATCTCTGGCACCAACCATTTCAGGGGATTATCATCATGAGAGTAGTGACTGAGAAATTATATTTTATTTCATGTCATCTGTAATTTGTTTTCTGATTATCAGCTTTTGGCAGTATGGTGTAAAATACACATGAAATTACTTATGGATCTTAAATTATCTTCCATTTAGTATACAGTGATGTTCTGGATGAAGGGTCTATCTTCACATCCTGTAAATCTTGCATTTGGTGGTATTTTAGTGCAGTTTCATTTCTGGGCCAACACACACTGAATTCCAGAACTCTTCTTTTGCTATTCAATTGCAGATCTCTGACTAATAATAGCTTCAGTGGACCAATTCCGACTCTATTGGGAATCTTTCCAAACTTCATTGGCTGGACCTAGCCGTAAACCAGCTTGATGGACCTATACCAGTCTCTCGTGGTCTTGATATGCTACTTCATGCAAAGCACTTGTATGTCAAATTTATGTAATTTCAAGATGATTATAATGTTTTCTCCAATTAATAATCATCTATGATTATTTATGTTATATACAGTCATCTCGATAACAAGAAGCTCTCAGGCAAAATTCCTCATCAACTATGCAGTTCAAATATTATGATTCTGTTACAATTGTAAGTTTCATGAAACTGTTTATTGTCTAAAAATCGAAGATGGCTAGGTGGCAAGCTTTCACGTCTTCATATTAGTAATGTTAGAAATACAAGCCTAATAGTCTCTCTTTGTTGCGCCTTTTTCATTTTGTTTTTTTTTTTCATTTTTTTTTTTTTTTTCAGGTATTGCCTCTGCAATTGTTTTTCCTGTTTTTTTGTCTCTAATGTCAAATATCAGGTTAAATGTCTTGGGTATGGAATCTAAGGAACATAAATGTTTTATCATTCTCAATTGGTATAGCAAGATACTGTCAATTTACTCATTTATACTTTCCATCCACTCGTATATTTCTCTAACAGGATTCTTAATGGCAATAATCTCATTGGCAGTATCCCTGAAACCATTGGAAATTAATGTGCAGACTTTGGAGGTGATGTGAGTATCTAGCTCAAATACTCAAGTGAATTCAGTCCTATACTATAGATGGCTGTGAAATTTTGACAAGTTATTGTGCTAAATATCTTGCTTTGGCTACAGACGCTTTGGTAGGAATTCACTAAGTGGGACTCTGCCTTCGAACCTCAGCAATCTTGTAAACGTTAATGAGCTGTAAGCAGAAAATATGGACATACCCAATGCAGCATTTATGCTTGTTTGATGATTATCATCTTTTTTAGGAATTTTCAGTTACTACAAGAGCTTCTGATATTCTGTTTTCAGGTACTTGTCCAACAATAAGTTCGCTCGTCCTATTTCCAACCTTACTAGCATAAGCCTCGCCTATTTGTAACTCAAAATAGTTTTACTGAAGCTACAAATTTCATTTGGGGTGCAAGGGTGTAGCTAAGCATTCTCAGACCATCATAAATGGATGATCAGTTCATCATCTTTCCTCACACGTGTACTATTTGTCACAGCCCTACTTCTTGAATCACAAATGTTGTTTGTTATAAAGAAGTTTGCAAATGTACACTTTTTTTTAATAAAGATCTTATAAAAGTGACGACACGTGATTTCCCAATTTACATGTCCAGATATTTGTCCCTGTTCATGCTCTTGTTGAAGTATATGGACACAATATTCAAGATTCAGAACCTATATACTCTCGTTATCTTCCTTGGACTAAATATACGAAAGGAATATATCCTCATCATTACATTTCTCTCCACTCTCTTGAACCATGATAATTGTCTTCTTTATTCCACTGTGTGTCTCATTCAACTAATAAGTTTGGCTATTAGAGTCCTTCAAGCTTTTCTTTACCTGGCTATGAAAGGGTTGGGGGGTTTTTGTCTTCACTACAAAAAAAAATTGCAAGTCCCCACTTGCAAGTTGCCACTTGTATGGGACACATACACATGACAAACTGTTAATCACGTATAATTCGCGACGTGTGGGCAGCATGGTAGATCCAGTTGTTGCGAAATGTGCAATTCGCAATGTGTTCACGATGCCCACGTCGCCACTGTGCCACGTGTCATACTGACCAAGTTGCGACACGTCAGCCACGTGTATTTTCCACGTAGCTGACGGTTCAGCCACATGGTATGACTTCACGTGGCACATTCGCCACGTGGCCACAGTCGGCCATGTGGCTCAAATCCACGCGGCTAACTGTCGGCCACGTAGAACATAATCCATTTGGCTGACTGTGGCCACGTGTAACATAAACCACGTGGATGAGGCAAATGCCATCCAGAATTTAATTTCAAGGTGGATGAGGCAAATTTGCTTAAGCTGGTATTTAGGGGGACCATGCAGCTGCATGTTCGTATATGTGTGATATGGAAAGTAATTTTGTACTTTCACATAGCCTCTCTTAGATGCATTTACATTGGACTAATTTCCCGATCGAGTTAGTCCTTTTTTGCATGGTTTATGGAATTTCCTTATAAGTAGCTTCATGGTACAACTTTTTCTTCTTTATTGAGTAAGTTTTTTTACATCGATGGTCTACAATACCATTTGCAATTAATGCTCTTTTTTTTTTTTCAACTTAATTAGATCAGCCTTTTTATAGGTTTCAAGTATCTTCATGCTAAAGAATGAAAATAAAATGGGCAAAAAAAAAAATTAATGATTTTTTTTAGAGTGATTTTTGGTTAAAACGAGTCAAACCTTTAGAGACCAAGGCTCGATTCAGATCATACATCCAACTGATACCAAGTCCCCCAAATGCTTTTGGTGTCTCTCTCGATTGACTGTATGAGGAATGATGACTTGGCTAAGGGTGTAGACGTGGAGGCAAGCTTGTAACGACCCACCCCCAATGACACAATATTGTCCGCTTTTGGCTCCCCAAATCAGACTTCCCAGGAGGTCACCCATCCTGGTACTGCTCTCGCAGAAGACGCTTAACTGCGGAGTTCTGATAGGTTCATGGTCATCACGGCTTTAAAACGCGTTGTGTCATATAGGGTGCATTTATACATATAAGCACATCCTCATTCCCAGGCGATGTGGGACGTCACAATCACCCCCCCTTGGGGCCCAGCGTCCTCGCTGGCGACCCTCATGGGATCACCCCATTCTTGGCATCCCAGCGAGTGCCCGCTGGCAACCCTCTTGGGCTTGTGCACGCTCCCACCATCTCAAACTGGGCAATGGCTCTGATACCATTTTCAACGACCCACCCCCAATGACACAATATTGTCCGCTTTTGGCTCCCCAAATCAGACTTCCCAGGAGATCACCCATCCTGGTACTGCTCTCGCAGAAGCACGCTTAACTGCGGAGTTCTGATAGGTTCATGGCCATCACGGCTTTAAAACGCGTTGTGTCATATAGGGTGCATTTATACATATAAGCACATCCTTATTCCCAGGCGATGTGGGACGTCACAAAGCTTCCTATGTTTAGAGGTCTTTAGTTAATTTGCCTGTTTTTCTACGTTTTTTGGCATGTTATTTTTGAGTCGTTTTAACCAAAAACGACTCTAATTAAGGTCATTTTAAGATTAAAACGACTCTAACCTAGAATTAATACACTATATGTTACGGAATTTCATCCTGCCCGACTTTATATTTTCAAACATAGTTAATAAAAACGACGTCGTTTTATGTTTAGTAAATTTATTTATTATTTTTCATTCTCCACTCCATCCACTTTAAATCATTTCATCTTCCTTGTGCATAAGAAGACACTACGTCTTCGTTGCGTCTTTGATTGTCATACGAGGATCGATCCGGACAAATATACTTTGTCTTGGTCAGAAGAAGACGAATCTTCATCTTCATATTCATCAGGCGAAAATGAAGATGTCCATCTTCACTCTTTAGCCCATATATATTCAGCTATTCCAACGGATTTTAACCTTCTTTTTTTAGGCAGGACGAAAATGGATTCCGTCGGCAGAAGAGTCAGAAGTTTTTCAACTCTTTCAACCATGTAGAGGCGGAATGTACGTATTTATAGGTGGAGAGTAGTATCTCTTCTCTTTAGTTTTAATGTTTATCATATTCTCCTTGTTAAAACCTAGGGCGGAACAAGAAGGGGTTTATAAAGGGGTTGGCCAGGTAGGATGGCCTGGATGTAAATTTAAGTGGTTTAGAGGGTGTTTTTGTATTTTTCAGTTGTGCAATCTGAACTCTAAAGTCATGGATAAAGAGCCGTTTGCAGGGTCAGGGGCTGATCAAAATCTCTCAAATTCTTTTGCGGGTCCAGAGGGGTAAAGCTGTGTGCCGAGGTGAATTTGTAGCCAATGTGCGTCTTAGTGCATGCCATCGATCACGATGGTTTTTTTGATTGAGATATGTCCAGCATTTTTATTATTATTATTTTTTTAAAAAAAATTAAATAAATGGTCTGATTATTAGTTGCATTAATACCCTTGGCTTACTTCTTATTTACGTTTTTTTCCCTTCTAGAGATTTGAATATTACCAATCAAAGAAAAAAGTGAACAAAAAAAATAAAAATCAAAGAATTTATGACGTTTTTCAATTTATAATGAAAACAAAATTTTTATAGTATTTATAAAACAATATCAGGCAAATTGTATTTAATCATCTTTTATATTAGTTGTATTATTATAATATTTAATTTTTAAGATTTGGTCTTAAAATAAGAAACACTGCTCTTTAGTCTTTGCAGATTCAAAAACTGTATTATATTGAGAGGTACTTGTGCTCGATCTATTTGTTAATGCATGAAATTCCAATGGTGCTTCCCTGTTTCATATTTTTTGCATAAATGGGTCAAGCCTACCTTCTTCTATCAACATGGCACAAGGCCATTCGATCTTATAGTCTTCCCTATATTAAAATGCATTGTTCCTGTGTTTGAGGTCTAAGTACTTAATTGTATTTTAGAATATATTATATGATTCCATACTATGTTTATATTTTCGATAGATATTTACTCAAAATACAAGAGTTGAAGCAACTCTTATTAGGGGTGTAAACGAGCCGATCCTGAACGGGTATTGCCTGTCAAGGATCGGCTTATTTAAGTAACAGTAAAGCTCGAGCTCAAGCTCGACACGAGCTGAAAAATCCTATGCGAGACCGGCTCGCGTAGGAAAATATATTGTCCGAGCTCGAGCTTGAGCTCGACCATTTTGGTCGATCTCGGGCTCGAGTACTCGGCTCGAGCTCAGCCCATTTCACAATTCAAAATTATTGACATTAGCAAAAAAGAAAAAATTAAATCACAAAATTTTAAATAATATGCAAATTGCACGTATTAGGATTTTGCATTAAGCAATTGCCAATGAATCTAAAATCTGAATACAATTACAACTAAAGAAATAAAATAAAATTACTTTTAAAAAAATACAAACAGAAATATAAGAAATAAAAATTCTGAATAACAAATTTACAAATTCAGAAATAAAATAAAATTACATTTAAACAAATATAAACAGAAATATAAGAAATTAAAATTCTGAATTACAAATTTACAACTACAGAAATAAAATAAAATTACATATAAACAAATACAAACAGAAATAAAAGAAATTACAATTACAATTACAAGTGTGATTGAAAATGTATAATAATAATGTTTAATTCTTTTGTATGCTCTCCAATAAAACCTGATGTAACACACTTCAAAAAAAAAAAAAAAAGTTAATTTTAACTTCCTTGCATTAGTTACATAAGTTCTATGTACTTGGTAAAAATGTCAAGGGAGGTTAAATAATAACACAAATTAATTTGCATAAATCATTAAATAATAAATTATACATTACCTTAAATCTGTTTCCAAATAAAATATGTAAACTGCAACACACTAAAAAAAGTTAGATTAAATTTAACTCCCTTGCATTACTTACACAAGTTCTATATACTTGGTAAAAATGTCAAGAGAGGTTAAATATATCACAAGTTAATGTGCATAAATCATTAAATAATAAATCATACATTACCTAAAGTCTTCATGTCTGGATGAAAATAATATTATACAAGATCTTCAACAAAATAACGGTCCAACTATCCCACATAGTCCTTAAACCAAATATATAGTTATATAACTTATATCACAATACTTCCAAAAAAAAAAAAAAATTAGGCAAAGAACACTGACAATCAAATTGCCTCTGGCAAAGTTATCTCCACTTTCCCTTCATTTTGATCCTCCTAAAATAAAATAAAAAAAATTAAAAATATAAGTAATTTGATTTTTGGCATTAAAAAAATAAATTAATAGTCAATATAAAAACTAACTTATATTAAGTTAAAACATTAATAATGTCTTACAATGATAATTATTATATTATCATATGGTCATATATATATATATAATGATAATACTTTTTTTTAAAGTCAATTGATAATACTAATTAGATCATATCTAACAGTTATATAGCACAATGTTAAATCATATGATCTAAATTATAAAGATAATTCATAACTTGTGAATTGTGATTATAATTAATATATAAGTAATTCCAATCCTAATAATTTAATTTGGGATTGTATGAATCACATTATTATTATATATGAACAATATGATTAAATTTCATAAGTGTCATTATATCATATGAATAATGTGAATTCATACTTTTTATAACTTACGTATGTAATCTATATACATATTCATTGCATCTAAATATTACAAATAATTATTAAATACTTAAAATCATAAATCATACTTATTAAGTGTATGAGTGTATCTAACTAAGTATTTAAATACTAAACCATTATATTAGTATGAATTTGTATATTATATCATATATGACACTATGTAGCTATAATTATATATGTTACTAATATGTATATATATATTTATGATTATGAATTATGAATCATATCATATTACTTGATTTATGAAATTATCTATGAATCTATAATAAGTAATTAAGTATGATCATTATAAATTTATGAGTCATAAATCATAACTATCAAATTTATCATAATTCATAATTACCTACTAATAATACTAATATTATATGATCATATGATCTAAGTATTATTATATGATTCATATGATAGTATATTTAACATATTAACATGATCTAACAATCCGTATGTAATGACTATTAAATATTTAATGATAACACTCATAACATCTAATAAAGTGATTGCATATTTTATATTTACATGTCATATGGTAGTATGGTACAATGTTATATTATTATATGATCATATAGTCCTATAAATTACAATCCTATTATATTACATGAATAATTTGATTAAGTATCCGGATTGTCATTATATCATATGACTAACAATTAATTATTGATATTATTTACTTTTACTATTTTATATACATACGACCAATTACTATATATTGACTAATAACTATTATTATTTGTTACTTAATTTATGCTTACATAATACACATAGTATATTATATATATATATACACGAGTCGAGCCTTAATAAACGAGTTGATTCTTATACGAGCGGGTTCACGAGCTTTAGTTGAGTCGAGCCGAGTTTATACGAGTTTGCATCGTATAATAATCGAGTTTGATTTTCGTGTTCACGAGTAGCTCATTTAATAATCGATTCGAGCACGAGTCGAGTTTATTCGAGCAGATCTCGAGTAAGCTCACGAGTAGCTCAGCTCGTTTACACCCCTAACTCTTATAGATTAGGCCGTAGATGTAGTGGAATAACCAACATACAACATTGAGCAATATGAATAAATATAATCTACTGCAGTAATAAAAATACAATATAGCATTTTTGTTAACGAAAATGAAAACTTTGCATAAAGAAAAAACCTTGTGTTGTATTTCTTGTTACTGGCCTCTCAATACTCTTTGTGGAGGCTCTGAAAATCGCGTATGAGAGATGTATAAAAGACTGAGACAATGGTGCAGTCTTTCTCATTTTGAAGTTTCAAAGGCCTTGACAATCTGGACTTCATATTTTGAAGTAGCAAACAAGAGAAACAACAACCTGTATACATACTAAAAAAGATTTTGTTAAGTTTTTTTGTTTTTTACTCCCTTGCATTATTTACTTTGGTTCTCTTACCTTGGTAAACATGTCAAGGGAGGTTTGATAATAACACAAGATTGATTTAAGATCCTTAATGGTAATCCGAACTTCACATTCTGAAGAAGCAAACAAGAGAAACAACAACCTGTATGCATACTAAAAAAGATTTTGTTAAGTTTTTTTTTTTACTCCCTTGCATTATTTACTTTAGTTCTCTTACCTTGGTAAACACATTAAGGGAGGTTTGATAATAACACAAGATTGATTTAAGATCCTTAATGGTGAGACACAACTTAATGTGAAGGCTAAGGGACAATAATCCTAAGTGTACGACACAAAGTGTAACCTCTCAACTACAAGTCAATGCAACTAAGTGTAGAAAATGAGCAGGCAAATCACCAACCTTAAAAGCATCTAAACTTGAGTTTAAATGAGGAAATATAGATGAGACTAATGCAATCTAAGTCTAAGTACAACACATCCTAATAACATGGGGAACCAATTGAATCTTTTTGTCTCTTTAATATTCTTACTCTGCCACCATCGAGCTAAATCATAAATATTCAAATATCCCAAAATTTACTATCCTCGAAAGTTACTGCCTATGTTTGCATACCTCTAAGGTACATATCAATTTGGGATTCCAACACTTCAATAATCGTAATCCTATAATTCCTCACAATCTTGCAATTTAACTCATATAAAGAAAAATCTTGGTGTCACCATGTATCCATGCCTAAATTTTCTCTTTTGTCAATAGAGCTCTTTATTTGTTCTTATCATGTCATAAAATTTTTTTTTTCTCAACTTTGGAAGGCTCCCAAACACCAATAACAGGTTCCTTACCAAATTTCTAAGGTGTTAATCAAATCATTTGACTATAGTATACCTCAATTCATACCTACAAAGCTTGTACTTTAATATTGATAGTTTACAAATCACAATTTATCTTTGAATCAATCTTTTGACATTTGATAAAGAATTGTTTAAATCCCTAGTGTTTGGTTATCCTTAGTTCTATTAAACACTTGAGCTGAAATTTTAATTGTTGTCCAATAGTAATATTTCTTAAATTTGCAAGAAGGTTAAGCTTGCATAACTTGTGCGAGCAGTTTCCACCGAGACCTTAAATTTGCAAGGAGGTTAAGCTTTTCACCACAAATGCATGATAAATACATTTTAAAGTCCAAAAGTCCAACAAAACACTAGGACCTAGGAGCACTTCAATGCAAGGGCGAAGGGATGGGGGGTCGAGAGGGGTCAAATGCCCCCCCTTCACCTCTTAAAAAATCTCCTTACCCTGGTAAATTTTTTTCTATGCCCCTATAATGCCCCCCCCCCCCCCCCCCTCCTTCAGCAATTCATCAATGGGCAAACTTGCCCACCCTTTGCCATGCGTTTTTTTATTCTTTTTTTTTTTTTTTTTTTCTTTCGGTCATAACTCATAAGCGTTTCTCGTCTCTGTAACTGGGTCAAAAAAAAATTGCAAAGTCTAGAGGTTGAAGAAGGGACGAACTGGAAGACAACTAGACAAGGCAGATATTTTTTTCTATCTCCAAAACGCACCGTGTAGAAGTCTACATGGCAATTCTTTTTAAAAGTCAAGAAAGTCTCAAGTTCAGAAGTTCTCAACAACTCCAAAGTTAAATGGATATAAAAAGAAATGTTTAATATAATTAAATCATTAAATAATTGAAATGCACAACTTACGAAAAACAAGTATTTAACAACTACACAAGTCTACAAGTCTACGAGACTACAGCTACAAGGACGGATTAGATTAGATTTATTTATTTTTATGTAATATGGACGGATCAGATCTTGTGAGTTGTGGCTTGGGAAAAAAAAAAATTGTATTGTTATTTAGAGACGTGTGCGTGTCATATTCAATTTTAGACTTTGAGCTTTTGGGTTAAACTTGGCGCCCAGTGTTATCTTTTTGTTTTTCTTTACCTTTCTCATTCAAGTGTTATTTTACAAATCATTAGAAAGTCGGAATTCTGAAATGACACAAGTAAAATTGTAGAATAATTTGCTATGTACAATTTTTCTTAAGTATTGCTTCCAACTCAAAGCATTCAACCATTCAAATAAGCCTTCAAAGTCCATCCGTTCAAATTAATTTCTAAACAAAATTCAGTCTTTCAGTTTCAGGTATGTAATAAACTTTCATATTGATTAAGATTTAAGCTTTTATATTTGAATTGTTCTTTTCAATTTATTGTTCTTTTATATTTAGATTTTTCTTTTATAATTAATTGTTTATATATAGTTTTTGTTTCATATTTTAATTATATAAAATATATAATTGTAGTTGCCTGAGATTATGGAGAACAATGATTCAATTGAGCTACAATCGAATTCAAAAAAATAAAAAAAATAAAAAAAATAAATAAAGAATCTTTACCCCCCCTAACCTAAAATCCTGGCTCTGCCACTACTTCAATGTAAGATCCAATATCCAAGAAAACGGACACAGCAAAAACAAGTCAAAGAAGATAAGGGGTAATTTTTTTAAAAAAATTACTGACACACTAAACAACTAGCTAGGCACACCACACACACACACACACAAATAATAATAATAATAATAATAATAATAATAATAATAATAATAATAATAATAATAATAAAATTAAGGGCAGAAAAACGGAGTGAACTTTTTCAATGAGAGCCCCAAATCACGTATCACATAGAAACTTATTTTTTTGGAGAAAAATGCAGAAAAAGAATTTTTCCTAATGTTAGCTCCAAATCACGCATGTATTTAAAACTGATAAAGCAGTCAAATAGCAAATAAAAAATATGCAAACATATAATTGAGAGTCAAATAATTTATGAGCTACAAATTTCACCGTTGATAAGAAATTTAAACAATTTACTCAACTCATGCCATGCGTGTCGTGTGTGAAAGCTTTCTCAATAAGGCAATATGTTCACTGATAAGGCTTAAGACAACTGAATTTTCTAAAAAGAGAAAATTATTGTCTGATTAGTCAAAAGTCAAACCTTATCTTACTAGGGCCTAGCCACCCTCATCTGATACACTCTCCCTAAGTTACAGCACCTTTTCTTTTTCTTTGACATTGTCCGTTAGTGATCGTCTCTTTCCGCAATGATTTAATCACTGACTCTTTCTATAGGGACAAGTACAAGAACAGTTTAACATCTCAATCAGCGGTGGATTTTTTTATTTATCCATATTTTCTGAGAATTTAATTGCTTTTGAATACTTGGTGCTGCAACCTAGAAAGAATGCCAAAATTTATAGGTTCTAGGTTCAACTAGCGAATTGGTCAATTTAACCATCTAGGCAAAAATTTATCTCTTAATAAAATCTTCAGCGTCAAAAACCAAGAATAAAAGAATTTACTTTAAGGGAGCTTTAGATAGTGCACAGGTACATCGCATGAGAGGAATAAACTATCTAACTTTTAGATGCAGCAGAGAAATTTGGCACATATCAGACAAAGATATCTCAATTATATATAAGAATATTTCATCAATGCACAATGATTGAGATATCAGTTAAAAACACATAAGATATCTGAAAAGCAAAACAAAAGATGAAAAAAAGAATTGCATTGCATCTCCCCCCCTTTTTTTTGTTTAAAAAAAAAACACACAAACAAAATAAAAACAACCAAAACACCAAAGACCCCCAATTTTTTTTCTGAAACTCAAAAAAAAAAAAAAAAGAACCCAGGGGATTTTTTTTATTTTTTATTTTTTTATTTTTTATTTTTTGAAAAATACAAACACAATATTTTTTTAAAATTAAAAAAAAAAAGATTTTAGTCAATGAAGAGATTTTTTCTTCTCTTTTTCTTTTTTATTTTTTACTTTTTTATTTTTATTTTTTATTTTTAAATTGTTAAAAAAAAAACACACACACACAAACACACACAAACAAAATAAAAACAACCAAAATACCAAAGACCCCCAATTTTTTTAGTAAATAAAAACAGAAACTCAAAAAAAAAAAAGAACCCAAGGGTTTTTTTTTTTTTTTTTTTTTGCAAAATACGAAAAAATTATTAAAAAAAAAAGATTTTAGTCATTGAAGCGATTTTTCTTCTCTTTTTATTTTTTATTTTTTATTTTTATTTTATTTTTTATTTTTAAATTTTTTATTTAAATTTTTATTTTTTATTTAAATTTTTTTTAAAAAAAAAAAAAAAAAAAAACTGAAATGACAAATAACATACGCAGACATTTAAACAAAAAAAGAAGAAGCAAACATGCGAATTAAAATGATAAAAAGAAATTAAAAGCAAGCAAAAACACATGCATAATGATAAAAAGAGAATGATAAGATAGATTGCACCTGAGAATTATCCCGTGTCAAAATAGACGTTTTTCCTACAACAAAAATGTAGCATTAAATGAATTACATAAACATCATAAAGAAAACTTTTGGAGGCGATATTTAGGCTTTTCTAGAAAAAGAAGCAAGATAATCAAAGAAAAAAGAAAAAGAATAAAATTAGAGCAAACATGCGAATTAATTAAAATGATTAAAAAAAGGAAAAAAAGAAAAAAGAAAAAAAGAAGCAAAAATACATGTAAAATGAAAAAAAAAAAAGAAAAAAAAAAAGAAATGTTAATAAAGACTGCACTGAGATCATAAAGAAAATACTCTATAAGAAAAACCTGGATCATGTAAAAGAATTGTTGAAAAATATTAATTAAATTCCGTATCTGCTTTTTTAGAGAATCGTCGATTTACTATTCATTTTTTTTTTAAAAAAAAAAAGAAAAAAACAGGTACAAGCTAGGCTAGAACTTTTGGAAGAAAACAATATTGGAGAGTACTAAAAAGTAAAAAGGAATGCAAAACGAAAAGTACCACCATATTTTTTCAAGTTGTCAGTAGCTTCTCACCTTATCTGAAAAAAATCATAAAACAAGCAAACATGCAAATCAAAATGATAAAAACAAGCAAACCTGCGAATTAAAATGATAAAAAAAAAAAAAAAAAAAAAAAAAGCAAGAACACGTGCAAAATGATAAAAGAAAATGTTAATGAAGATTAAAGACTGCATGGAGATGATAAAGAAACTGTTAAGCTGCGATCTTTAGGCGATCTTGGCGTTGGCCTCCCTAATTAACCGATCGAAGACACTTTGAACTGCTGAATCACAACCCTTTCCATGCTTTGCTTTCACAAACACACAGTAAATCATCTCCTTGCACAAATGATACTGCAATTAATCGATCGAGAATTAATGGAAGTAATTAAACAACGACTATAAATATATAATTAAAATGATAAAAAAACAAATTCAAAACAAACAAAAACACATGTAAAATGATAAATGAATTAAACTTTTCTATTTCCTTGTCGGACAGATCGCACCTGAAAGGCGGCTCGGCCTTGGACATGAGGGAGAGGCGGCTCGGCCTCGGCTGGAACGCCGTTCGGCGGGGCTTCTGGTGCGAGGAGAGCCTGATCAGAGCCGACAACCTCTTCACCAAGTCGCCTCCCTCCATTCCGCCGATCCTCAGCAGCGAATTCCTCAAAGCCAACCTCCGAAGTCTCAGGTGATACGACGCCGTTTTCTGCTGATGGCCATGATCTCCGCCATGTGAAGCCAAAGGTGGGGCCTTGTGCAGAGAGCACCGGAACGAGCCCTGGTGCGTCGTAGGCGAACACGAGCACGCCTTCTTGTTGTTGGACCCCGGAGAGGTCGAGTTACCCGACGGCGGCAATTTGTAACACTCGTGAGAATCTTGGCCGTCATATTTATTGCTTGGAGACGAAGAAGCCAACGGCGGCAATTTGTGAAACTTGTGAGAATCTTGGCCGTCATATTTATTTCTTGGAGACGAAGAAGCCATTCTTGTACCACACTACAGAGAGAGAGAGAGAGAGCGCTTCAAAGTTGATTTCTGGTTGACAAAACTAAAACTAAATGACTAACACTAGTGTTTTATAATCCAAATTCTAAGTTGATGACGTCATAAATGGAAAGTTCGTTGCAGCTGCCCCCGTACCCCTCAACCAATTCGGTTGGGAATTTAGTCTCCCATATTGACTGCAAAGCATGCAGGAGATACGTACATCTTCTATTAATTAGTTTAAAAAAATAAATATTATAGACATGATAGTTTTTCCCTTTGAGAGAAGATAACGGGGATGGAAAAAAATGTACAAGGTGCAGAGGAAAGGACAATAACAAGAACTATAGTTGCATATAAATTCCAGAAATAACCCATATATATAGGAACTCCATGAAATGGTTTAGACAAGAAAATCAACCGGAAACCACATTAATTAATTAGTGATGTTAGTATCACTTTACCTCGTTTCCCTAGCTGTAAAACTCTTACTTTTCCTTTCCCTCAATTCTGAAGTGTTTAAGTAATTGCACATGCCAAATGCATGGCAGTGCTATTGCAAATGATCAAGTGTCTTTCTGCATTTTGTTGCAGAGACAACAAGTTCTGTCCAAAAAAAAAAGAGAAATGCTAGCTCTAGTACTTCACAATTTTTTATCCTAAAAGTGGTTCCCAAAAGATGTGTCATCATCCAATTAATGAGATGATGATACATTTTCTCAAAATGATAGATCACATGAGATTGTGACATATCATTTGGAAATCAAATTTTGGAAAAAAAAAAAATTTGAGATGTGTAACACTTTTCTGTGTTTGTCATGAGTTCTGTACAATTGAACTTATTAAAGACAAATTCCCAAATCATTTGCCATGTAAACTTCATAGCTTTTAATTTGTTGGAAACTCACATCCTACTTGCTAGTAGATCAACTTTTACTATTTGTATGAAAAGATGCAGACATACAGAACTTCAAATTTTCATGTTCAGATAGTTGGCATTCTTTTGATCGAATTTCTTGAGGAAATGATTTTGTGTCTGTATGCAGCTGCAATTGTGCATACACACTATTCTTTCATGTAGGAGTGTGCTTGCTTTGAGTTCAAATTTAACACACTATTCTGTAAAATTCAATATTCTTTTGAGTTGTCTTAATTAAGGACTGGATTTGTGTATTCACAATTGGATTGTGTTTGCTTTGTGTTTCTGTGACTGCAATATTGCTGGTGATGAATGGCTACCATCTTTTTTCTTACACTTTCGTTTCATATATATTAAGATTAAGTGCTTCATATGTGAGGCAGCACATTCCTCATGCCCGGGGTCCCTTTATATCTCTGAGACATGCATCTCTGGCACCAACCATTTCAGGGGATTATCATCATGAGAGTAGTGACTGAGAAATTATATTTTATTTCATGTCATCTGTAATTTGTTTTCTGATTATCAGCTTTTGGCAGTATGGTGTAAAATACACATGAAATTACTTATGGATCTTAAATTATCTTCCATTTAGTATACAGTGATGTTCTGGATGAAGGGTCTATCTTCACATCCTGTAAATCTTGCATTTGGTGGTATTTTAGTGCAGTTTCATTTCTGGGCCAACACACACTGAATTCCAGAACTCTTCTTTTGCTATTCAATTGCAGATCTCTGACTAATAATAGCTTTAGTGGACCAATTCCGACCTCTATTGGGAATCTTTCCAAACTTCATTGGCTGGACCTAGCCGTAAACCAGCTTGATGGACCAATTCCTACCTCTATTGGGAATGCATTCTAGGGATTCTGCAGGCTTTACTGTCGTTGTAAACTGTAAACATCTACTATTGATCATTAATTTTTTCACAGGATCCTTATAAACATCTTCAGAAACTTGTTTCAATTCAACTTCAGCTACTTAGCAAAGGAAAAAAAAAATACTGCATTTTCGTTACCTTAGGGCATTCTCTTCTGTAGATATCACAGAAAGTTGGTCACTGCTAGGATATTTCTTTTATAATATATCCATTATGGAATTATTTTGTTTTATGCCTGTTATCTCGTGTCTCAATAAAAGTGTAGGTGGCTGCACCTAAGGACTCTGATTGTGTACATTATTGATGTTTGTACTGAATAAACAGGAGGCCTAATCATCTAATAATGGAAAGTTAGGATCATCTGTTCGTGGACAACTAATGTTGATCGAGAATCAGAGTTGATCTTCACAAATTAATGTTTAGTGTTATATATATTTGATTATAATAGCATGTTATGTAAAATAGTCAAGTCACTTCTTGAATCACAAATGTTGTTTGTTGTAAAGAAGTTTGCAAATGTACACTTTTTTTTTTTTTTTATAAAGATCTTATAAAAGTGACGACACGTGATTTCCCAATTTACATGTCCAGATATTTGTGCCTGTTCATGCTCTTGTTGAAGTATATGGACACAATATTCAAGATTCAGAACCTATATACTCTCGTTATCTTCCTTGGACTAAATATACGAAAGGAATACATCCTCATCATTACATTTCTCTCCACTCTCTTGAACCATGATAATTGTCTTCTTTATGCCACTGTGTGTCTCATTCAACTAATAAGTTTGGCTATTAGAGTCCTTCAAGCTTTTCTTTACCTGGCTATGAAAGGGTTGGAGGGTTTTTGTCTTCACTACAAAAAAAAAACTGCAAGTCGCCACTTGCAAATTGTCACTTGTATGGGACACATAAATATGACAAACTGTTAATCACGTGTAATTCACGACATGTGGGCAGCGTGGTAGATCCGGTTGTTGCGAAATGTGCAATTCACAATGTGTTCACGATGCCCACGTCGCCACTGTGCCACGTGTCATACTGACCACGCTGCGACACATCAGCCACATGTATTTTTCACGTGGCTGACGGTTCAACCACATAGTATGACTCCACGTGGCACATTCGCCACGTGGATTATGGTCCACATGGCCACAGTCGGCCACGTGGCTCAAATTCACGCGGCTAACTGTCGGCCACGTAGAACATAATCCATGTGGCCGACTGTGGCCAAGTGTAACATAAACCACGTGGATGAGGCAAATGCCATCTAGAATTTATTTTCAAGGTGGATGAGGCAAATTTGCTTAAGCTGGTATTTAGGGGGACCATGCAGCTGCATGTTCGTATATGTGTGATATGGAAAGTAATTTTGTACTTTCACATAGCCTCTCTTAGATGCATTTACATTGGACTAATTTCCCGATCGAGTTAGTCCTTTTTTGCATGGTTTATGGAATTTCCTTATAAGTAGCTTCATGGTACAACTTTTTCTTCTTTATTGAGTAAGTTTTTTTACATCGATGGTCTACAATACCATTTGCAATTAATGCTCTTTTTTTTTTCTTTTTTTTTTTTCAACTTAGATCAGCCTTTTTATAGATTTCAAGTATCTTTATCCTAAAGAATGAAAATAAAATGGGCAAAAAAAAAAATTAATGATTTTTTTTAGAGTGATTTTTGGTTAAAACGAGTCAAACCTTTAGAGACTAAGGCTCGATTCAGATCATACATCCGACTGATACCAAGTCTCCCAAATGCTTTTGGTGTCTCTCTCAATTTACTAGGAATGAAGACTTGGCTAAGGGTGTAGACGTGAAGGCAAGCTTCCTATGTTTAGAGGTCTTTAGTTAATTTGCTCATTTTTCTTCGTTTTTTGGCATGTCATTTTTGAGTCGTTTTAACCAAAAACGACTCTAATTAAGGTCATTTTAAGATTAAAACGACTCTAACCTAGAATTAATACACTATATGTTAAGGAATTTCAACCTGCCCGACTTTATATTTTCAAACATAATTAATAAAAACGACGTCGTTTTATGTTTAGTAAATTTATTTATTTATTTATTATTTTTCATTCTCCACTCCATCCACTTTAAATCATTTCATCTTCCTCGTGCATAAGAAGACACTACGTCTTGGTTGCGTCTTTGATTGTCATACGAGGATCGATCCGGACAAATATACTTTGTCTTGATCAAAAGAAGACGAATCTTCATCTTCATATTCATCAGGCGAAAATGAAGATGTCCATCTTCACTCTTTAGCCCATATATATTCAGTTATTCCAACGAATTTTAACCTTCTTTTTTGAGGCAGGACGAAAATGGATTCCGTTGGCAGAAGAGTCAGAAGTTTTTCAACTCTTTCAACCATGTAGAGGCGGAATGTACGTATTTATAGGTGGAGAGTAGTATCTCTTCTCTTTAGTTTTAATGTTTATCATATTCTCCTTGTTAAAACCTAGGGCGGAACAAGAAGGGGTTTATAAAGGGGTTGGCCGGGTAGGATGGCCTGATTGTAAATTAAGTGGTTTAGAGGGTGTTTTTGTATTTTTCAGTCGTGCAATCTGAACTCTAAAGTCATGGATAGAGAGCCGTTTGTCAGGGTCAGGGGCCGATCAATCTCTCAAATTCTTTTGCCGGTCCAGAGGGGTAAAGCTGTGTGCCACTACAAAAAAAAAAAAAAAAAAAAACGCTGTTTTAAGCCGCTTTTTTAGAACCATTTTAAGCCCTTAAAACGGCTCTAAACAATTTGAGTTGTTTTTTTTTAGCCGTTTTACAAACGGGTCCACACCTGAAGTATTAAACATTAAAATTGATCCGTTTCTACAAAAAAGGGTTCAAACTGGAGTCACTTTTATAAAAGCGACTCAAAACTGTTTGAGATGCTTTAAAAAAACGTCTCTAAACATTTAGAGTCGCTTTAAATAAAAGCGGCTCAAAAAATTTAGAGCCGCTTCAAAACTGTTTGAGTCGGTTAAAAAAAAGCCCTCCAACCAGTTTGAGACGCTTGTTAAAACAGTTCAAAACTTTTTGAACCGTTTTAAAAAGCGGCTCTAAAGTTTAAAACGCCTCTAAATTAGAAAATTATTAAAATATAAGTTTTGAGCCGTTTTAAGTGTTAAAACGGCTCAAAAATTTTAAAATAATTAAAATATATTGTTAGAGCCGTTTTAACACTTAAAACGGCTCTAAAATTAAAAATAAATAAAATACAGTATTTTTTATTTTTTTATTTTTTTTAAATACCTAATTGCTAAAATATTGTTTATATATATAAACTCATAAACATCCACATAAACTCATATAACTCAAACTTCATATTAAGGCATTAAAACAAAAACAATAATAAATACAACATATCACCATACATAATTTCAATCAACCCCAAACCGATCAAGTTATCTACAATCATAAACGACATATCACCATAAATAATTTCAAAACATAATACATAAATTACTTATGATCACAAACCGATCAAGTCCAACCGATAACACAAAAGTTACCTACATCATTTCCAAAATTCAATACTACATTCACAACAACTCAAGATGTCTTTTTCACGATAGTTCTTTTCACATAAACTCATATATAACACAAACTTCATATCAATGCATTAAAACAAAAACAATCTCTTAATGTACACACCAAGACATTAAAACAAAAACAATAATAAATACAACATATCACCATATATAATTTCACTCAACCCCAAACCGATCAAGTTACCTACAATCATAAACAGCATATCACCATAAGTAATTTCAAAACATAATATATAAGTTATCTATGATCACAAACCGATCAAGTTCAACCGATAACATAAAAGTTACCTACATCATTTACAAAGTTCAATACTACATTCACAACAACTCAATATGTCTTCTCAACGATAGTTATTTTCACATAAACTCATATATAATACAAACTTCATATCAATGCATTAAAACAATAACAATAACAAATACAACGTATCACCATATATAATTTCACTCAACCCCAAACCGATCAAGTTACCTACAATCATAAACGGCATATCGCCATAAGTAATTTCAAAACATAATACATAAGTTATCTATGATCACAAACCGATCAAATCCAACCGATAACACAAAAGTTACCTACATCATTTACAAAATCCAATACTACATTCACAACAACTCAAGATGTCTTTTTCACAATAGTCCTTTTCACATAAACTCATATATAACACAAACTTCATATCAATGCATTAAAACAAAAACAATGTCTTAATGTACACACCAAGACATTAAAACAAAAACAATAATAAATACAACATATCACCATATATAATTTCTCTCAACCCCAAACCGATCAAGTTACCTACAATCATAAACGGCATATCACCATAAGTAATTTCAAAACATAATACATAAGTTATCTATGATCACAAACCGATCAAGTTCAACCGATAACATAAAAGTTACCTACATCATTTACAAAGTTCAATACTACATTCACAACAACTCAATATGTCTTCTCAACGATAGTTATTTTCACATAAACTCATATATAACACAAACTTCATATCAATGCATTAAAACAATAACAATAACAAATACAATGTATCACCATATATAATTTCACTCAACCCCAAACCGATCAAGTTACCTACAATCATAAACGGCATATCGCCATAAGTAATTTTAAAACATAATACATAAGTTATTTATGATCACAAACCGATCAAGTCCAACCGATAACACAAAAGTTACCTACATCATTTACAAAATTCAATACTACATTCACAACAACTCAAGATGTCTTTTTCACGATAGTTCTTTTCACATAAACTCATATATAACACAAACTTTATATCAATGCATTAAAACAAAAACAATAACAAATATAACATATCACCATATATAATTTCACTCAACCCCAAACCGATCAAGTTACCTACAATCATAAACGGTATATCGCCATAAGTAATGTCAAAACATAATACATAAGTTATCTATGATCACAAACCGATCAAGTCCAACCGATAGCACAAAAGTTACCTACATCATTTACAAAGTTCAATACTACATTCACAACAACTCAATGTCTTTTCCACGATAGCTCCTTATGCGTATCAACATCATCAGACGTCAAGAGCACATCACCTACATTAGTGATTTAAATAAAATGTGTTATATATATATATATATATATATATATATATATATATATATATATATAGAGAGAGAGAGAGAGAGAGAGAGAGAGAGAGAGAGAGAGAGAGAGAGAGAGAGAGAGAGAGTAACGATACACGTAATATTTTCAACTTTATATACTCAAAAAAATTATAGTTAATCATGTTTGGAGCTAACCTGGTGGACTAGTTACTATGGATGTCACCCTCACGATGAGCGTGACGCAGACGAAGAGTTGCCTAGAAGTGATATATTGACTCTAGCAAGATCGTCAATCATCTTCTGCATCTTCTCCATCATTTGATCTTGTCTTGCAATTCTTTCATTAGTTTGTTTCCTCTCTTCATCCGCGATTCTCCTCTCTTCATCCGCTCTTCTCCTTTCTTCGTCCGCTCTTCTCCTCTCTTCCTCTGTCCTTCTCTTCTCTTCCTCCCATCGCTCATCCGATATTCTCTTCTCTTCCTCCCACTTTTTCATCATCTCATTCATTTGAGTATTAAATGCAGCTTCTTGAGCCAACCATGATGCAGATAATCGAGAGGTGGGTCTAACTGGTAATGGGCCAACCCCTATTCCACGAACACGACCCGAATATTCTACCCTTCCCATTGCCCTTGCAAGAGCATCATCTTCTGCCCATAGTATTGAACCCTATGGAGATACAGGGTTCGCTCTTGCAGTGTCATCTGTCATCAGCTCCTTCAACTTATCCTGACATATATATATTAAATGTGTTAATTATTAGACATTTATTTGCTCTACTTTATTGTATGATATATTCAACAACACACAAATAAAGACAAAGTTAAGCACTTACAATCGTCTCTCCAGCTGCTTGCGTGCTGGGCATCCCATCCCTTTTTGTGTGAGTTGCCACAAAAACTTCAGCTTGGGTGGGTGGCTTTTGCTTTAATATCTCCTACGAAAACAAATATACAGTTATCAAATAAGAGTCGAATGTGCGATGTGAATTCAACAAGAACATCTATATTTAGCACCAAAAATAAATATCTACTAAATAAAATGATCATCAACTAGTAACATGATTCTTGTTAAAAAATAAATCAATATATATATATATATATATATATATATATATATATATATATATATATATATATATATATATATATATATGTTATTGAGAATGAAATCAATGTACAAGCTCTTTCGCAACTCTGGCGTAACTCTTCGAGCCAGATGTGTGATATATCTTATTGACACTTTTCGATATTTGTTTATTTCTCTCAGCTCTTGCCTACGCAATTGTTATAAACAAATAAGTATCATGCAATGTTAAAAGTTTAAAGATATGTACTTTAAAAATAATAACATTTATTGATATAATTACCTTATCTTCCGAAGTCAACCATGTGTCGATGGCTATCTCCATGTCCTCAGCATCGAACTCTATGATGTTGGTGTCGACTCAATAATTGTCTCATGAGTATCATTGGCTTGTATATTTATAGCCTTCTTCACCCTATACTTGAAATTTTTTCGTTTATGCCCGAAGTCTATCATTGCTATCCGTTTGATCTCATTCATTGGTGCATCAGGCATGATGAAAAATTTTTGCTACAAATTAGTTAAAAAAAAAAAAAAACATTTATATACTATGTACATGTTGTAATATACATTCATCGCAATAAATTTGCAAATAACTTGTTTTACATACCATTAGGGCGGCCCACAAGTCCTCTTTAGCCTGGGGCGGTATCTTCCTCTAGTTTTGGGCACCTAGCCCAACAAACTTCCCACTCCGAATATATTTTGCTCCTAACTGACTAAATTTCATGCCACTTGTGCCAACTGGCTGCCACGTCGCATTAAAATCAATGACCACCTTCTCGCCCGCGGGTATTGTCCAAAGGGCGGTTGGAGAGCCAACATCTCTGATGTGGAAATTGTTATCCGTATCTGTATTTAAATTAAACAGATGAAAAAAAAAAATTATATGTGTATATAAGTTAAATAATCAAGTAAAATATTTGGAGCCTAGACTACATATATATCAAGTGTAACATACATACCTATCGTACGGACTTGTCGACTATCCAATTGTACGCCAATATTGGGAGTTTGTTCCCTCTCAGACTCTTGTGTGGGAGCTCGTTCCCTCTCAGGCTCTTGAGACTGAGCTCGTTCCCGCTCAGTCTCTTGTGCCAATATAGTAGAATCAATATCATCAAAAGACTCTACAAACCCATCAGCCGTATCCGATGGCGTACGTATGTTGTCCTGTAAAGGCTCCTCAACCATGATTGCACTTGGAGAAGGTGGGCGGTCATCGTGTTCTATCTCAGCCAGATGTTGAGATGTCTCTATCTCAGGTGTAGACTCTGAAAAGAGTCGAATTGGGATCCGCGAAAAAACTTTCTTCTTTGGAGGTAGCTTGTCTGCCATATCAGTCTACAAAATACACAAACATATATAAAGTGTCAGATCAAATGTAAATATAGAAATCACTCAACATGTTTAATGTAATTTGATATCAGTTTAAGATTATTGAAAAAACAAAGTCATACATGCATGCTACTTTATTGTGGTTATACTACTTCAATCGCAGGTATATTGCTACAGGCATAATGAATGTCTTCACCGTAATCAACATCATTTGGATCCTGATTAATGTTCAAGTTCAATGGCTCACTCTCATGGTAGTTGAAATCTTCATCATTGTTAACTTCTCTCTCACCAACATCATACACGTTTCTCGGTTTAGTCCTTACTACGCAACACCAGTCTGGGTTCCTGTCGTCATGGACATAGTATACTTGGGATACTTGTGAAGATAATACGTATGGATCATCCAAAATGTTATCTCCCGTATGTATTAGGTTTTTGAAATTCACAAGTGTCATACCATACTCATCCTCCGACCATCCTCTATCCTTTCTAATGTCCGCCCAATCACACTTAAATAGCACATACCTAGTCGTGTCATAGTACTCTACCTCTATTATTCCAGTTAGCTTCCAATAATAGGTATCGCCATCAACTATAGGCACACACACGCCACTGTTTTGGGTTGTTTTTCCTTCATCTTGGGCCACAGTGCGAAACAGCTTGCCGTTAACTACATATCGGTTATATTCGAAGGCCGTTTCAATTGGCCCTTTAGAATGCCATACAAGTTTATCCCCTAACTCAATTCTACGTGTCTGGTCCATTTGGTTGACCTGCGATTTGAGATAAAATTGCTTATAGTTGGCGAGATGTAGAAAATTACATATACAATAAAACGTCACTCATAGAAAAACCATATGAAATTCTTACGTAGTTACGGTACCAAACACAAAATGTGTCCCTATGTTGTCGGTGCAATTCTCTGTCCAATAGTCGGCCTCTATTGGAGTCGTGCCTCAGCTCATCCAAGTGCGTCCTATATGTTGGCAGTCCACATTTAGAATAAACAGGTGTATGTTTGAGCCAAAGTATGTATTAATAAATATAACTCATGTGCGTAATTGAAGGAACTCGTCCGAGTTAAAAATAATATATCGATGGATCTGCGTCAATGTGTGTTGGTCAAGAGTTACTCGTGTTACCGCTCCCCTAGCCTCATCAGGGTTTCTCTGAGGCCTATTGTGGACTGTGAGTGCGTTCTCTAAGTACCGCGAACAGAATGTGATCATTTCATCCGCTAAGTAACCTTCCGCTATAGAACCCTCAGGTGCAGCTCTGTTGCGCACTAGGGATTTGTATCATCCAAGGGACCTACATAGAGAAAACAAAATTATCTCTTGTATTACCTCGTTGAGACAATAAAGGAATTTTTTTTTTTTTTTTTTTAAAAAAAAAAAAAAAAAAAAAAAAAAAAAAAAAAAAACCTTATATATACATAGAATACATAATTACCTCTCAACCGGATACATCCACCGATAGTGTACCGGTCCACCAAGTCGACATTCACGAACCAAATGTATGACAACATGAACCATAATTGTAAAGAAGCCCGGAGGAAATATTTGTTCAAGCTTGCACAATATGATAGGGATTTCAGCTTCATGTCGGGCTAGATCTTCTTCTGTCAATGTTTTTGAACATATACCCCTAAAAAATGTAGACAACTCTATCAAAGGTTTCACAACCTTCTTTTCCAAGGATCCACGCAAAGCTATTGGCAGCAGTTGTTGCATGAGTATATGGTTGTCATGACTCTTCATACCAACAATGATACGGGCTTTAAGGTTCACGCAACGGGACAAATTGGAGGCATATCCATCGGGTACTCTAACATCTTTGATCACTTTTAAAAAATTAATTGTTTCCTCCTTAGACATCGTGTAGCACGCCGCTGGTAGATATGTTTTGCCTCTCTCGTTTGTGAATGGATGAAGTGTTTTTCTCAAACCCATTTTACGTAAGTCCAAACGTGCTGCATAGTTGTCTTTTGTTTTTACTTTCATGTCCAGTAGGGTCCCAATGATATTATCCATCACATTTTTTTCGATGTGCATCACATCAAGGTTATGTCGTAACAAATTATCCTTCCAATAGGGCAATGTGAAAAAAATACTATTCTTTTTCCATACCGCGGTCTCATTTGCCCCATGACCTTGCTGCACAGTTTTTTGTCGTTTGTCTCTTCTTGTGTCTTCATGAACAACATCAAATCCCTGTAATTGTCGTAGGATTTCACCACCATCTAGAATAGCAGGCGCAACACCCAGCTCTTGTTTACTGTCAAAGGTTCTTGCCATCTGTCACCACTTATGATCGGCAGACAACCATCGTCTATGCCACATATAACAATATTTATGCCCGTATGTCAACCATGTTGACCTTGTTGAATGCATACAACAAGGACATGCCATTGGACCCCTAGTACTCCATCCAGATAAATCTGCATATGCTGGAAAGTCATTTATTATCCACATCAATGATGTCCGCATAACAAATGACTTCTTCTTGGATATGTCATATGTCTGTACCCCTACATTCCACAACTCCTGTAACTCTGATATTAAAGGTTGTAGGTAGACATCTATATTCATTCCTGGTGCAATTGGGCCTGGAATAATCATAGATAATATGAAATACTGTTGTTTCATGCACATCCAAGGAGGTAGGTTGTATGGAACCAACATGACAGGCCAAGTACTGTGGCTTGTGCTCATGTTCCCAAAAGGGTTAAAACCATTCGACGCTAGACCAAGCCTAACATTTCCTGGGTCTGATGCAAAGTTTGGGTGTAGTGTATCAAATGTTCTCCAAGCTTCACCGTCTGCCGGATGCCTGAGCACACCATCTTTTGTGCGCCCATCAGCGTGCCACCTCATGTGGGAAGCGGTATGTTGTGACATGTACAACCTTTGCAATCTTGAAGCCAATGGAAACCACCGCAACACCTTTACCGGTCGTCTCTTCAATGTTCGGGATGACCCATCTTCTTCAGTAATTTCGTCCTTCCACTTTGATGCTCAACACACTGTACATGTATCTAACTTCTCATTTTCCTTCTAGAATAACATACAATAATTTTGACAAGCCAGAATCTTTTCATATCCAAGCCCCAAGTCTCTTAAATATTTTTTTGTCTCATACATACTTTTAGGCAAAGCTGGCTCATCTGTTGATACTATCTCATTGATGAACTCAAGCAACAATGTGAAAATCGTATTACTGAGTCCACCCACACACTTCAAGTTGTATAGATGAACAATAGCTGACAATTTGTTATATTGTGTTTTATCATGAAGTGGCTTGTCTACATCCTGAACCAAGTTGTAGAATTTCTTGGCACTCTCATCGATCTCTTCATCAACTGCTTCAGGTACATAATCGGCTTCCACTTCCACTTGACACTCATCATCGTCTGCCCGAGAACTATGCATGCCAAAAACATCTTGCAACATGGACTGCATCGTTCTTGACTCGTCGGGTATTGGTACAATATTTGCAGCCGGAGCCGGCTTGGGAGATTCAACAAACACGTACTTTATTAGGTACAGGAGCCCTAATCTTCTCCCCATGCCAAATCCATTCAGTGTAATTAAACATAATTCCCCTTCCACCAGTCAAATGGTCATATACTTCTTCTGGATGTAGGCTTCTGTTCAAACCACACTTCTTGCATGGATACACAATTGAATTTTTATTTCTGGAGTTTGTAACTGCATACTTCACGAACGCTTCGGCCCCTTCCATATACTCCCTCGAACCTCTCCACTTCGTCATCCAACTTTTGTCCATATTTATCTTACCACATTACAATACACAAAATGGTTACAAATATATAACACAAATTATGGACTGTGTTATATACACAAACGGTCCTCAATTGATTACTAGAATCTTTTTTTTTTTTGGCAAAGAATTGAAAAAAAAGGAGTTGATAACCTAGAGCATTATCTCAGACAACGCGGCCTCTTCTTAAATTTATTTGGTCCTAGGTCATGAATTTATTTTCACATTTAATGGGTCAAATTTAAGTTGGGGCATGATTCAACAACCTGGGTATAATGCAATCCGGCCTCCAAGTTAAATTCTTAATTCTGTCATTAGATTTTTTATTTGCATACTATATTTATCTATTTCGTTAGTTATATTTTTAATATTTTGAATCAATTCTTATTTACTTTTTTTTTATTTAAAAAAAAAATTAATTCTCCCGAACAAAAATCATGGCTCCACCACTGTTTTCATTCATGATTCACCAAAAATTAACCAGAAAATACTAGAGTATTACACTGTTACTATGTTTTTTAGTTTTTCTTTTTTACAATATTTTTTTCTTCCCTGAAAAGTTTTAGGTATGAATCAAATTTTTATACTAATTTAATTTTTGACTATTACACTGTGTAAATAAGCATTTATATTTAGATTGCTATTTTCATATATAGATTATTACACTGTCTATGAATATATATTTTTTGTTATGTATTTTAATTTTATGAAATATATAAATGTAAAAATAATAAAGCAGCAATAAAAATAATAAAGCAGAAAAAAAAAATTTTAAAAATAAATAAATGAAAAACAAATATTAAAAAAACATGAGGGAGCTGTGAGAGAGACCTCTTGTTCTTCGCCGGTCGGAGCTGTGAGAGCGCGTGGCCTTCTTCGCCCGTCGGAGCTGTGAGGGAGGCACCTGCAGAGAGAAAGCGTGAGGGAGAGAGAAAGAGCTAAACAAAGAAGCACATGTACAGTGAGCTAGAGTTTAGGGACTTACCCGGCCTTCCGGCGGGGTAGCCGGTGGTGGGGGTTTTACTGAGAGAGAGAGAGAGAGAGAGAGAGAGAGAGAGAGAGAGAGAGAGAGAGAGAGAGAGCGCCGAGGGAGAGAGACGACCGGAAGAGAGATAGCTAGAACGTACGCCATGCAGGGGAGAGGAGAGGAGAGGAGAACGCCGATCAAGAGGAACCGGGTGGCCGGCTTCACTGAAATGGCTGAACGGAGAAAGTCGGCTTCACTGAAATGGCCGGACGGCGAAGAGAGAGAGAGAGAGACAAAGATATCGAGAAAGCGTGAGAGAAACAGAGATGGCCGGAGTATAGGGATAATGCATGTTGATTTTAAAAAAATCAACTTTCGCAATAAATGCGAAATGAAAAGAAGAGAGGCGCGGGACAGAACTGTGTCCCGCGCGCACGCCTCCCGACTCCGAACGGAGTCGTTTTTAGTAAAATGCCTCCATTTGGAGTCGTTTCTTACTAGAAAACGACTCTAAATAGAGGCCGTTTTTCCTAAAACGACTCTATCTAGAGTCGTTTTAGGACAAAAACGACTCTAATTATTTTCAATTTTTACTCTATATATTTATATATATATATATATATATATATACACACATATATCACAACAAATCAATAAATATTAATTATAATTTGTTGATAAATATATAGTTAGTTATTAATATGTTTAATTAGTATATAATATGTATCTGTGTGTGTACATGTATATACATATATTGACATACTAACCAAGTACTCTACTCTCTCTTTAGATAAAGAACGTACGTTTGAAGTTTCTAGAGAGAGAGAGAGAGAGAGAGAGAAACCTAAAAGCTTTGTTCGTCGAGGAGAGAGAGGCTTCACATCTCTGATTCCGGTGCTTTTCCCCTAGCCTTTAAGGCAAGTTTGATCTTTTTATACTCGGTTGGATTTTATCCGACAAAAACTGTCTAGGTGTAGTAGCCGGCCTTTTTTGGACACTTAATGAGGTCGTGCGGTTCGTCTCTGGTTGGTGTGTGACCCGCACGTGCTTGTGGTTTAGATCTTCTGTTTTATATGCGTGTGGGCTATAGTTATTATCTCTGGCCTTGGAAGGTGCCGATCCAAGCTCGTAAAGGTTGTCCATCGCTAAGAGGGTTCTCAGAGAAGGCACATGAATGCTTTACACACGCCAACTCCGGCAGTCGTTTCTTTCTCGAAACCAAGTTAAATTTTTAATTCTTTATCTCTAGTTCACTTCGATGGCCTTTAATTTGGTCGGTCGGGCTTTAATTTGTTTCTCACCTTTGGGCGTTGTGATTATATATATATTAATTACTTTTATTTTAAGTATATATGGCTAGAATTATTATAAATGGTGTTATTTTTAATTTTTAAAATTGGACTCTTTTTTTATAAAATTAAAGGGCTGAAAATGGAGCCGTTTTTACCAAAAAAAAAAAAAAGGCTCTAAATGGAGCCCATTTATCTAAAGCGGCTGGAAATTGAGCCGTTTTGTAAAAGGCTCAAAATTGAGCCGTTTCTTACAAACGGCTCCAATTAGAGCCGTTTTAGATAAAAGGGCTGAAAATAGAGCCCTTTTCCTAAAACGTCTCTAACTAAAATTGATGTTTTAAATAGTCTGCTTAAATTAGAGCCGCTTAAAATTAAACGGCTCAAAATGGAGCTGTTTTTTTTTTAAAGCGGCTCCATATAGAGCCGTTTAATTTTAAGCAGCTCTAATTTTTTTGAAGCCGTTTTAAAAACAAGCTCAAGTTTGAGCCGTTTTTAATCTAAACGACTCCAATTGGAGCCGTTTTATAAAAACGGCTCAAATTTCAAACCTTTTAAAAAAACGGCTCTAAATGGAGCCGTTTTTATTGAAAACGTTTCAAATTGGAGCCGTTTTTATTATAGCCGTTTTTTTTGGTTGTGGATCCAACAAATGCCGAGGTGAATTTGTAGCCAATGCGCGTGTCTTAGTGCATGCCATCGATCACGATGGGTTTTTTTATTGAGATATCTCTAGCGTTTTTATTATTATTATTTAAAAATAAAATAAAATAAATGTCGGACACATAAGCATTGTTGTATAATTATTGCGTAAGAGTTGTGCAAATAACATATCTCTTTTTTATTGCTCGATTTGCGTTTAAAGTGAAAAGTGATAGCAATGGTTAATGGATACGATGTTTTCTGTTATAGAAATGACTCTTGCATAACAGTTGTATAGGTGTTGTGTAGGAGTGTAGACACATGGGGTGAGACCCATGGAGTGGATCCCACCACATGGGTCCCACCCCATGTGTAGTGCAAGGATCAGCCCTCTTTCTGTTATACATGTGCTGATATATTGTAGGAATGGGTTTGAAAATTGTTTTGAAGCGCATTAGGATTTTTTTTCTAAGAAAAATAAAAATGTAAAAAAAGTTGTTACGTGGGTAAAGGTGATCAAGAATTGTGTCTTGGAGTGACAATGTATCATATCTATTTCTTCTTTTTTTTTTCTTTTCTTTTTCGTAAAAGTTTGAACTGTTCTTACTAAGATATCTTTGCTTTCCTTCTGTTGAAATCTTCCCAAGTTCCAATTAGTCAATTTCCTTATTTTCAAAAAATAAAAATACAGTTATATTTTTTTCTTTCCTTTCAAACGAATTCTTAAGAAATTTTTTTAGAAATTAGTCTCCAAAAATAATACGTGTTCTTCGTAATAATATATGGTTTTTACATTTTTTTTTAAAGGGCAACTCGGTAATTGATTAATACAAAATGAGGGTAAAATGGAGACTTTAGCATTGAAAAAGTCACGTGCCACAACGTGATGCCCATTCCGTCTGGTCTGACGGCCGAAAAGGCTAACGGATGGTGACATTGAAAAATCGGGACACTTCATTAAGGAACATTGCACATTTTTAAAGATTGGAAGCAAGATTGAAAATGGGTGACAACTTTAGGGGTGACTTGTATTTAACCATTTTTTTTATTGCCTCGATAACATATTATAACTTTAATATATAACATTTTTTATGTTGTTCAATGTAAAAAAAAAATGGCTTAAATTCACATAATGTCTAATTTCTTTTTTTTTCTTTTTTTCTTTTATGAAATTATAGAGGATCTTAATCAATACGAAATAGACTTTCTCTCCAAACAAAGGATTAGGATCACATCAATTACTTTTTATTACTATACAAATAAAAAACCTCACTACAAAATAATTTTTTTTTACTTTTCCATAAACTATATATATATATATATATATATATATCAAACTTCTTTCTACTTTAATTCACAGCAATCACATTTTATTCCTATTAAAAAAAAAAAGTTCTCTCCAAAAGGGTTACAAAACAGGGCCACTTGGCTACCCTAAGACACAACTATTAACCATATTTGTATTTTATTTTATTTTATTATTTTTTTTAAAAAAAAAAAAAAAAAAATTGATATTAAAAGAAAAAAAAAAAAAAAAAAAAAAAAAAAAAAAAAAAACCCACAAAACCATGTAAATGGGTTGAGGGTTGGTTTTGTGGGTTTTTTTTTAAAAAAAAAATAAAAATAAAAATAGAGGTGGTCAATAGTTGTGTCATATCATTTCTCTACCCAAAATATCCAATGTGCTTGAATCAGATAAAGGCACATACCCATAATGAAGTGCCTGCAAATAAAAAAGAAAAAGTGGTAGATTCAGTGCACAAAAATAAGACTTTTCTCCTCCTTTTCATTGGATTAGAATCCTCTATAATTTCAAATAAATTTTAGATTCTCAAATTATATGAATTTAGGCATTTTTTTTTTTACATTGAACGGCGTAAAAAATGCTACATATTAAAGTTATGACATGTTATTGAGGCAACAAAAAAAATAATTCATTCCAAAATGTTTTTTCTTCACTTTTGAAAAGACGTCTCTTCTTTACTAAACTAAAAGACAGATTTTTGCTTACAACATAAAGTGTAAGAACTTGATAAAAACATACTCAATTCTCATTGTTAACATGTCACATTTTTAATATGTAGTATATTTCACATTGTTTGATGCATAAAATGTCCTAAATTCAAATAATTTGAGAATCTACAATTTTAAAGAAATTGTATGGGATCTTGATCCATTTCATAGACAAGCATACGACCGTTGTACGACCCAACTGATGTTGCATCATTCCACGTCAACAAACTGAAAAATAAAAAATAAAAATAAAGAAAGAAAGAAAGAATAGGGAAAATGAAAAAAGAATCGGAAAACATTTGAGATTTAGAATCCTAACTCTCTCATTCTTCACCCTCTTTTTTGTTTTCCCTAGCCTGCATTTAGATCCATGTGCTTGGCCTAAATTATAAAATTGCTCCCTCTGATATCAAAATTAATTCAGAGATCCTTGTGGTTGGCTTAATTTACAAATCGCTCCCAGAAGTCAAATTTCGTTTGGCGCCACATCAGTACTAATAAGATGGCGACACATGTCGATTATAATAAAAAAAACATAGATATATTAAAATATAAGTAAATAATACTTATATCTGCCGATTCCAAAATAGTTACAATCCAAACCGTCTATTCAAATCAATGGATTAAAAATAGACACGTACAACGCCACCTCTGCGATCCGCGTGAATGGGTTAAAAAAATCCTCAAAACTCCAAAAGTCTTCAAACTTTCCTTCCACGCTTGTTTTGTTGTTTAATTTTAATATTAATAGGGCATAGGACACATGGCAGCTTCTTAAAGGTGCTGATGTTGAATTCCGTCAATTTTTGGACGAAAGTTCGACAAAGATACTGTCTTCTTCTTTAGCCATAAACGATGTACCATCTACAATATAAAATGAACCACAGGGGCCAAAAAATAAAGTTTTTAAACTACATGAGGCAAAAATGTATTTAACCCTTATTTTTATACAGCAGAGAGCGATTTGTAATTTAGGTCAACTCAGGTACTGATTTTGCATTTAGACCTTTAATTAATCAAGTAGTTTTATATATTCTATCACTTGAATCTCACACACTTATTTTGCAACTCTTTTGATATTCATTGCTTTATTCTTGGCCAACATTATGTTTGTGACAAAACTCACTCTCCATGCAAGTAGTATGAATTATAGAAATCATATCAATGGTGCTTCCCTTCCATTCCATTGATTTACATATGACTATATGCTATTTAAGAACTTGATATTCATTTATATGGTTGAAAATAACAAGTACTTATGTACCAATACATGTACATATCTTTCTTCAGGTCGAGCTTCTTCTTGTAGATAGAACAAGCTTCCAAGAACTCCCCAAACAGCTTCTTCTCGCTCAGCTCTAGCCCCCATATAGACCTTGGCGACCCCAACTCAAAAATAACTAATTTGCGAGGCTCCGGCTCTGGCTTCACAACAGCAACAGAGTTCTGGACAATGATCAACTTCAGACTCAAGGCAGACCAAAACCTGTCCCGACGACTGAGACCGAAGGCAATTACGATTACATTGAGTCGACATGAGAGAGAGAGAGAGAGAGAGAGAGAGAGAGAGAGAGAGAGAGAGAGAGAGTGTGGTTTCTTAAATAGTTCAGTCGATTAAATCCGAGTACGAGTGAAACTTGTTGGGTTTTGAACACATGTTTAATAACATAACACAACAAACACGTGTACCAATCACAACGTACAACTACAATTCCAAAAACCCTTGATTGGCCACACGTTGTTATCATCTGCTCAGGCATTTGCCGGCTTTTATGTTGTTTTTGTGTAAACATTAGTTTTAGTTGTTAAATGGAAAAACTACTTATTAATCATTAAAGGAAAAAAAAAATATGTCAAAGGATTTCTTTATGATGTGGCATAAACATAGATTAATAATGGAAAAAGTACATTTTTGACTGGAACGAGCCCAAGTGCGTCATAGGCGAACACGTGCACGCCTTCTTCTTGATGGACGACATTGCATTGTTGCTGCCCTGCTTCGTCATGGACAGTGACAGAGGGAGGGGGGCGGTAGGGCCATGACCCCCTCTCAACTCATTAGAAGAAAAGAAAAATTAAGGTAAAATATATATATATATATATATATTATAAGGTTTTTTTGCCTATTGGCCCATTCCCTTTTATCATCTCTTTAACTAGTTTTATCTCATTTGGAACGATAGCTTCATTATCAAAACTTTTTCTTTTAATATTCATTTGTAACAACGGACATCTCTGAGAAGGGTAACAATGGACGGAGCTTTACAAAGTTGCATATGTTTTGTTCAAAGTAAATGAAAGGGGTTTAGTAAAGCAGTGTATTGAAAGAAGACAGGTCTAGAGTCGAGGAGTCACACACCTACCAAAGCTCGATTTCCTAAGGATATGTGGAAAAGATAACGTAAAGTGGAGATTCATTTCAATATAATTAGATGGCATTAGAAAAGTCAAGAGGATATGCATTTCATTTGTTTTTGTGTTGTGTTTAGCAGAATGTGTTTTGTGTAGATTATAGTGTGTTTTGTATAAGTTAGTGGGTTACTATGTTAGTTAGAGTGAGTTGTTCTAACAAAAGAAGCAAGAGAATGTTAGCTTTAAGAGCTATGTCATTCAGGAAAAGCCTTGTAAGAAAACTGAGAAGCACACAATTCATTCAACTGAAATTTCTCAATTTCAGTACAAAAATTGTGACATTTTCCTTTATTTTTCCTTTTTCTGGATCTTTGGACAGCGGTTTTCTTTACTTTTTTTCTTTTTTTTTTTTTATCAAAAAAACATTCTTTTTTCAATTTTTCTTATTGATTTTTAATTGAAGGGAATAACAAAAATATAAAAGCAGAGTTATGTTTAATTTACTTAAAATTTAGCATATATATATATATATACTTTAACCCCTACTTTAAAAAAAATAAAAAATTGGCCCCTCCCATTAAAATGTCTAGCTCCATACCTAGTCCTGGAAATCGAAGACCGCCCGGGAGAGGTCGCTTCCTCAATCGAGAACCTAAAAGCAGACGACGTCAACTTCAATGGATATGGTGAGGGAGAGTATGAGCGGCATCCGTGCAAGTTCATGGGAGTGGAGGAGCGCATGAAGAACGTGGAGGATCGAGAGGCAAAGCTCGAGCACGACGAAGCGAATGCCGACGAGGACAAGTAACTCGATGGCGGCAATTTGTGACACTTGTGAGAATTTTGGCCGTCATATTTGATTCTTGGAGACGAAGAAGCCATTCTTGTACCAGAGAGAGAGAGAGAGAGAGAGAGCGTTTCATGATTCTGCTTGATTTCTTCTTCTTTTCCTTCTGAAAGGCAAAAGAGGTGTTTGCTGTTTACTTGTTATATTTAAAATAAAAAAAATAAAAAAATAAAAAAAGGAGATCAAATTAGTATGTATGTTTGATAATGGTTTTGGAAACTGTATGGAACTCGCTTGTTAGGGGTGTACAAATTTTCAGCCTAGACCGCTAACTTGCCATCAACACTGCTTCCATGAAAGTCAGAGGCAGCGACAAAGTTTTGGTATTTTTCAAACATAATTAATAAAACGATGTCGTTTTATGTTTAGAAATTTTTTATTTTTCATTCTCCTCTCCACTTTAAATCGTTTCATCTTCCTTGTGCATAAGAAAACACTACGTCTTCGTTGAGTCTTTGTCATATGAGGATCCATAAAAATATAATTTGTCTTGGACAAAAGAAGACGAATCTTCATCTTCATATTTATCAGGCGAAAATGAAGATGTCTTCCCTCTTTAGCCCATATTCAACTATTCCGATTGATTTTAACTTACTTTTTTGAGGCAAGACGAAAATGGATTCCGTCAATGGAAGAGTCAGAAGTTTTTCGACTTTTTCAACCTCTGTAAAGGTGGAATGCAAATTGATTCCAATTCCAATGCCTATGATTCACACCCCTATGGCCCCATAGCAAGTACATATTTATAGGTGTAGAGCAGTATCTGTTCTCTTTAGTTTTATCATATTCTCCTTGTTAAAACCTTGGGCAAAACAAGTTGGATGGGCTGATTGTAATTTAAGTGGTTTCGAGGGTGTTTTTGCATTTTCAGTTGCGCAATCTAAACTCTAAAGTGGATAGAGAGTCGTTTGTCAAGGGGGTCTAAAGTGGATAGAGAGCCGTTTGTCAGGGGGGTTAGGGACTGATCAAACCGGACATCAGTTAGGAGTAGGATTCTCTCAAATTTTTTGCGGGTCCAAAGAGGTAAAGCTATGTGCCGAGGTGAATTTGTAGCCAATGCGCATCTTAGTGCGTGTGTGACGACCCATTTTTTTTTTTTTTTTGGGATAAAATATTTATAAAACATAAAAGGGTCATCACAGTGGCACGACTACGTGTCGCTCAGCCAACATACATACATGCTCCATATCATGTACCTGATATTCAGAGTAATATCTAACAGCGGAATAATCATAACGTTACATCTCATAACGGAAAGCACATCTAAATATACATGTGGTCCATACAAAAGAGCCATATATCTGTCTAACTGTTTAAGGCTACAATTCCACTAATACAAAAGAATGGCTACACAAAAGAATATGTGACACCTACGTCACTAGCCATATACAAAATACCCCAAAAGAGTGAACTCCATAGTCCAACTCAATACGACTGTCGCGGTGTGCTTCAATCGTAATATCCCAAATACGCAGCTACGGGGTCCTCCTCTAAGTCAGGTGTACCTGCAGTCAAATGGACATCATCTATACGGTTGTGGGGGTTTGCCACATCCGTATAGGTGAAATGATGAGTTCACCGCCTCAGTGATATTAAACTAACTGAGTTTTCGCAAAGAACCAACTTTTCCTTTTAGTCTCGCGTACACTATAACAGCTACCAATTTATAAAATTTTGTTTGAAAACTCCCGTAGCTGATTTAGCGAACACTGACTATCAGAAAACATTTAAAACATACTATGTAGTTGGACCCATACGTAGAAGTTCCATTGGCATGGAAGCAACCACGTATAAACCCACCTACAATAATACTTTTATGTTGGTAGCTCAAATGCACATAAGTCTAACGTTATTAACTGTGATAACACTGTGCCTCAAGGCATTACAACTTCATGTCAAAGCACATAGTTGTCCATGCAGTTATTAGAGTAAGACTCTGATATCCAAGCACTTTTTACTGATGTACAACGACAATCCATCTACCTACTCCCAAGCCACACCGATATCGCAACCAATAACATCAAAACCAAGCACACTAAGCTTAAAACATGCCATCTCGCTCATTAGTACAAGCTTACTATCATTTTCCGAACATGGTTAACACAGAATCCTAGGGCATTACAACTTCATGTCGAGCACGTAGTTGTCCATGCGGTTACTAGAGTAAAACTCGAGTATCCAAGCACTTCTTACTGACGTGCCACGACAATTCATCTACCTACTCCTAGGACGCTGTATTACTCATACCGAACCATGACAATATTCTTGTTCGTCCAAGCTCAATGTTATAAAATTATGCAACTAGACGATAGCAGTATACATAAGCTCTTTTGCCAATAAAACTCTTAGGCATACTAATACGTCTAGTACAAAAACTACAATATTCTATATCATGAAAACATTATACAATTTAACAATGATATGCATGCTCATGATTGTCCTTCCATTCCTTATGTCAATCCTTTCATTCCTTGTGCTTTGTCCTTTCATTCCTTTCATTCTTTGTACTTTGTCCTTTCATTCCTTTTATGCTCATGCTTTATGCTTTACAATTCAAACTCTATTCCCTATTCTTTACAAATCATGCTTTCTTCAAATACAATAAACCAATTAACATGAAACTTTATCATTCTACTATGCATAATTTAAATCCCAACCGCAGCTCACATTCAAACACTTTAAAAATAATTCTACACATTTCATCCATACATCATTTCATAACATCATTGATATTATTTGAACATAGTTGAAACTACTCAAAACAACCAAAACAGATATATTCAACATACAGTTGGTTTGAATTTATAAAACAACATATATCTTTTGCAATTCTATAATATATAAAAATAACAGTTTCTCAGTGAGTAAAATATCACCTGACTGCTTGCACACCAACACTAATAAGTCCTAGGCTCAATCCACAAAGTGCCGCTGTACATAACATATTGCATCAATTTAGTTTCCATCCAATAATTACATTAATTTTCACTTTGAATTGCTCAATGTCTATTTTACCCATCAATTGCCTAAGCTCATACCTAATAATAGTTCTAGGCTTATCAAATCCTCAATTTATACAAATCACTAACATTAAAACCTAACCCCACAAATATTTATTTATTTTATAAAACTCTTGGTTAATTTAGGGTTAATCATCACTATCACCACAATTAGCCCATAAATTAATAATCTAATTTTAAATAATTAAAAACCTCAAATTAATTTTATCCATTAAATTAGGGTTTTCCCAAACTTGGCCCCAATAACAATATTTATTAACACAATGGCATTTACTAAATGTTAATCCCCTAAAATCCTACAAATATCAAATACCCAAAAATTAAGGCTTGAGGAAAACTTACCCAAATTCTCCAAACTTCAACCCAAAGTTTGGGTAGCCTCAAGTAAACTCCAATAAGTTCAAATACCTAAAGAATATAGAGGATTAAACTCATATTTTAGGATTTTACCCAAAAATCACAAAATCATGAGTTTAGTGTTTTACCTTAAAACAATCGGTAAGAACGTAGATCCGAGTGCAGTAGACACAATATTATAGGAAAAATCTACCAGCTCCACCTTCAGTAAGTATAGAGATACTTACTATCTATACTTACTATTTCTGTTCCAAAGATTATCCTCAACAACTGCATAATTATAATCATGTAATAATCATAATAAATTAGTAAAAAGCCACTGCGAAAATATTTATTATTATTACTACACTTATTTTCAAGAAATCATTTTTCATTGTAACAGTTGAAGATTTAAATATAACCTTATACTCATTTTACTCCATTGAATGAGAATAAATGTCATAAGAACCGACAAATATCGGTATTAACATTTTAAAATAGTTGTACAGTGTAACGGTGCTACTAAAATTATTCTATTTCCTAACATATATATATATATATATATATATTGTTCTCTTTTATTTTTATCTTTCTTTTCTTTTCTTCCAAAATACACCCACGTTAGCCATATACATATATACTCTCCTCCTATATGCACACACATACACATTTTCACAACCTTCATGCACTCACACCCTCATTTTTCTTCCTTAAGAAAAATACCCACTATCAACAATTAACACACATACTTGCTGTCCATTCACAGTAGCCACACACGATACACTTCTTCACTTCTCTTACACACACACATCTATCACAGTGAAGCACACGTATTCACCCACACGTATATTCTCTCTCTCTCTCTCTCTCTCTCTCTCTCTATATATATATATATATATACATATATCACAAATCAGTAGTAAAATACACTTCATTTAATCATCTTTGCAGGCCTTATACTTACAGTTTAATTTCTGATTCTTGTCCTTGAAGTTTTTTGTTAACAACAAAAGAGGTCTATAAATATTTATACATATTTAACATATTCTTGTTTCTTCAAAGGAAAAGAACAAGTCATGGTTTAAAACAGAAAAGATTACTTATTTTCTGAAGAGTTCAAGGGGGAATCCACTTACTGGTGCTACTTTAAAGTAACTCAAATAATGATGAGGAGTTGTTGTCCAAACAAGAAACTCTACTAATGAATACTCTGTTTTTTGGTCTAAAGATAGAGGTTGATTCTAACTTGGTTTCTACAGTCGGCCACGTGGCTCAAATCCACGCAGCTAACCGTCGGCCACGTAGAACATAATCCACGTGGCCAATTGTGGCCACGTGTAACATAAACCACGTGGATGAGGCAAATGCCATCTAGAATTTATTTTCAAGGTGGATGAGGCAAATTTGCTTAAGCTGGTATTTAGGGCGACCATGCAGCTGCATGTTAGTATATGTGTGATATGGAAAGTAATTTTGTACTTACACATAGCCTCTCTTAGATGCATTTACATTGGACTAATTTCCCGATCGAGTTAGTCCTTTTTTGCATGGTTTATGGAATTTCCTTGTAAGTAGCTTCATGGTACAACTTTTTCTTCTTTATTAAGTAATGTTTTTTACATCGATGGTCTACAATACCATTTGCAATTAATGCTCTTTTTTTTTTTCTTTTTTTTTTTTCAACTTAAATCAGCCTTTTTATAGGTTTCAAGTATCTTCATGCTAAAGAATGAAAATAAAATGGGCAAAAAAAAAATTCATGATTTTTTTTAGAGTGATTTTTGGTTAAAACGAGTCAAACCTTTAGAGACCAAGGCTCAATTCAGATCATACATCCGACTGATACCAAGTCCCCCAAATTCTTTTGGTGTCTCTCTCGATTGACTGTATGAGGAATGATGACTTGGCTAAGGGTGTAGACGTGAAGGCAAGCTTCCTATGTTTAGAGGTCTTTAGTTAATTTGCCTGTTTTTCTACGTTTTTTGGCATGTTATTTTTGAGTCGTTTTAACCAAAAACGACTCTAATTAAGGTCATTTTAAGATTAAAACGACTCTAACCTAGAATTAATACACTATCTGTTAAGGAATTTCAACCTGCCCGACTTTATATTTTCAAACATAGTTAATAAAAACGACGTCGTTTTATGTTTAGTAAATTTATTTATTTATGTATTATTTTTCATTCTCCACTCCATCCACTTTAAATCATTTCATCTTCCTTGTGCATAAGAAGACACAACGTCTTCGTTGCGTCTTTGATTGTCATACGAGGATCGATCTGGACAAATATACTTTGTCTTGGTCAGAAGAAGACGAATTTTCATCTTCATATTCATCAGGCGAAAATGAAGATGTCCATCTTCACTCTTTAGCCCATATATATTCAGCTATTCCAACGGATTTTAACCTTCTTTTTTTAGGCAGGACGGAAATGGATTCCGTCTGCAGAGGAGTCAGAATTTTTTCAACTCTTTCAACCATGTAGAGGCGGAATGTACATATTTATAGGTGGAGAGTAGTATCTCTTCTCTTTAGTTAATTTTATTGTTTAAAACCTAGGGCGGAACAAGAAGGGGTTTATAAAGGGGTTGGGTAGGATGGCTTGATTGTAAATTTAAGTGGTTTAGAGGGTGTTTTTGTATTTTTCAGTTGTGCAATCTGAACTCTAAAGTCATGGATAGAGAGCTGTTTGTCAGTGTCAGGGGTTGATCAAAATCTCTCAAATTCTTTTGCGGGTCCAGAGGGGTAAAGCTGTGTGCCGAGGTGAATTTGTAGCCAATGTGCGTCTTAGTGCATGCCATCGATCACGATGGTTTTTTTGATTGAGATATGTCCAGAATTTTTATTTTTATTATTTAAAAAAAAAATTAAATAAATGTCGGACACGTAAGTATTATTGTATAATTATTGCGTAAGAGTTGTGCAAATAACATATCTCTTTTTTATTGGTCGATTTGCGTTTAAAGTGAAAAGTGATAGCAATGATTAATGGATAGGGGTTTGATTCCTACACTTCACCGGTACAACAATTGCACAACACCACCTCACATAGGGGTGAGCTCCACACATTGGACCCCACTCCCATGTGAGGGGGTGTTGTGTAATTGTTGTGGTGGTATTGTAAATCTATCATTTTCCTAATGGATATGATGTTTTCTATTACAAAAACGACTCATGCACAACAGTTGTGTCGGTGTTGTGTAGGAGTGTAGACACATGGGGTGGAACCCATTGAGTGGATCCCACCACATGGGTCCAACTTCCTTGTGTCTAGTGTGAGTGCTGGAGTTGTGCAATGTGAGTGTAATAATCATTTTCCTTGTACGAATGGGTTTGAAAATTGTTTTGAAGCGCATTAGGATTTTTTGGAAAATGTTAAATTTACAACACCAATACAACAACTGTACAACAATCCCTCACATGAGGGTGGGTCCCACATACTGGGGCCCACCCTCATGTGAGGAATTGTTGTATTGGTGTTGTACAAGAATCAAATCCCGGATTTTTTTTCTAAGAAAAATAAAAATGTAAAAAAAGTTGTTACATGGGTAAAGGTGATCAAGAATTGTGTCTTGGAGTGACAATGTATCATATCTATTTTTTTCTTTTTTCTTTTTTCTTTTTTTTCATAAAAGTTTGAACTGTTCTTACTAAGATATCTTTGCTTTCCTTTTGTTGAAATCTTCCCAAGTTCCAATTAGTCAATTTCCTTATTTTCAAAAATTAAAAATACAGTTATATTTTTTTTCTTTCCTTTCAAACGAATTCTTAAGAAATTTTTTTAGAAATTAGTCTCCAAAAATAATACGTGTTCTTCGTAATAATATATGGTTTTTACATGTTTTTTTTAAAGGGCAACTCGGTAATTGAATAATACAAAGTGAGGGTAAAATGGAAACTTTAGCATTGAAAAAGTCACGTGCCACAACGTGATGCCCATTCCGTCTGGTCTGACGGCCGAAAAGGCTAACGGATGGTGACATTGAAAAATCGGGACACTTCATTAAGGAACATTGCACATTTTTAAAGATTGGAAGCAAGATTGAAAATGGGTGACAACTTTGGGGGTGAATTGTATTTAACCATTTTTTTTATTGCCTCGATAACATATTATAACTTTAATATATAACATTTTTTATGTCATTTAATGTAAAAAAAAAAAAAAAAAAAAAAAAAAAAAAAAAAAAAAAAAAAAAAAAAAAAAAAAAAAAAGCTTAAATTCACATAATGTCTAATTTCTTTTTTTTTTTTCTTTTTTGAAATTATAGAGGATCTTAATCCCTACGAAATAGACTTTCTCTCCAAACATAGGATTAGGATCACATCAATTACTTTTTATTACTACACATAAAAAACCTCACTACAAAATAAATTTTTTTTACTTTTCCATAAACTATATATATATATCAAACTTCTTTCTACTTTAATTCACAGCAATCACATTTTATTCCTATTAAAAAAAAAAGTTCTCTCCAAAAGGATTACAAAACAGGGCCACTTGGCTACCCTAAGACACAACTATTAACCATATTTGTATTTTATTTTATTTTATTTTTTTTAAAAAAAAATTGATATTAAAAAAAAAAAAAAAAAAAAACCACAAAACCATGTAAATGGGTTGCGGTTTGGTTTTGTGGGTTTTTTTTTTAAAAAAAAAATAAAAATAAAAATAGAGGTGGTCAATAGTAGTGTCATATCATTTCTCTACCCAGAATACCCAATGTGCTTGAATCAGATAAAGGCACATACCCATAATGAAGTGCCTGCAAATAAAAAAGAAAAAGTGATAGATTCAGTGCACAAAAATAAGACTTTTGTCCTCCTTTTCATTGGATTAGAATCCTCTGTAATTTCAAATAAATTTTAGATTCTCAAATTATATGAATTTAGGCATTTTTTTTTACATTGAACGGCGTAAAAAATGCTGCATATTAAAGTTATGACATGTTATTGAGGCAACAAAAAAATAATTCATTCCAAAATGTTTTTTCTTCACTTTTGAAAAGACGCCTCTTCTTTACTAAACTAAAAGACAGATTTTTGCTTACAACATAAAGTGTAAGAACTTGATAAAAACATACTCAATTCTCATTGTTAACATGTCACACTTTTAATATGTAGTATATTTCACATTGTTTGATGCATAAAATGTCCTAAATTCACATAATTTGAGAATCTACAATTTTAAAGAAATTGTATGGGATCTTGATCCATTTCGTAGACAAGCATACGACCGTTGTACGACCCAGCTGATGTTGCATCATTCCACGTCAACAAACTGAAAAATAAAAAATAAAAATAAAGAAAGAAAGAAAGAATAGGGAAAATGAAAAAAGAATCGGAAAACATTTGAGATTTAGAATCCTAAATCTCTCATTCTTCTCCCTCTTTTTTGTTTTCCCTAGCCTGCATTTAGATCCATGTGCTTGGCCTAAATTATAAAATTGCTCCTTCTAATATCAAAATTAATTCAGAGATTCTTGTGGTTGGCTTAATTTACAAATCGCTCCCTGAAGTCAAATTTCGTTTGGCGCCACATCAGTACTAATAAGATGGCGACACATGTCGATTATTATAAAAAAAAACATAGATATATTAAAATATAAGTAAATAATACTTATATTTGCCGATTCCAAAATAGTTACAATCCAAACCGTCTATTCAAATCAATGGATTAAAAATAGACACGTACAACGCCACCTCTGCGATCCGCGTGAATGGGTTAAAAAAATCCTCAAAACTCCAAAAGTCTTCAAACTTTCCTTCCACGCTTGTTTTGTTGTTTAATTTTAATAGTAATAGGGCATAGGACACATGGCAGCTTCTTAAAGGTGCTGATGTTGAATTCCGTCAATTTTTGGACGAAAGTTCGACAAAGGTGCTGTCTTCTTCTTTAGCCATAAACGATGTACTATTTACAATATAAAATGAACCACAGGGGCCAAAAAATAAAGTTTTTAAACTACATGAGGCAAAAATGTATTTAACCCTTACTTTTATACAGCAGAGAGCGATTTGTAATTTAGGTCAACTCAGGTACTGATTTTGCATTTAGACCTTTAATTAATCAAGTAGTTTATATATTCTATCACTTGAATCTCACACCCTTATTTTGCAACTCTTTTGATATTCATTGCTTTATTCTTGGCCAACATTATGTTTGTGACAAAACTCACTCTCCATGCAAGTAGTATGAATTATAGAAATCATATCAATGGTGCTTCCCTTCCATTCCATTGATTTACATATGACTATATGCTATTTAAGAACTTGATATTCATTTATATGGTTGAAAATAACAAGTACTTATGTACCAATACATGTACATATCTTTCTTCAGGTCGAGCTTCTTCTTGTAGATAGAACAAGCTTCCAAAAACTCCCTAAATAGCTTCTTCTCGCTCGGCTCTAGCCTCTATATAGACCTTGGCGACCCCAACTCAAAAACAACTAATTTGCGAGGCTCCGGTTCTGGCTTCACAACAGCAATAGAGTTATGGACAATGATCAACTTCAGACCCCAGGCAGACCAAAACCTGTCCCTCACCCAGAGTCTTTCTGAATCACCGACCTACAGGCAGCAAGACGACCGAGACCGAAGGCAATTACGATTACATTGAGTCGACATGAGAGAGAGAGAGAGAGAGAGAGAGAGAGAGAGAGAGAGAGAGAGAGAGAGAGAGAGAGTGGTTTCTTAAATAGTTCAGCCGATGAAATCCGAGTACGACTGAAACTTGTTGGGTTTTGCACACATGTTTAATAACATAACACAACAAACACGTGTTCCAATCACAACATACAACTACAATTCCAAAAACCCTTGATTGGCCACACGTTGTTATCATCTGCTCAGGCATTTGCCGGTTTTTATGTTGTTTCTGTGTAAACATTAGTTTTATAGTTGTTAAATGGAAAAACTACTTATTAATCATTAAAGGAAAAAAAAAATGTCAAAGGATTTCTTTATGATGTGGCATAAACATAGATTAATAATGGAAAAAGTACACTTTTGACTGGAACGAGCCCAGGTGCGTCATAGGCGAACACGTGCACGCCTTCTTCTTGTTGGACGACATTGCATTGTTGCTGCCCTGCTTCGTCATGGACAGTGACGAAGGGAGGGGGGCAGTAGGGGCCATGACCCCCTCTCAACTCATTAGAAGAAAATAAAAATTAAGGTAATATATATATATATATATATATATATATATATATATATATTAAGGTTTTTTTGCCTATTGGCCCCTAGCAAGAAATTTTTTTGGCCCCTTGGCCCATTCCCTTTTATCATCTCTTTAACTGATTTTATCTCATTTGGAACGATAGCTTCATTATCAAAAAATTTTCTTTTAATATTCATTGGTAACAACGGACATCTCTGAGAAGGGTAACATTGGACGGAGCTTTACAAAGTTGCATATGTTTTGTTCAAAGTAAATGAAAGGGGTTTAGTAAAGCAGTGTATTGAAAGAAGACAGGTCTAGAGTCGGGGAGTCACACACCTACCAAAGCTCGATTTCCTAAGGATATGTAGAAAAGATAACGTAAAGTGGAGATTCATTTCAATATAACTAGATGGCATTAGAAAAGTCAAGAGGATATGCATTTCATTTGTTTTTGTGTTGTGTTTAGCAGAATGTGTTTTGTGTAGATTATAGTGTGTTTTGTATAAGTTAAACTAGTTAGTGGGTTACTATGTTAGTTAGAGTGAGTTGTTCTAACAAAAGAAGCAAGAGAATGTTAGCTTTAAGAGCCATGTCATTCAGGTAAAGCATTGTAAGAAAACTGAGAAGCTAGCACACAATTCATTCAACTGAAATTTCTCAATTTCAGTACAAAAATTGTGACATTTTTCCTTTTTCTGGATCTTTGGGCAGCGGTTTTCTTTACTCTTTTTTTTTTTTTTTTTTTAATTAAAAAAACTTTCTTTTCAATTTTACTTATTGATTTTTAATTGAAGGGAATAATAAAAATATAAAAGCAGAGTTATGTTTAATTTACTTAAAATTTAGCATATATATATATATATATATATATATATATATATATATACTTTAACCCCTACTTTAAATAAAAAATAAAAAATTGGCCCCTCCCATTAAAATGTCTAGCTCCGTACCTAGTCCTGGAAATCAAAGACCGCCCCGGAGAGGTCGCTTCCTCAATTGAGAACCTAAAAGCAGGCAACGGCAACTTCGATGGCTACGGCAAGGAAGAGCACGAGCGGCATCCGTGCAAGTTCATGGGAGTGGAGGAGCGCATGAAGAACATGGAGGATCGAGAGGCAAAGCTCGAGCACGACGAAGCGAATGCAAACGAGGACAAGTAACTCGATGGCGGCAATTTGTGACACTTGCGAGAATTTTGGCCGTCATATTTGATTCTTGGAGATGAAGAAGCCATTCTTGTACCAGAGAGAGAGAGAGAGAGAGAGAGAGAGAGCATTTCATGATTCTGCATGATTTCTTCTTCTTTTCCTTCTGAAAGGCGAAAGAGGTGTTTGCTGTTTACTTGTTATATTTTAAAAAAAAAAAAAAAAAAAAAAAAAAAAAAAAAAAAGGAGATCAAATTAGTAGGTATGTTTGATAATGGTTTTGGAAACTGCATGGAACTCGCTTGTTAGGGGTGTACAAATTTTCAACCTGGACCGCTAACTTGCCATCAACACTGCTTCCATGAAAGTCAGAGGCAGCGACAAAGTTTTGGTATTTTTCAAACATAATTAATAAAACGATGTCGTTTTAAGTTTAGAAATTTTTTATTTTTATTTTTCATTCTCCTCTCCACTTTAAATCGTTTCATCTTCCTTGTGCATAAGAAAACACTACGTCTTCGTTGAGTCTTTGTCATATGAGGATCCGGAAAAATATAATTTGTCTTGGACAGAAGAAGACGAATCTTCATCTTCATATTTATCAGGCGAAAATGAAGATGTCTTCCCTCTTTAGCCCATATTCAATTATTCCGATTGATTTTAACTTACTTTTTTGAGGCAAGACGAAAATGGATTCCGTCAATGGAAGAGTCAGAAGTTTTTCGACTTTTTCAACCTCTGTAGATGTAACGATCCACCCCCAATGACACAATACTGTCCGCTTTTGGCTCCCCATATCAGACTTCCCAGGAGGTCACCCATCCTGGGATTGCTCTCGCAGCAGCACGCTTAACTGCGGAGTTCTGATCGGTTCATGGCCATCACGGCTTTAAAACGCGTTGTGTCATAAATGGTGCATTTATACATATAAGCACATCCTCATTCTCAGGCGATGTGGGACGTCACAATCACCCCCCCTTGGGACCCAGCGTCCTCGCTGGCGACCCTCATGGGATCACCCCATTCTTGGCATCCCAGCGAGTGCCCGCCGGCAACCCTCTTGGGCTTGTGCACGCTCCCACCATCTCAGGCTGGGCAATGGCTCTGATACCATTTGTAACGATCCACCCCCAATGACACAATACTGTCCACTTTTGGCTCCCCATATCAGACTTCCCAGGAGGTCACGTATCCTGGGATTGCTCTCGCAGCAGCACGCTTAGCTGCGAAGTTCTGATCGGTTCATGGCCATCACGGCTTTAAAACGCGTTGTGTCATAAATGGTGCATTTATACATATAAGCACATCCTCATTCTCAGGCGATGTGGGACGTAACAGTAGAGGTGGAATGCAAATTGATTCCAATTCCAATGCCTATGATTCACACCCCTATGGCCCCATAGCAAGTACATATTTATAGGTGTAGAGCAGTATATGTTCTCTTTAGTTTTATCATATTCTCCTTGTTAAAACCTTGGGCAAAACAAGTTGGATGGGCTGATTGTAATTTAAGTGGTTTCGAGGGTGTTTTTGTATTTTCAGTTGCGCAATCTAAACTCTAAAGTGGATAGAGAGTCGTTTGTCAAGGGGGTCTAAAGTGGATAGAGAGCCGTTTGTCAGGGGGGTTAGGGACTGATCAAACCGGACATCAGTTAGGAGTAGGATTCTCTCAAATTTTTTGCGGGTCCAAAGGGGTAAAGCTATGTGCCGAGGTGAATTTGTAGCCAATGCGCATCTTAGTGCGTGCCTTCGCAATGGTTTTTTTGATTGCCCAATTTGCGTTTAAAGCAAAAAGTGATAGCAATGGATAATGAATATGACGTTTTTTGTTATACATATGCTGATTGTATGAATGGGTTTGAAAATTGTTTTGAAGCGCATTTTAGGTATGGAGATATAATTTCTACACTACACTTACACAATTTCTACACAATACATTGACGTGTAATGTAGTTTTTAATATTTTTTTTTCTTTTTTTTTTTTGGACTGAAAAACCGGTCATAGTTCTCTCTCTCTGTGCAACTTCCATACGAAACTGCCGCCCCCTCTTCTGTCCCTCTCGCTAACTCGCCGGTCGTCCCCTTCCCAACAGTGTTGGTTCTGTCTCGTGATGAGTGCCAAATATTACATATGTGGACCCCTTAATTTGCATTTACTAAACCTTTAGTTTTGTTATTTTCTAATGTTTTTGGTTAGTTTTGGTATTTTAGTATTTTGCAAGTCATTGAGAGAAAACAATAGATTTAAGGTGAAAGTAAGCACACTTTGAGAAGACCTAGATGATGTGGTTATGTTCAACCAAATCAAGGAAATGACTAAATCGGAATTTCTCTAATTGGAGTCAAAATCGGATTAGAATTCATATTCTGCACGTATCACAGTATTTTGGCCATAACTTTCAGCTCAAGTATTCGATTAAGGTGACTCAAGTGGCGTTGGAAAGCTAACTCAATTTTCTACAAATCCTTATGAAATAGGATTTTCCTAATTCGGATGTATGCTATGCCAAAAGTTCCCTGAAATAAAAGGCCGCAAATCTGGACGAATTTGGAGTCCTTTTCCTTCTTGGATTGTGTTTTGAGTCTCCTACTCAAACTAGGAGACTAACCTCCGATTTTTCTAGGAATTCTAGGGCTTCTAAGATTTGTTTTCTCCCTATAAATAGACCTCTAAGGCTCAAGAAAAAGGGGAAGAAGCTAGAGACCAAATATATTATTTTCTTTTTAGTTTAGTTTTTCTTTAGTTTAGAATTTATTTTTCATAGCCATGTGTAGCTAATTTTTCAACTAAGGTTGAGGATGAAGCCTCACCATTGAAGAGCAACAATATTTTCATGTAAGTTTATACTATCCGATTTTATTTGGTTTAATTTTTCCTATGTTTTACTTCTTTTCAATTTGTGGAATGATTCTTGGATATCTTTTGTGATTCAAGGATACATTTGATGATTTGAGATAATTTCACATAATTGATTGCTTCGGTTTTTATTTATCAAAACGTTGGATATTCATTGTGTTTCGTTCTACGGATACATTTGATGATTTGGTTTAAATCGGATATCTTTTGTGATTTGTGCAAAGAACGGATTCATTGAATGATTTAATGATTTTTTTGAAGCATAGTAGAACATACATAAGAGTTGTATGGTGAGAACTTCGGATGTGTATTGATGAACATGAGAATATGTTGCTATGATTTGGTGGGTGTGGATTCCAAAACCTTAGTACCTTTTCTTTTGTTTTATTTTACTTTATTTAGTTTATGTTTTCTTTATTTATCAAAATCTATTAATTTTTGGAACTAGGTTAAGATTTAATTAATTTATTCATAAATTTGTTTTCAAGAACACAATTCCCTGTGGGATCGACCTCGCACTTGCAAAACCCTTTTATTGCAAACGATTCGTGCACTTACGAGTACATTTAAAATTCACATCAAGTTTTTGGCGCCGTTGCCGGGGAGTTGTTTGAATTTTTGAAAACTGTTTATTTCTAAATTGATTTTATCTTTCTACTAGTTATAATTAGGATTTTTTTTTTATTTGCAATTTGTTTTTGTTATTCCTATTTCTTTTCATTGTTTTGTTTGTTTTTATTTTATTTTATTGTTATTTAAAAAAAAATAAATAAAATTGGTTGATATTTTATGTGGGATATTTGCATATTAAAAAGTGAGAGTGAAGCATGGATTTTTCTTATGATAATTATAACAATTTTTCTGCACAACATGCTTCACCTAGTGGTAGGACACCTGCTCCTATCAACTACACTCACAATTGTTACCCACATAAACCATGTTAATATTGCTCCAATCATTATCATAGTTCTAGTAATTGTCCATCATGGGGACAATTTTGCAATCCTTCTTATGAGCAGATGAACACAAATTTCTCCAGTCCGAGATTCGATTCAAATTCTAATTTTTACAACCCGGGCTGGAGCAACCATTCTCCTCCGTCATCCTACAATTATCCAGCACAAAAATCATCATTGGAAGACACAATCAAAGCATATACACAAAAGATGAAACAAAATATACAAGAGCTTAGAAGTGTCCAAGCCAAGTTCTCCAACTCAGGGTTCGATTCAAATTCTAATTTTTACAACCCGGACTGGAGCAACCATTCTGATTTTTCGTGGCAAACTCAAGCCACGAAAAATTGTGCTCCACAATACCATGAACTGCACAATCCTGCATATCCGCAGTTCGATCACAAATCTTCCAACAACCCTTCATCATATGATCGCATTCCTCAAAGATTATCATTGGAAGAAACACTCCAAGCATTCATTCAGACAAGCAACCGAAATATACAAGAGCTTAAGAAGGTAACCATGAGCAACAACCAGATGATGCAAGAGCTTAAGAGTGTCACCATGAGCAATAACCAGGCTATGCAAGAGCTTAAGACCGCCTCTATAAGCGATAACGAGAATATACAGAATCTTGCCAAGATAGAAGGACATATTGATTATCTGGTTGCTGAATTCAACAGAATGGAGGAAGAAGAGCTTCAAAGTCAGTTGATGACTGAAGGGCACTACATGATTGATGAGGATGATGCTAGCCATTCTTGTCATGAGCATGTCCCTGACACCATCATACTCGAGAGTAATGAAATTGATAACAATGAGGAGGAAGGAAAAGAGGAGCAAATTGAGCACATAGAGGAACAAGAAGAGAAAGAGGAGCAAATTGAACACAGAGACCAAATTGAACAAGAGGAGCAAGTTGAACATAAAGAAAAAATTGAGCCCCCAGCAAATACAAGTCCATCCAATGACAAGGAAGTGAGTACTGAAGCTCATTCCTTCATCATTGTCCCTCTTGAGACACATCATGAATCCAAAGTTTTAATTCTTCAATGTCTCAAAGAGCCATCATATGCCAAGATTCTCAAAGATTTATGTAGACAAGCACACAAATCTAGGAATCATTGGCCCAAGAAAATATTTCCAAGCAAGCAAATTGGATTCCTCAAATGGAAAAACATTCTCCCAGAGTGCTATCAAATTTTAAAGAAGAAAGGGTGGAAGGGATTGGTTGGACATCCACATGATCGGGGCAGGTATGGTAATTCCTTTTGTTATTTTATTTTCTGCATTTAATTTCTCATTTCTTTTTCCTTTTTCATTTAATTTCTTGTCATTTTATTTTTTGAACTGACAGCAATTAACCTTTTGATGTTTGTTTCTATGAGAAAATATTGCTGGTAGTTTTGTTAACAGGTGTTTAAGTTTGGGGGACGCCCTGGCCTTTTTCACACCTTGATGTTTCCCTACTTCTGGTAATGTATTTCTATACTACACATTGAGGGCAATGTGTAATTCAAGTTTGGGGATATGGAAAAACACTCTGTCTATTTGTTTGTTTATTTGTCTTTTTTATCTAAAAAAAAAAAAAATTGCTAAAAAATTGCTTACTTGTCGTTTTATTCTAGAAATAGTAAAAAAAATAAAAAATAAAATAATTTGTGTTATGTTGTTGTTTGAGCATGATTATATCCCAACTGTGGTTTGCATATCATTGGTTTGTTTAACATGTTGAACACTGCATATCTTTATAAATCTGAATCTTTTGACTCATCTGTTGGATTTGAGAGACATCACTTGTTTGAATTATTTTTCACAAGCACATTAGCATTGGTTTTGTGAGGTATGAGATTTGAATTGAGGAATGTGTGTCTTGACATTTGTTGGATGATTTGTTGATGAAACCTTGGCTTAAATTCCAAAAAAAAAAAAAAAAAAAAAAAAAAAAAAAAAGAAGAAGAAGAAAAAAAAAACAATAATATCATCAGTTTGGGTTCTCATTGAGTAACCGGGCCTCTTGCCTCACTAAGCATTGAGTGTTCGCGTCAAAAGATGAGAGATTCAATTTGGTTGATCATATGGCTAGTTTGACTTCGTAGCCTTTTTGACTTGAATAATTAAGCCTTAGGGATGTTTCTACATCTAGTGCCCTAAAACCATCTGGTTTGGGAGTCACTGGCTCAACACTCGTTACATGGGTCAAATAGAAAGCTTGAGGGAGTCAGACATTGCACAGCCTGCAAAAAAAAAAAAAAAAAAAAAAAAAAATTGATTTAAGCCTTGGTTGTTTCATCTGATAAGATTCCTATGAATTTTGGGGTACACAGGCTTTGAGGAAAATTGAAGTCTCACGAATCTATGTTAATCTCACTTTACACTCATTTGAACCTGAGTTGTCTCAATTTTCCAACTATGAGTTGAATGATTTTTTATGTTCTAATGATATAAGTGTGATGTTCAGTTTGTTAAACTTACTCATGATGTCCAAACCATGTGTTTGTGTGGAATTCTTGTTTTTCAACAACATAGTGCTTTAAAATGTTTGTGGGTATCATTCCTGGCAAACCTTCACGAGACTTCACTCGTCCATTAGGGAGTCCTAGGGGTTTAAAAGGCTTGTTGCATACGCTAAATGCAATCGTTTCTCCAACGAAAGAGGATTTATGTTTCAAGCTTTTATTTTATTTTATGTTTTGTTTTGTTTTGCTAAGGGACTAGCAAAATGTAAGTTTGGGGATATTTGATGAGTGCCAAATATTGCATATGTGGACCCCTTAATTTGCATTTACTAAACCTTTAGTTTTGTTATTTTCTAATGTTTTTGGTTAGTTTTGGTATTTTAGTATTTTGCAGGTCATTGAGAGAAAACAATAGATTTAAGATGAAAGTAAGCACACTTTGAGAAGACCTAGATAATGTGGTTATGTTCAACCAAATCAAAGAAAGGACTAAATCGGAATTTCTCTAATCGGAGTCAAAATCGGATTAGAATTCATATTCTGCACATATCACAGTATTTTGGCCATAACTTTCAGCTCAAGTATTCGATTAAGGTGAATCAAGTGGAGTTGGAAAGCTAACTCAATTTTCTACAAATCCTTATGAAATAGGATTTTCCTAATTCGGATGTATGCTATGCCAAAAGTTCCCTGAAATAAAAGGCCGCAAATCTGGACGAATTTGGAGTCCTTTTCCTTCTTGGATTGTGTTTTGAGTCTCCTACTCAAACTAGGAGACTAACCTCCGATTTTTCTAGGAATTCTAGGGTTCTAAGATTTGTTTTCTCCCTATAAATAGACCTCTAAGGCTCAAGAAAAAGGGGAAGAAGCTAGAGACCAAATATATTATTTTCTTTTTAGTTTAGTTTTTCTTTAGTTTAGAATTTATTTTTCATAGCCATGTGTAGCTAATTTTTCAACTAAGGTTGAGGATGAAGCCTCACCATTGAAGAGCAACAATATTTTCATGTAAGTTTATACTATCCGATTTTATTTGGTTTAATTTTTCCTATGTTTTACTTCTTTTCAATTTGTGGAATGATTCTTGGATATCTTTTGTGATTCAAGGATACATTTGATGATTTGAGATAATTTCACATAATTGATTGCTTCGGTTTTTATTTATCAAAACGTTGGATATTCATTGTGTTTCGTTCTACGGATACATTTGATGATTTGGTTTAAACCGGATATCTTTTGTGATTTGTGCAAAGAACGGATTCATTGAATGATTTAATGATTTTTTGAAGCATAGTAGAACATACATAAGAGTTGTATGGTGAGAACTTCGGATGTGTATTGATGAACATGAAAATATGTTGCTATGATTTGGTAGGTGTGGATTCCAAAACCTTAGTACTTTTTCTTTTGTTTTATTTTACTTTATTTAGTTTATGTTTTCTTTATTTATCAAAATCTATTAATTTTTGGAACTAGGTTAAGATTTAATTAATTTATTCATAAATTTGTTTTCAAGAACACAATTCCCTGTGGGATCGACCTCGCACTTGCAAAACCCTTTTATTGCAAACGATTCGTGCACTTGCGAGTACATTTAAAATTCACATCATCTCGCCACTTCATCGGTGTTCTATCTCCTTCGTTCGAAACCACTGCCCCTCTCTCTCTCTCTCTCTCTCTCTCTCCCGCTCGCTCGCCGATCGTCCCCGTCCCTCTCATCGTTGAACTGGCAACGTTGGTTTTTTCTCGACAGTCGACCACCCTCCACTGGGCCATCCTTCACCGACGTTCTGTCTCCGGTAGATTTGGCGATGGGTGGTCAAAGAGGGCTTCTTTGTCAAGTGGAGGATTTTGTCACGGTTGTTTCCACTACAGGCGTGTTACGATTGTCGTATAGAGTTACCCACTAAGCGGGGAAGCAAATTAGGGTTGTCTCGGAGAAGAGACCGACAACGTGTTTTAAGAAACCGGTGGTCAAGGACTCCTCTGTGTTAAATCACTACTTTAACATTCCCCTTCACGTGTGAGCTTAGATTTCCTTTTAATAGGTGAGGCCCAACAAGTAGAATATTTAATTGAAATGGGAGGTAAATGACGGAGTCAAAGTTTAAAGTTAAGACCTTTGACTCTAATATCATGTTGAATCATCATTTGTCCCAAAAACTTAGATTGATAAGAAGATATAAATTTAATCACTTAATCAATACTTTAACACTCTGAAACGATAGATTCGAGGGGCTAGGTTTTTTGTCTGTTTGGCGTCACAGCCGAGGGAATAGGACTGCAGCGCGGAAAGGGGAAGGATTCAACCGTATTCTTTGGGTTTGGAAGGGTATTTTTTAGATTTTGAAAAATGAGGTGGATCAAGTTATGAGGTTTCTTCTGGAAGGGCCCGTGGAGCGTAGGCCGCTCCATAAGTACGTGGGGCGTCTCATACCCATTGGGCGCCTGAAGGGGGCATTTAGGTATAGGCCCAAGCTAAAGGATAAGTCTTTATCCAAGTGGGCTTTGAGTCGGGTTTCAGGAAGTGGATCCTGGGTTTTTATCAAGTGGATTCTGGGTTTTTATCCGGTTCGACGGGATCAGATCTACTTCATGGGTGCTTCTCCGGGGTTGCTGCGCTGGTGTCTGCGCCGATGGCCTTTTTGGTCCCCACAGCCTCACCTAGTGTCGTTGGGCATGGTGGGATCTTCTCTGGCGAGATCAGATGTTGCCAGGTTCCTGCCGATGATGTCTTCTACGGGTGCTTGTCGGTTTGACGGGTGTTGTTCATCTATGGCCCAGTACTGGTCAGTGGTGGTTTCACCGGATGTTTCTTGGTATGATGCATTTTAGCTTGTTTGGATGGATATGTCTTGATGATGCCGCTTTTGATTGGGGTGGAGTTTTATCAGCAGCTTGGTGATTCTTCTCTGTTGCGTAGGGTTTTGGGCGTTTGAGATGGGCTTTCTTGTGGAGGTCTTGGGCTTCAATGCGTTTGGGCTGTGTTGGAGTTTCTTCTTGTAGTTTGGTGGGGTTTCGTTGCGTCTTGCTTTGGGTTTTCTTCTTGGGTTTTTTTTGTTTCTTTTTTATTTTATCTCTTTAGGGAATTCTTTTGTATACTTCCAATATACATAAATTTTTAATAATATTTGGCATTACTTATAAAAATAATATTGTAGATTTATCATTTTATTTTATTTTTTAAAGTTTATCAAATAATGGGTCAAATGGGGTCATGCCAATCCGTTATTTAAATAGGTTGTGTAAAGGTCGAGTGGTCTGATCTATTTAGCTAAACATGCCATGTCAAGGTCGATCCGAACCCAACATGCCTACCCGTTTTGCCAACCCTAGACTCAAAATCCATGAATGCTATGTGGGTTATTCATCTTCCCAATATGAAATTAAGGTGTTACAATCCCTTTAAATCTCTAACGTCCTCGTAAAGACTATGTTTCATGCCTAGCTCCAATACCATATGCTGTTACTAGCTAGGTTGCTCTGATATCATTTTGTAACGACTTAGAAAAAGCCTTAGCCACATCTGTACTAGTACTCCAAAATGACTAGCCAAGTTGCAATTGAAGCTCCTTACAATCGCTTATAAAATTGCCTCACCTAATAAAGAATCAATGTGGAACTCAGCACCCATAAGTGTTACGTGAACCATTCATCTTTCCAATGTGAGACTGAAGTGTTACATATGTCCCACACATCTTGACAAGAAGATTACTTTGTAATCAGTAAAACAAGTGAGTATTCTACACTGCAGAAGGGTCACAAATCAGAGTGAGACATTTTTGCACTTTGTCTCTAATTGTCACGGGGAACATTGCCAACAGATAATTGCAGGACAAAGAAATGGAAAGCCATTATGACTCAAGTAACCACCAGCTACTTTTTATCAATTCTTTTACCAATAATTTACTGGTATTGTTAGAGGCAACAACAATTTGAGCCAACTGAAGAAAGATGTCATGGCATCCTAGTGAAAAACTTCTATAACAATGAATCCAAAATTTATGTCTATGTACCAGAAAGCTGGAGCTACCTATTTATTCACCTTCTCTAATAAACTCCTAATAAATTATTATTCATAAAATAAAATAAAATAAAAATAAAAATGATAATGAGCATGGACACCTCAACCCCCAAAGCTTTACTAGATAGGGTACTGCCTTAACTCTCTCTGTCCCAAATTGAGAGTCCCACTTGTGAAATCCAATTTTTTGCAGTAACATACATTTAAAGCATGTTCATTTAGTTATTTAAAAATTTATTTATAAGGCTGTCAGATATTATATCAAATTCTTCCATCTAAAGGGAAATTTAATAAACTAAAAAGCCTTTTGACTTTTTAAAGGGGGCATAAATTTTGAGATACTTTTTCAGTGTTTTGCAGGGGCTAGCTTATCATCAGACTACGCTCCTTAAGTTGCTGTGCCAGCCCAACCATGTCATCAATCAAGTCCTCTTGAGTCTTGAAGGTTTCTGTGGCAGGAGAGAAAAATTAAAAAAGATATAAAACAGAAAAATTAATTTTCATGAGCTCTACTCCAAAGCATTTCTCAAATTTCCTCAAGCAACAGTAGTAAATACCTTTACTAGTTAGTTTACATAGTCAACATGCAAAACGAACCAACAACCTAATGACTATGGAACATCCTGAAGCTGAATGCAATGATAACCCAATAAAGTTGTGAAACTGATAGCAGATAGCTGCTCAGTTCTGCAACCCAATTAGGGATAAATTCTTTCTTTCACTGTAACAAAGAAAAGCAAAGGAAATACAACCAGACAAGCAACTCTTTTAACCAAAAAAAGACTCAGTTTTAATATTTTCCACACTTCATCTCCAAAGTAGAACAAACTTGATGAATTATTTATTTCCCATTTTCCCTTCCAGATCTACCACGTTTAATTCTCCAAAAACTAATATGTTTTTATGATAAATCTCTGAATAAAGATAATTTCTTAATATTTAAACTAAGTAAGCCATGCAGTGGCTATCAGCCTATCAAGGGTTGTTCTCTAAAGAGGAGAGTTAATTTCCCAAACAGGATAAGAGTCAATTTCCCGGAGAAACACTTGCTTATTGATATATGGATGGCTCAACCAGTGAACAGAGTTCCTAGGATAGCAAAAGGACAGAGCATTAAGGGGTTTTAATTTTATTATCAATATTTGAAGTACGATACTCAAGTAAAATGTCACTCATAATTGAATTCAAGCTCATTGCCACTTTGGTTCAACCCTCAAATAGGTTGAAGGCCAATACCAATCCTTGCAGTTGCAAAATTATCCAGTTTGGCACACAATTCCTTAGCTTTACGAAAATCTCAAGGGAAGTGAGCACTAAACCACTAGCATAAGGTTTTTGAGTTGACAACAATTTTCAAACCCCGACAAATCACCCAATAATGTCCGCAGTTCATCTTGTGCAGAAAAGAAGTTTTTTTTAAACAAAAAAAAATGAAAAAATGAACATACTTGAAGCAAGGTAGCCAAGGCAAAAGGTGCCTCAAATATTAGGATTAAACTTATATTAATATATACAATTAAACAATATTCACAAACTTATCATCATTATCATCAACAAAAACTAAATTTTTTCACTCTCTAACCCTTTGATTGCAAATAATAAAGTTTAGAACAGAGCATAAGCACATCTTGAACAAAATGAATAAAATAATGTAAACAGATTAGCCCCTCAAAAAAAAAATTAAAATTAAAAATTAAAGGAAAAATTAACTTGAGGACTGTCTAAAAAGGCCAGAAGAATGTACAATACAACAGTGTCTTTCTTAAAGCTTATATTTTGACCTAGGTCTAAAGTCTTCATTTTGCAAGCACTATATGCATATAATTTAATGAGAAAAATCCTATTTTATGAATTGAGGGTAATTATAGTAAATTAGAGACTCTGTAACCTTGGTCAAGTCGTTCATCAGGCACAAAAATGCAAGCATCTCACTAAAGTCTCCTGGACTGAATTCCATAAAATGGTAACATGCTTGCCCAAGGGCATAGGTAAACTCAGCTTTCGTTTTACCTCACTGACTCGAACAATAATATAAGAACATTTCATTTTTGGACACTGCTCTGGCAAAACCAGAACCATATATGTAATGACATCTAATGTTTGAACATCTTCATAATTGCATAACAAGAAAAATTTACAAATTTACCTGTGCTTTTCAATGTGTGCTTGTGCTTCAGGATCGAGTTTGACAGGCGCCGATGAAGCAGGTTCAAGTACTGTCAGGAATTCTATCCTGACTATTTGATGCAGGCTTGGTCAATGAAGCATACTATCTAAAGTTAACAAATCATGACACAGAAAAGAGCCAAGGAGCCAGCCTTGATTAGCTCACCAAATCATATTAATTCCAACTACAACATTCACATACACAAATCTTTTTCTTAGTCCAGGAGTAGGGAGAACATGATTTTCAGCATCTGTTTTAGAACGGCTTTCATTTATGGTAATTGTGGAAAATTTGGCCTCCTAGCTGCGTATGATATCTTACACTATACATATGAGATAAGTTGCAAACAGTTTTTGTCAAAATGGATTAATAATGTGTTTTTGTACATCAAGGACCTAAAATACCTGCATCGACTGAATTATGGATAATACACAATATAGAATACAATTTCCAAAGAGGAAAAAGATGATTGACTAGATGAAGTGGAGAATCACAACTTTAACTTGCTAGTTCTATATCAGTAGATATTATTCTGTAGAGGTTGTAGTCCGATTCTATCATTGTTTGTGCTTTTCATTGATGTGCATCTTATTCATTCTCTCTAGAATGGCAACCTTACATGCAAATCGAGCTCACTTTGTATGCATCCCTCTTACCACTTTCCTACCATCTGTCAGATGCTTCACTTTTTGCTCTTGAAGATGTATCCTGTTGCCTATAAGAGAAGGGAAAATAAAACTCTGGGTGAGCTTCATAATTTTTCATGTTGCCTATAAGACTAATTTATACCTTCAAAAACTATACTATGTTGAGAGGTACTCGTGCTCGATCTATTTGTTAATGCATGGAATTCCAATGGTGCTTCTCTGTTTCAATTTTTTGCATAAATGGGTCAAGCCTACCTTCTTCTCTTAACATGAACAATATGAAGAAACATAATCTACTGCAGTAATAAAAATACAATATAGTATTTTTGTTGACGAAAAGGAAAACTTTGCATAAAGAAAAAACCTCTTTAGTGAAACCAAACCCAGGATTCCACTCTACTCAAAGAAGAACAAACTACAAACAATAGTTAAACTTACAACCCTTTTATAACTTTACCAAGACAATATGTTGGATAACTTGCTCCTCACGTACGCCTCTGCTCCAACTCCTGAGTTGGTTGTTCTTCAGAGAGTGAACTCCTTATCGATCACCACCAGTAGTCTTTAGTTGTAACTTTGATTATGTAGTCGCAGCATGAAGGCTTGAATCCCAGTCCAAAACTCTTCACACAAACAAGTTCTTGGAACAACACTCAAGAGCCTTGTGTGTTGTATTTCTTATTACTGGTCTCTCAATATTCTCTATGGAGGCTTTGAAAATCGGGTATGAGAGATGTATAAAAGACTGATACAATGGTTCAGTCTTTCTCATTTGAATTTTCAAAGGCCTTGACAATCTGAATTTCACATTCTGAAGTAGCAAACAAGATAAACAACCTGTATACATACTAAAAAAGATTTTGTTAAATTTTTTTTTTACTCCCTTACATTATTTACTTTGGTTCTCTTACCTTGGTAAACATGTCAAGGGAGGTTTGATAATAACACAAGATTGATTTAAGATCCTTAATGGTAATCCGAACCTCACATTCTGAAGAAGCAAACAAGAGAAACAACAACCTGTATGCATACTAAAAAAGATTTTGTTAAGTTTTTTTTACTCCCTTGCATTATTTACTTTAGTTCTCTTACCTTGGTAAACACATAAAGGGAGGTTTGATAATAACACAAGATTGATTTAAGATCCTTAATGGTGAGACACAACTTAATGTGAAGGCTAAGGGACAATAATCCTAAGTGTACGACACAAAGTGTAACCTCTCAACTACAAGTCAATGCAACTAAGTGTAGAAAATGAGCAGGCAAATCACCAACCTTAAAAGCATCTAAACTTGAGTTTAAATGAGGAAATATAGATGAGACTAATGCAATCTAAGTCTAAGTGCAACACATCCTAATAACATGGGGAACCAATTGAAACTTTTTGTCTCTTTAATATTCTTACTCTGCCACCGTCGAGCTAAATCATAAATATTTAAATATCCCAAAATTTACTATCCTCAAAAGTTACCGCCTATGTTTGCATACCTCAAGGGTACATATCAATTTGGGATTCCAACACTTCAATAATCGTAATCCTATAATTCCTCACAATCTTGCAATTTAAATCATATAAAGAAAAATCTTGGTGTCACCATGTATCCATGCCTAAATTTTTTCTTTTGTCAATAGAGCTCTTTACTCGTTCTTATCATGTCATAAAATATTTTTTTTTCTCAACTTTGGAAGGCTCTCAAACACCAATAACAGGTTCCTTACCAAATTTCTAAGGTGTTAATCAAATCATTTGACTATAGTATAACTCAATTCATACCTACAAAGCCTTTTGTGTACTTTAATATTGATAGTTTACAAATCACAATTTATCTTTGAATCAATCTTTTGACCTTTGATAAAGAATTGTTCAAATCCCTAGTGTTTGGTTATCCTTAGTTCTATTAAACACTTAAGCTGAAATTTTCATTGTTCTCCAATAGTAATATTTCTTACTAATTACCTCGAACAGTAACATTGTTCATACCTATACAACTTCAACCTCGAAATAAATTAATGTAGCAAAAGTTCCTTAGGTCTTCTATTGCTAAACACTTGAATGGCTAAAACTAACACTCATATGTAATTTTCATACAGTGACAATTTCCATCTATTAACTTTGTAATCAATAACTAAATTCTAAAAATCACATATTGCTTATCATCACTTAATCAAAATTTCTATCTTAAAAATTTTATCACCTAATTGGTCAAAACTCAAGTGTTCATAAGGAATATTGATATTCAATCAGAATTTACATACTTCAATACTCATACTAGCTACAAAACACCCATCAATTTCTATGGTAATTTATTGATACTTTTTTGATAATCAAATTAATTAAGTACTTTAATCATATCCTAGCACTCTACTTTTTTAAACATTTTTAGCAACCAAAATTAACTATTCTGTCCATCTAACAAAACTGGCAATGCATTAAATCTTAAAATCCATATAGTTCTAACTTAACTCTTCTAATTATAACTTAACTCTTATAATTACTAGTTGGGGTATCACACCCAACCTAATATTAATGCAACTAAGTGTAAAAGATGACCTATGCCTAAACACGCAATGAACAAAACCAATGCAAATCACTAATCTTAAACATCTAAAGCTAACTTTAAATAAGGTCAATCGATGAGACTAATGCAATCCAACACTAAGTGAAGCACATCCAAAAAAACACAAGTAATCAATTGACACTCATGCAATGCTAAGTGAAGAATGATACAAATCATGAACATGATGATCCTAAACGAATCCAAATGTATGAGACAATACAAAGGAATGCAATTGATGCAAAGTGATGAAAGAAAAATGACTTACTTTTCGTTGGAACATTTTATCAAAACAAGTGATGTGCATTATGAAGAGTGAAAGACGCAAAATTATGCAAAACATTCTCAAATACATGAGAGAAATGAATAATGTAACACAACCCAATCTTTTCCAAGCAAATACTCAAGTTGATCATGCGAAAATTTTAAGGAAAAAGATGCAATGCACATGAAATACCAAAACTCAAAATACGCATGAAAAACTTGAGCAAAATGTAAAATTCTCAGACGTTGTGAACTCTGAAGATGAAAAATTTGAAGTAAAGATGGGTTTGGAGTAAAAAATTCGAAGAACAATGAAATTTGAGTTTTTTTTTTTTAAATTACTAATTTGGTGTTTGAACTTATGAACAAGGGGGTGGTAATGGATGGATTTGAGAATTGACACTTAAAACCTCTTGATCCCATTCAAACACACAATATGGCCGTTCAAACGCAATACCAAAAAATTTGTGGAAAGCAGCGCAAAAAAATTTGAAAATCAACACTCCTTTCGACAAATTTGAAGGGCACTAAAATAATTTCTCTCCTTACATGATATATCAAAATAATTTTTCACACCATGGAATACATCACAAGATATTTGATACATACTGAAATTAAATCATGTGGAAGATCAATTTGTGTTTCAAATGCAAAAATGGTCAAAATTTTGATGGATTTCAATTCACAAATGGTGCAATCATAGTGTTTAACAATTAAACAATGCTTGCATAATTTGTGCGAGTAGTTTCCACCGAGACCTTAAATTTGCAAGGAGGTTAAGCTTTTCACCACAAATGCATGATAAATACATTTTAAAGTCCAAAAGTCCAACAAAACTCTAGGACCTAGGAGCACTTCAATGCAAGGGCGGAGGGATGGGGGGTTGAGAGGTGTCAAATGCCCCCCTTCACCTCTTAAAAAATCTCCTTAGCCTGGTAAATTTTTTTTTTGGCCCCCCCCCCCCCCCCCCCCCTCAGCAATTCATCAATGGGCAAACTTGCCCACCCTTTGCCATGAGTTTTTTTATTCTTTTATTTTTTATTTTTCTTTCGGTCATAACTCATAAGCGTTTCTCGTCTATGTAACTGGGTCAAAAAAAAATTGCAAAGTCTAGAGGTTGAAGAAGGGACGACGTGGAAGACAACTAGACAAGGCGGATATTTTTTTTCTATCTCCAAAACGCACCGTGTAGAAGTCTACATGGCAATTCTTTTTAAAAGTCAAGAAAGTCTCAAGGTCAGAAGTTCTCAACAACTCCAAAGTTAAAAGATTTAAGCTTTTATATTTGAATTGTTCTTTTCAATTTATTGTTCTTTTATATTTAGATTTTTTTTTATAATTAATTGTTTATATGTAGTTTTTGTTTCATATTTTAATTATATAAAATATATAATTGTAGTTGCTTGAGATTATGAAGAACAATGGTTCAATTGAGTTACAATCAAATTCAAAAAAATAAAAAAATAAAAAATCTTTACCCCCCTACCTAAAATCCTGGCTCTGCCACTTCTTCAATGTAAGATCCAATATCCAAGAAAACGGACAAAGCAAAAACAAGTCAAAGAAGATAAGGGGTAATTTTTTTAAAAAAAATTACACACACGCACACGCACAACGGACACAGCAAAAACAAGTCAAAGAAGATAAGGGGTAATTTTTTTAAAAAAAATTACACACACACACACACACACACACACACACACAATAATAATAATAATAAAATTAAGGGCAGAAAAATAGAGTGAACTTTTTCAATGAGATCCCCAAATCACGTATCACATAGAAACTGATTTTTTTGGAGAAAAATGCAGAAAAAGAATTTTTCCTAATGTTAGCTCCAAATCACGCATGTATTTAAAACTGATAAAGCAGTCAAATAACAAATAAAAAATATGCAAACATATAATTGAGAATCAAATAATTTATGAGCTACAAATTTCACCGCTGATAAGAAATTTAAACAATTTACTCAACTCATGCCATGCGTGTCGTGTGTGAAAGCTTTCTCAATAAGGCAACATGTTCACTGATAAGGCTTAAGACAATTGAATTTTCTAAAAAGAGAAAATTATTGCTTGATTAGTCAAAAGTCAAACCTTATCTTACTAGGGCCTAGCCACCCTCATCTGATACACTCTCCCTAAGTTACAATACCTTTTCTTTTTCTTTGACTTAGTCCGTTAGTGATCGTCTCTTTCCGCAATGATTTAATCACTGACTCTTTCTATAGGGACAAGTACAAGAACAGTTTAACATCTCAATCAGCAGTGGATTTTTTTTTTATTTATCCATATTTTATGAGAATTTAATTGCTTTTGAATACTTGGTACTGCAACCTAGAAAGAATGCCAAAATTTATAGGTTCTAGGTTCAACTAGCGAATTGGTCAATTTAACCATCTAGGCAAAAATTTATCTCTTAATAAAATCTTCAGCGTCAAAAACCAAGAATAAAAGAATTTACCTTAAGGGAGCTTTAGATAGTGCATAGATACATCGCATGTGAGGAATAAACTATCTAACTTTTAGATGCAGCAGAGAAATTTGGCACATATCAGACAAAGATGTCTCAATTACATATAAGAATATTTCATCAATGCACAATGATTGAGATATCAGTTAAAAACACATAAGATATCTGAAAAGCAAAACAAAAGATGAAAAAAAGAATTGCATTGCATCTCCCCCATTTTTTTTTTTGTTTAAAAAAAACACAGACACACACAAACAAAATAAAAACAACCAAAACACCAAAGACCCCCAATTTTTTTTTTTCAGAAACTCAAAAAAAAAAAGAACTCAAGGGATTTTTTTTATTTTTTTATTTTTTATTTTTTGAAAAATACAAAAACAAAATTTTTTAAAATTAAAAAATAAAAATAAAAATAAAGATTTTAGTCATTGAAGAGATTTTTTTCTTCTCTTTTTATTTTTTATTTTTTACTTTTTTATTTTTATTTTTAATTTTTAAATTGTTAAAAAAACACACACACATACAAAATAAAAACAACCAAAACACCAAAGACCCCCAATTTTTTAAGTAAATAAAAACAGAAACTCAAAAAAAAGAACCCAAGGGTTTTTTTTTTTTTTTTTGCAAAATACGAAAACATTATTAAAAAAGAAAAAGATTTTAGTCATTGAAGAGATTTTTCTTCTCTTTTTATTTTTTATTTTTTATTTTTATTTTTATTTTTTATTTTTATTTTTATTTTTATTTTTATTTTTATTTTTATTTTTATTTATATATTTTTATATTTTTATATTTTTATATTTTTATATTTTATTTTTATTTTTTAAAATTTTTATTTTTAATTTTTAATTTTTTTAAAAAAAACTGAAATGACAAATAACATCCGCAGACAATTAAACAAAAAAAAAAACAAACAAACATGCAAAATGAAAAATAACAAGTTAAAAACAAGCAAACATGCGAATTAAAATGATAAAAACAAATTAAAAGCAAGCAAAAACACATGTATAATGATAAAAAGAGAATGATAAGATAGATTGCACCTGAGAATTATCCCGTGTCAAAATAGACGTTTTTCCTACAACAAAAATGTAGCATTAAAAGAATTACATAAACTTCATAAAGAAAATTTTTGGAGGCGATATTTAGGCTTTTCTTGAAAAAGAAAAAAGAATAAAAATAGAGCAAACATGCGAATTAATTAAAATGATAAAAAAAAAATGTTAATAAAGATTACACTGAGATTATAAAGAAAATACTCTAAAAGAAAAACCAAGACCATCTAAAAGAATTGTTGAAAATAGAAATAAACTGAGAAATTAAATTAAATCAAGCTCGTAAAAAATATTAATTAAATTTCGTATCAGCTTTTTGAGAGAATCGTTGATTTACTATTCATTTAAAAAAAAAAATAGGTACAGGCTAGGCTGAAACTTTTGGAAGAAAACAATGGAGAGTACTAAAAAGTAAAAAGGAATGCAAAACGAAAAGTACCACCATATTTTTTTCAAGTTGTCAGTAGCTTCTCACCTTATCTGAAAAAAAATCAAAACACAAGCAAACATGCAAATCAAAATGATAAAAACAAGCAAACCTGCGAATTAAAATGATAAAAAAAAAAAAAAAAAAAAAAAAAAACAAGCAAGAACACGTGCAAAATGATAAAAGAAAATGTTAATGAAGATTAAAGACTGCATGGAGATGATAAAGAAACTGTTAGGCTGAGATCTTTAGGCGATCTTGGCGTTGGCCTCCCTAATTAACCGATCGAAGACACTTTGAACTGCTGAATCACAACCCTTTCCATGCTTTGCTTTCACAAACACACGGTAAATCATCTCCTTTCACGTGCAAATGATACTGCGCACAATCGATCGAGAATTAATGGAAGTAATTAAACAACGACTATAAATATAATTAAAAGTGTTCAAAATACGATGAAATCGATCGACCGTATAAATAATTTCATATTTATAACATGCTCATAATTAATAATTCGAACAAGGCTATATATATATATTAATAACAAAGTTTAATTAATTAAAGAATCTACTTACGTACCTTCATTAACAATAAGGTCAAAGATTGAGAGACGACTGGATATATAAAGTAGATAACAAAAGGATTCTTTGTCATGTTAGGCTGCATGCGATCTTTAGGCGATCTTGGCATTGGCCTCCCTAAGTAACCGATCGAAGACGTCAGTACTGCACGTAAGCACGATTCGGCCGCCATTCTTAAAATCAAGATCGTCGACGACCGGCTGTGAGTGGTACAACAGCTCTTGGAATGATCGGAGCCACAGAAATTTCACCGGAACTTCATACAACTTCTCCTCTTTGCCCACAAACATCGGCACATGGCCTTTCGGAACTGGAACGCCTTTCCGTCCGTAAGGATTCTGGATTCCGTCCAAGAACTTGAACAGCGATTTGATCAGAGAATTCATGATCGCCTGAACCCTAAAAACAGAGAGAGAGAGAGAGAGAGAGAGAGAGAGAGAGAGAGAGAGAGAGAGAGAGAGAGAGAGATTTGAGTGAGTGAGTGAGAGAGAGAGAGAGAGAGTGGTTTCTTTCTTAAACAGATCTGTTGGTAGGAGTGAAACTGTGAAGAAAGGGTACTGCTTCAACGAAAGTGCAGGGGACAGCCGCCCGCCCGACTTTATAGCTTTCGTTTTACTTATTTGCCCTTGGTTTTCAAATGGGTCAGATTTTTGGTTTTGGTTTGACTGATTCATAAGGGTGAAAATGACAAACTCTTGAAGCTTGTTTTGGTTTGACTGATTTGTCCAGGTGTCTTTTTATTTTATTTTATTTATCTATTCTATTGTGCTGTCCTCCGTACTTATATATATAATATATGAGTTTGCCTTTTTGACCAGAATTTTTTACATATTGGCTTAATCCTCTTCAAATAAGTTTCAAATTGTTTGGTGGCTTAATCTTTCTTCAAATTGTTTTTGGATTGTACACATCAGCCTCAAGTAACAAGAATCTTCAAACTTTTTTTTTTAATATGCATCATCAGGATTTTCAGCTAATATTTATTTATCAGAGTGGTAAGTTTTAACTAATATTTTGGTGTTTTGGACTACAGCCTGTTAAAAGCCCTGTTACAATTTGTGGCAATATTCATGGGAAAGAAAAATTAGAAAGAGGCTTCTAGAGCTTTGAAGAGGCAAACCAAAAGGTGTAAAGAGTACTGTCTGGCTTTTAATACTGTTGCACTGTAGCTTTATTTATGTAAAAATTAGAAATAAAACATCATAACATGTAAAAGAAAATAAGAAGGGTGAACTTGGGTTATAAAGAAGTGGTTATTGTCTCTTTCATCAGTTATAACTTTGCAACCACCGTGTCTCAAACAAGTGGGATCGATGAACTTGGGTTATAAAGAAGTTTTGACATCTCTAACTGGTTAGTAGTTTTTTCAGTCCATAAATTTTGCATGAGAGAATTAGCTTCACTTGTTGACCTAAGGTGTTGTAACGCCCCGCTTTTGTAAAAAGCGTAAGTGAAAACTTTTAAATTTTCATGTGACATTATGATCATATCAGAGTTATATATATATATATATATATATAGACTTTGGATTAAATAACACTTCAGAGCTTCTAATACCTCAAAATAGATATTTAAAGTATGTCAAAATAATTATACAAAAAGTAGTAGTTATATATGCCTCATAGGGCACATATAATTATACAAGTCAAAATAACTAGAGTTTAATAATTACATAACAGATAAATATAAATATTGTCTCTAAAACTAATTAAGTTAATAAACTACGTCATAGGAGTTCGCAAAAAGGAGGCAGTCCAGCCTCGTGTACTAGTATCAGGATCCATCTAAAATTCTGGATAGTTTTGATATTCTTTTTCTTCATAACCTGTATTATCACACAATACAGAGAGAGAAACAACAATACAAAATACCTAAGTGAGTCCGCTGTTTTTCATAATAATACAAATGCTGATTTATTTAATTAATAGATGTAACATAATGCAATAGGGCTTTATAATCATATGTATACGCAATATATATCTATGGTCGCGAATCATAGACATAAATTGAATATAAACATAATCATAAAGCAGAAATATGACAGTTTTAAATGCAGAGTTCTAGGTATTTCCCTTTTTCCACTCCTCTGTTGGCCTAGGTACGGTTAGCGTCTTATTTGAAGCCTGAGCTTCCTCACATTTAACTTTTAATTATAATCTTTGGAAGCCTAGACTCCTAGAAACTTGGGTCTTCCCTGGTGACCTAGGTACACCAGTTTTTGTATTTATTATTTTCTTTTTCAATACTTCTACATTCACTGCACCTAGGCAACCAGTGAATCGTCATGTACCACTATGGATCTAGATCCACAGCTTGCTATTAAACAAATTATTAAAATAATAAAATATACAAAGTCACATGCACAAATAAGTAAATAAAGCAGTAGACACAATATTATAAGAAAAATCCACCAGCTTCACCTTCAGTAAGTATAGAGATACTTAGTACTATCTATACTTACTATTTCTACTCCAAAGATTATCCTCAACAACTGCATAATTATAATCATGTAATAATCATAATAAATTAGTAAAAAGGCACTGCGAAAATATTTATTATTATTACTACACTTATTTTCAAGAAATCATTTTTCATTGTAACGGCTGAAGATTTATATATAACCTTATACTCATTTTATTCCATTGTATGAGAATAAATGTCATAAGAACAGACAAATATCGGTATTAGCATTTTAAAATAGTTGTACAGCGTAACGGTGCAACTAAAATTATTCTATTTCCTAACAAAATAACTTATATATATATATATATATTGTTCTCTTTTATCTTTTATCTTTCTTTTCTTTTCTTCCAAAATACACCCACGTTAGCCATATACATATATACTCTCCTACTATATGCACACACATACACATTTTCACAACCTTCATACACTCACACCCTCATTTTTCTTCCTTAAGAAAAATACCCACTATCAACAATTAACACACATATATACTTGCTGTCCATTCACAGTAGCCACACACGATACACTTCTTCACTTCTCTTACACACACACATCTATCACAGTGAAGCACACGTATTCACCCACACATATATTCTCTCTCTCTCTCTCTCTCTCTCTCTCTCTCTCTCTCTATATATATATATACACATATATCACAAATCAGTAGTAAAATACACTTCATTTAATCATCTTTGCAGGCCTTATACTTACAGTTTAATTTCTGATTTTTGTCCTTGAAGTTTTTTGTTAACAACAAAAGAGGTCTATAAATATTTATACATATACAACATATTCTTGTTTCTTCAAAGGAAAAGAACAAGTCATGGTTTAAAACATGAAAAGATTACTTATTTTCTGAGGAGTTCAAGGGGGAATCCACTTACTGGTGCTATTTTAAAGTAACTCAAATAATGATGAGGAGTTGTTGTCCAAACAAGAAACTCTACTAATGAATACTCTGTTTTTTGGTCTAAAGATAGGGGATGATTCTAACTTGGTTTCTACTGATTTTGGGGTGAAAAGAGGGCAATTAAGGCTTTAGTTTAGCTCACTAGGTGCTGGAAAACATAGGGAAACAAAGAAGTTTTACATGCTTAAGTTTCTACTCTTAGAAGAAAGAAGGACATCAGGTTTTGACGTGAGAATGTGAGTTTGCTGAAATTTTGTTCTTTGGTGGTGATTTTGATCGTTCATGCATGCTATATATAATATATAATCTTGGATGGTTGAGATCAAACTAGCAACTAGATGTTTCAATGGCCGGATTAAAGACACCTCAGCTAGAGAAAACACTAATTAGATCACCCATATCTTCTAAAATAGGATTTTCATATCTTTGAATAATAATTACAATATATCTTGTTTTTTTTGAACTAAAGTAGCTAACTAGACTAACTAAATGAGTTTTTAATTTCTTGAGGCCAATAACATGAGATGGGTTCATGAATCAAAGGTAAAAGAATCAACACTTGTAGCTTACACGTAAACTGAATTGCATTGGATAATTTAGTCGCTCGATCAACATCGACTAAAAAACGTTCTATTGACTATAAAGTAGCTCGATCAACTATAAAGTCGCTCGATCGACTTTGGTGGTTGAAATATCTTTACTCATCCGACTTATATATATATATATATATATATATATATATATATATATAATTCTATTTAATCTATAACTAAAATAATTAAGTCTTATACATATGTACACATGCAAATATTGATATCTATGCATTACTATCATAAGCATGATATTTTCCAAGTATTACAGGTGTTCATGACTTAACTTAGCTAAGCATGAACACAAGTAATGAGCTATAGAGAAAATATTGGGAAAATATCTTGTATAGGTGGCATTGGATTCAAATTTTGTAGTGCAAGTCTATCTTTTTTGTTTGTCTTCATGATATCTGTAATGAGGGCCCTTAGGACTAGCAATATTGGTTCTTTGGCTATCATGTGTGCCATCCAACTAGTCAAATATATCTGCTTTAAATGGACATATTGCTTCTTTTGCAAGTTCCCCGATGGATTTTTTTTTTTTTTTTTTTTACTGTTTTTAGGAAATTGATTTTTTTTTTTTTTTTTCCAATTAGTTGATTGGAAACTAAAGTGCATGTCTAATTGATAATAGTTTCATTATTGATGAATGATGATGGTTTCAATATTTGATAGCAGAGCTTTGTGGAACTTAAGATAAGGGCATGCCTCTTCAATATTAATCTAGGGTCTAGGGAGAAAAAAAAAGAAAAAGAAAAAGGAGACAAATACTGACAGATTGACAGAAATATCTTTTTTTTTTCTTTTTTTTTTCCCCCAAGAACCGTAACTATTTTAGCAAATTGATTTATTGTTTTGGTTTGGTTAACAGATATTTAATACTACTAGCTCTGGAGCTGTGGAATTGTTGTCTATAAGACTGCTTTGGTAGTGTTTATGTACAAGTTATTAGGACCGTTGAAAGTGAAAAATAAAAATAGATATGCTATTATGGTGATAAATTCATACATGTATGCCTTTTAAGTTTTGCTATTCATGGCAACATGGTTTACTCTAAATTTCATAGCTTTTCAAGGTCCATGATGCATTATAATGATGAAACATTTTATGGAATTACAATTCCATGTACCTATATGTTGTTACAATTTGGTTTGAAGTAACAACATGTGCGTGCTATCAAAATTAGCTCTCTCCCGTTTTCTTTTGGTATATCACATTTACTCAATTTTATAATTTTACTTTATTTGTTAAGAAAATTCAATGTATACTTATTCAATAATCTACATATTAAATATATTCTATAATATAATATATATATATATATGATATTAAAATTGTAATATTAACAATTATAGTGATACATAACACTGAGAACCAAGCACGTGCATTGTTGTGACACAGTGTTTTCACAAAAAAAAAAAAATAATAATAATAAATAAATTAAAAATTAAAATTATAAGAATTACAATTCTTCTCAAAAACCGAGATTCTATCAAGGAATTAAAGAAATTGGGAGAAAACTTAACTCTGAATATTTCTTCTTGATAAACTGATCAAAATATATAAACTGGCAGCTAAGGCCATCCTATTAGGCTTATATAGAGCATAAATTCAAAACCATAAAAAATAATAATTTCACGTTTGTCCTTTGCTAGTTGCTCTCAATTATACTATTAATAATTACTTTATCGTAAGTATTGCCAAAAAAAAGGACAAGGATCCTCTCTTTCAAATGAAATTGATAGTATTTATTTTATGATTAGGATTTGAATTTAGTTTATTTAATGATATATAAAATTTTACATTAATTATTTAAAAGACATGCCAATATTTTCTTTATAGATACCGTTATCTACACCAAATTTAAATTTTGACCATAAAATATATTTGAAAGTGAATGAATTCTTGTCCTACAAAAAAAAGCAGAGACAACAATACCATAGTGCACAACAAGGCGTAGATAGGACTAATTAATTTATACCTTCGAAAACTGTATTATGTTGGGAGGTACTCATGCTCTACTTGTTAATGCATGGAATGAATATATGTTTCATTTTGTTGCACAAATGGGTCAAGCCTACATTCTTCTCTCAACATGGCACACGGCCACTCTGAAGTTAATTCTTCCCTAAAGTAAAACACCATGTTCCTATGTTTGAGGTCCAAGTACTTGTATTTTAGAATATATTATATGATTCCATATATATTAGGTTTATATTTTCGATAGATATTTACTCAAAAATACAAGAGCTGAAAAAACTCTTATAGTTTAGACAATAGATGCAGTGGAATAACCAACATATAACACTTAACAATACGAGGAAATATAATCTACTATAGTAATAAAATTATCAAGCCAACAATCACACGTACAACACAGTATTTTTGTTGACGAAAAAAAACTTCTTCTTCTGAAACAGAAACACGCCGATGAAAAATGGGTCAAAATATAAAGAAATTCTTTTGTCTTTCAAAATGAAAGAGGGGTCAAAATATAAAGAAAATTTTTTAGGGGGGACAAAAAATTTATTTTGGAGGGACAAATTTATAAATTTACATATTTTAAGAAGAATTTCAAAACTTTTGGGGAGACATTCGTCCCCCCACCCATGCACCTGGTTCCGCCCCTGGTCGCTATCATATTCCTCAATATATATATATATATATATGGTACACCGTACACATATTAATGTGCAGCTTATTAATTAGGGCCTTCCAAGTCATCTTTAATATTGAGAAATGATCCCTACATTCATTTCTCATAACAGCCCCACAATAAGCTGACGTGGCTGGTAATATTTTATTATTTTTTTTGTTTTGTTTGCTTTTCTTTTTGTAAAAAAATAATAAAATATTACCAGCCACGTTAGCTTGTTGTGGGGTTGTTATGAGAAATGAGTGTAGGGATCATTTCTCTTTAATATTTGATGAAAATCACGTAACTACATTGTTTTTTTTTTAACCATAAGAATATGCTGGAATTATTCTTTTTAACCTACTTCCTCCTCCTCCAAGTCAAGGAAGACCGCCCAGGCTCCCAAGTGGGGCTCAGTTACTTTATGTCTTTGATTTTTCACTTGGATTGGTTTTCTTTCGTCTCACTTTTTTCTCACTTGGATAAAAGTCTTTTTTCTCACTTTTTTCTCACTTGGATACCACAGTATTTTTCATTTTTCTACTGAAAAACAAAAATAAATAAATAAATAGTGGAACATATATTGTTCATTCCTTTCTAAACTTTTAAAATTAGTAGAACATAACCGCATCCGCATGTTGAACCGTACGTAGTACCATCTGCAAAAATGTCATATGTATATTGGTAAGAACAGAGTATCATGTTTGACAATGCCGGTAATTAGTACTAGATAATTAATTCTAGATGATCAAATATACATAAAACACAATCGGCTGGTTTGATGACCTGTTAAAAACAAAAATATTAATCTGATGTAATTAATGAATATCAAATTAATTAAAGCTCATTATCAATGGAGCAGAAGTTAGAATTTGGAGAGAAAAGGTGCGCATTTGGAATGTTGGATCCATATTCTAGACTTAATTCATTTGAATTAAGAATTCTTATATATTGAAACCAATATAAATGCATGTCATGATTCCTTTATCAAAAACTTTAATTCATAACTTTGAGAACCCAACATAACATACAATATTAATTACATCATGGTCAGACTTTGATCGACAATATTGTATAAGTCGTACAACCCTATGAAAATACTACTTATAAAAATACCATAATCCATTAATTAATATAACATTCAGTCCGTACTGTTGTGCGGATCCATGAAAGAGATACACATAGAAAATGCACAGATCGATGAATCACCCAGTTATCCCTGTCCCAAATTTGCCACGTGCTTGTCCATATTTCACTTCACGGATGAGAATCGCCGCGTACCACCAACGAGAAGCCATGTCCTTTATACCTCCTCGCATGCACACAAACACGTAAACGCGCACCAGCAGTTTTCGTCGGTCGTGACTCGTGACGCTGCGTTTGATGTAGGCCACGTCGAATTGTCACGTAGGACACTCGTCACCTTGCATGTCAATATACCAAGCCAAATGTCCATTCATGTCTAAGCTCTAGCGGGCTATAAGTACGTGACCCCCTCCGTGCTATATCTTCACCTCTCCTGTTTCACTGAAGCAAGCAACCATGGTGATTAAAGATAGGCTTCCTTTGTTTCTACTCTTTTCAGCTCTTTTGCTAGCCCAGGTGTCTTTTTCTCTGGGTCATGATTCTCGTGACCCTGAAAGCCATCGGAGGGAGTTCCAGCAGTGCCAAGAGCGTTGCCAACGGGAAGAACGTGGCCAGAGACAGCAGCAACAGTGTCAGCAGCGCTGCGAGGAACAGCTGAGGGAGCGTGAAAGAGAAAGAGAGCGCGACGACGACGTTGCGAATCCACGGGACCCTAGACGGCAATATGAGGAGTGCCAGAGACGCTGTGAGAGGCAGGAACCACGTCAGCAACAGCAATGCCAGAGAAGGTGCGAGCGGCAATTTGAAGAGCAGCAAGAAAGAGAAGGAAGAGGCCAGCTGATCGACAACGGAGAGAACACGCGAGAGCCACGAGAACAATACCAACAATGCCAACAGCGTTGCCAGAGGGAAGCGAGAGGCCAGCCTCAACAACAGCAATGCCAAAGGAGGTGCGAGGAGCGTTACGAAGAAGAAGAGGAGAGAAGACGCCAACGCGGGAGAGACAATGAGGAGGATTCTAGAGACCCTCGACAGCAGTATCAACAATGCCAGCAGCGTTGCCAGAGGCAAGAACAAGGCCAGCGTCAACAACAGCAATGCCAAAGGAGGTGTGTTACGCGGATATTTTATTTCTTAAGTTCTTAGAAAGTATTTAAACCTGTTAAGATCAAAAGGCTGGACCTTTAGATAAGCACACGGTTTGAAGAATTAACACTTAAAATAAAAAACTAGAATAAATTTACTTCCTTTTGTTTTTATTTACTTTTTTCTATTTTAATTTATTGGGTTGTGATTTAACATGGTTTGACGTCGTGAAGTATTCATTAAATAATTGCTCTTAAATAAAATCTAATACTTTGCTAATTCCCGTAACAAGGTGCGAGGAGCGTTATGAAGAGGAACAAAGGCGCGGGAGAGACGCTGAGGAGAATGATAGAGACCCTCAACAGCAGTATCAGCAATGCCAGCAGCGTTGCCAGAGGCAAGAACAAGGCCAGCGCCAACAGCAGCAATGCCAAAGGAGGTGCGAGGAGCGCTATGAAGAGGAACAAAGGAGGGAACGAGAACAAGAAGAGAGAAGACGCCAGCACGGGAGAGACGCTGAGGAGAATACTAGAGACCCTCAACAACAGTATCAGCAATGCCAGCAGCGTTGCCAAAGGCAAGAACAGGGCCAGCGCCAACAGCAGCAATGCCAAAGGAGGTGCGAGGAGCGTTATGAAGAGGAACAAAGGAGGGAACAAGAGCATGAAGAGAGAAGACGCCAGCACGGGAGAGACGCTGAGGAGAATACTAGAGATCCTCAACAACAGTATCAGCAATGCCAGCAGCGTTGCCAGAGGCAAGAACAGGGCCAGCGCCAACAGCAGCAATGTCAAAGGAGGTGCGAGGAGCGTTATGAAGAGGAACAAAGGAGGGAACGAGAACATGAAGAGAGAAGACGCCAGCACGGGAGAGACGCTGAGGGGAACACTAGAGACCCTCAACAGCAGTATCAGCAATGCCAGCAGCGTTGCCAGAGGCAAGAACAGGGCCAGCGCCAACAACAGCAATGTCAAAGGAGGTGCGAGGAGCGTTATGAAGAGGAACAAAGGAGGGAACGAGAACAAGAAGAGGGAGGACGCCAGCGCGGGAGAGACAATGAGGAGGATACTAGAGACCCTCAACAGCAGTATCAGCAATGCCAGCAGAGTTGCCAAAGGCAAGAACAGGGCCAGCGCCAACAACAGCAATGTCAAAGGAGGTGCGAGGAGCGTTATGAAGAGGAACAAAGGAGGGAACGAGAACAAGAAGAAAGAAGACGCCAGCACGGGAGAGACGCTGAGGAGGATACTAGAGACCCTCAACAGCAGTATCAGCAATGCCAACAGCGTTGCCAGAGGCAAGAACAGGGCCAGCGTCAACAACAGCAATGCCAAAGGAGGTGCGAGCAGCGGTACGAAGGGGAACAAAGGAGGGAACGAGAGCGAGAAGAAAGAGGGCAAGAACACGGCAGAGACGCGCGAGACCCACAAGAGCAGTATGAGCAGTGCCAGCGAAAGTGCCAAAGGTATCAGAGGGGCCAGGAGCAGCAATTATGCCGGAGAAGGTGCGAGCAGCAGAGACAACAAGAAGAAAGAGAGCACCAACGCGGAGGATCAGACCGACAAGATCCGCAACAACGATACCAGCAATGCCAACGCCGATGTCAGACACAAGAGCAAAGCCCACAAAGACAGAGACAGTGCCAGCAACGATGCGAACAGCAACGCAGAGAACGGGGAGGAGAGGGAAACCCATCCAGAGAAGGACACAATCCCTACTATTTTCACTCGCAGCGATTCCAGTCAAGACACAGGTCCGAAGAAGGTCATGTTCGGTCTCTGGAGAGGTTCACAGAGAGGTCCGAGCTCCTTCGTGGCATTGACAATTACCGCTTGGTCATCTTGGAAGCAAATCCTAACACCTTTGTGGTCCCACACCACATCGATGCGGATTCTGTTCTTATCGTCGTAAGGGGTAAGTAACACTTTCTTTCTTTCTTTCTTTCTTTCTTTTTTCTCATAATGAAGTAATTTTTATTTTTTTGTTACAGGAAAGGCGACCATCAACTTTGTGAGGCAAGAGAGAAAAGAGAGAGAGTCCTTCAACCTTGAGTGTGGAGATGTGCTTGTTGTTCCTGCAGGGACTACTGTGTATACCATTAACCGAGACAGTACCGAAAGGCTACAAGTTGTCAAACTCGTCAGGCCCGTCAACAATCCTGGTCAATTTAGGGTAAATTCATCATTTTGTTTTGAGTTTCATGATTCTCCAATCATGTCCATACTATTAAACTAAGATAGGAGTCTTAAATTTGAAAGTAGTTTAATTTTGATTTGGTCTTAAATCACAACTTATCTCACATTTAGCACACTTTATTTTAACTCTCACTTGAGAGCTTAAACTACTTAAATATTATGTTAAATTATTATTTATCTTAATTTAAACAGATAAATAAAGCTAAACTAATACTTTAACATTCTACTCCGCATCTACGTAGTTATGAATCTGTTTTGGTGCAGGAATACTATGCAGCTGGTGCTCAAAATCCTGAGTCATATTTAAGGGCATTCAGCGAAGAAATTCTCGAATCCTCTCTAAATGTAGGCCTATTTTTTTTTTTTTGAAGTTGAAAATTAACTTTAGTTAATCTTACTATGAAAGGATTAACGTAATTAATGCTTAAATGGTTGTCATATTATATATCCTGATGACAGACCCCAATAGACCAGCTTGAAAGGGCGTTCGAGCAGCAGGAGCAGAGGCAGGGCGTAATCATCAGAGCCTCACCAGAGCAGCTGAGGGCATTGAGCCAACGCGCCGTGTCGGCCAGCCACAAAGGCCACAAATCCTCCAGAGGTCCGATCAGTCTAAAAAGCCTGAGCCCTTCCTACTCCAACCAGTTCGGGCAGTTCTTTGAGGCCTCCCCCGAGGACCACATGCAACTCCAGGACATGGATGTCCTTGTCAACTATGCCGAAATCAAACAAGTAATGCAAAAATCTATGTTAATTTCTCTTAAAATCAGTGCATGCTTGTTGTTCGATCTACTAAAATTGTCATGCAGGGAGCTGTTATGGTGCCGCACTACAACTCCAGGGCCACAGTCGTCGTGTATGTGGTAGAAGGAACTGGACGCTTTGAAATGGCGTGCCCACATGTTTCAAGACAGAGCCGGGAATACCGAGGGAGAAGAGAAGAAGAAGAAGAAGAAGAAGAAGAAGAGAGCAGTGGAGAATTCCACAGGGTCAGCGCTCGTTTGTCTCCTGGAGACGCTTTTGTAATCCCGGCGGGTCACCCGATTGCCGTAGTTGCCTCCCAGGGGGAGAATTTGCGCTTAGTCGGGTTCGGAATCAATGGCCAGAACAACCAGAGGAACTTCCTTGCAGGGCAAGAGAACATAATAAACCAGATGGAGAGAGAAGCAAAGGAGCTTTCCTTCAACATGCCGCGAGGAGAGATAGAGGAGATATTCGGAAACCAGAGGGAATCTTATTTTGTGCCAAAGGAAAGGCAGAGCCAGCGGGGGCAGGGGAGAGACCACCCATTGGCATCAATTTTGGAGTTGGCCGGTTTCTTCTAAAGCATGCATATATATATATATATATATATATATATGCAGAGGATCGGGAGGGCAATGCATGTACGTTGTGTATGTACGTACGTAGTATCTAATAATAATCTAAAGACTAGCTAGAGGCGAGTGAGGGTGCATGTACGCGCGCAAAGCTTTGTGAAAAGTATGTAAGAAGACGTTAATGGCATGAGCTTTTGTATCTATTTAAGCTCGAGCTTTTTATGAGTATGAATGAAATAAAAAAGAGATCAAGTTTGTGTGCCGACTTCTCCTTCTCCACTACTTACAAATTTCTTAATTCTTAAAACCTTTGTTGATAGGTTTGATTATGATATGGTTGATTAAATTAGGCTGTTCATCAAATCAATTACTTGAGATTGGGATCGTAGGAAATGTATGATATATAGGATTGCTTTTCTATTCCAGTGTCCTGCCGCTTATGTTTTTCACAATCAAAATTGCTTGTCCCAGCACATGAATGTTGCGCCCAACTTGTCTTCTGAGCTACTATCATGCCACTAGAAATAGGTGTCGGAATGCAAATAACCACTGGTATTGTCGTATTTGTGCCATAAATTTGCTATGAGCCTTATTATTAAGGGCGTGGCAGAAGACGTGTGGTATGGCTTTGTGTGGAAGACATGCGTGGAAGTGGGATTCTTGAAGGAACGTGGTTTAAGTGTGCTGCAACTCTAGAATAATTAGTGGGTCCATGTTTCTATGTTAGTAAGTGGGTCTGTTATGTTAGTAGTGGGTTAGTTAATTTTATGCATTTATTAGTGGGTTAATAGCTTAATTAGTGGCATGGGTTGTTATCTTGTAGTATGGGTGTAGTGGGTAGTTGTTTATTTTAGCTTGTCTTTGTATTTAAATTCAGCTTTGATTATTAATGAGGATAACCAGAAAATTATCCAAAAATTCATCTATTACCGTGTGTTTGAGTGAAAATGATGAATTGATCGACTCTTTGAATAGCTAAATTATTATTTTTTATTGTCTTTTATCATTATGTCATTACAAATCTCACTATCAAATATCCATGCTCATAACAAAATTTTGCGCTTGCATAGGGTTGAATTTTGGTAGTGATCCTTTTATAGAGGAAATTGCATATTATTTTAGTAATGAAATTATTACATAATTATTTCAAATAATTGCATATTATTGCAATCTCTCTATTGTTAATATTATAGGGGTACTGAAAAGGTGGGCATATATATATATATACATGAAACGATGTATATAGGATTTTAGAAAAATAAAATAAAAAAATTCAAAGAGATTAACCATTGGCTATTGCCAGGTCATGCATATCGATCGGCTCAATTCCCAAGGAAAAAAATGGTTCTAATTTTGGATTTAGCTTAAATGTTGTAAACAAAATTAAATCATATGTTTTGAGTGCACGTGCTTGTCCCATCTTGACAGTCTAGTTGCAATTATTATTATTATTATTATTAAATCATAGGTTAATTATTATTGCAATTGGTACTTGTTAATTACTTGTTATACATGAGAGGAGATACAATCTTTGGGTTCCATATATATATTATTAGTTGTTCAACAAACTAAATCCTTTTAGGATGCCTTCCGATGTGTCGACGTGGACACCCGCCACTCCATTGATTGTGCCTTTCCCAAAGTCGAAGTTGACACCTAGTTTTGCTGCATAGAGACACACAAGGTACGATTGAGTAACCACAACAATAAATATAACAATAGTTGAGAAAATACATGTTCTCGATCATGTATATACATTTAAAGCCCATATATGAGTTTAGAAGAAAATTTTGTTGTTCGAAAAATGGGAAATATTCTTAAATAGTAATTTGGATTAATTAGTATCTTTTTTAATTAAATGATTCTGATTTTATCATCACAGCATCTAATTTAATAAGGTAATTAAGAGAGCTTTAAAAATAATAAATATTATTATGATAAAATGATAAAATATGAATTCTTTAATTCAAAAAAAAAAAAATATTGGGATAAGGGGATTTTAATACTTATCAGTTATCACTAATATCTTGAATCCTATCAATATCTTGGCAATAGTAATCACAAATTGGGTCTTTGGTATTATATATTTACTGGTAAATTTGAAAAAAAAAAAAAAAAAAAAAAGATATATGAAGATGTACTTATAGAGTAATTATATAAGTCTTTCATGTGTCACTATTGTATCTCTCCAAAAATGAGGTAGCTTTTAGAATTACCATTTGATCAAAATTTAATAGTGATCAATCACAAGCCCAATAGTAATTTTAAAAGTCATCTTATTTTTGGAGGGATACAAGAGTGGCACATGCAAGATGAACTTCTGGCATTAGTACTCGTACTTGATATGTACAAGAGATGTAAAAATAGCATTTATCAAAAAAATAAAAAAATTGAAAAGATTGAGAAATCCTAACGGAGGGCCGGAGGGGTGTCAAAATTCTTAAAATACCCCTCCCCTTTTTAGGAAGAAAAGAAGAAAAAAAAAATTGCAAGGATTTAGGAGTTTGTCGGAATTTGCAAAAATATTCATGCCTGAATCATTGGGATTTTGATATGGGTATTTTGGGATTTTGATAGGATTTAATGAAAAATTCAAACAAATATGTAAAATTGAAAAGAATTGAAAGATTGATATATTAAATTGTCAATTTTTAAAGTTTAAGCATATGACTATAAAAGTGAAGAAAGATTATGGGTGGTAAATGAAATTTTCTTGAACTTTATATATATGCCCAAGTGAAACTAATTATTTTTTGAAAAAACAAAATTGAAATAACGAGGTGAAGCCATGAAGTGAATCTTACCGAGGTATTCTACACCTACACATTCATCATCGCAGTATTTTTCACAGAGTGAATGGCTTTTCTTCGTTGGAAGAGAGGTCTTGACGCAGAAATGGTAGCAGTCTTTGTAAACCCCCTCCTCTGCTGGAACTGTCAGGACAAGGACAAGGCACACGACCACCAACAGTGCAGACTGTGCAGCAGCTTTGTTTGTCATCTTCTCCTCAACCAACACTGTTGGTACATATATATATTCTGCTTGCCAGTATACCTTTCTTCTCCCCTCCCTCTGGAAGCCAAAAAAATTACCAGCCGTATTTATAGGGCTTAATAAAACATTTAGATGATTGGTGAGCCTTCTTGATCGGTGTATGAGTGGTGCATATGTTTTTCTTTCTAGCTATCTCTTTGGCCATTGTAACTGAGGAGCTTGTTTAAGAACATGACCAGTAGTTGTTCAAATAACGTCCTATTTTCATCCAAGGGATATAAATTGCCATTGACTCAAACCCATTTACAAACTGACATAACAACAGTGTAATGACTAAGTTAAAACAAAGGCTTCTGTATATATTAATTATATACGTACTCTTAATCATTTCATTCATTTATGAACTGTCACGTTAATTTATAAAAAATTTATAGTAAAATCCGTAGTACTCCAAGTATTTGCATAACGATTTCGTCTGCTACGAATTCTCCAACTAAGCTAGCTTGCCAAAGTGGTGCACATATAATTACACTAAGTAAATTGATTATTTGTGTTATAAGTCACTAAAAGCACAAAAGATGCATGCTATCAAACCTAGAGTTTGAACAAGTATTTATTTGATTAGTGCAGACATGTCACCTTAAAAAATGCAAAAAAGAAGGCTTGAAAGGTAAACTCAATTCTAGACATGTTTTTGTTGCCTCGACCTTCTATCGATCTTATTATTATTTTGTATACAAGCCATAAAAGAATTTTTAATTCATTAAATTTTCATAAATTTCACATCTACGTACATTGTTAATACTTCCTTTCCAAATATAAAGCCTACATGTATCAATAGGATATTTCAATTGAATTACAACAATTGCAAACAATAATCTAATGGGTATTTCAAGTGTTTGAGAATTTTTGTTGTGTTGCAATATTGGAAGTTGGCTGGTGCACACTTTGCTACTCTTGGTCAGGCTCTAGAAAGCCTCGGGTTGATCCATGTAAATTTCCTTTAAATCAAAAGGAAACAATAATCTAATGAATATTATTCTAGTAACCGGAGGAAAGGTATCGAAAAAATCAAGGTAAGCCTTTTGTTTAAAATTTTTAAAACCTTTTAGAACAAATCTAATCTTGAATTTTTCTATTGTCCCAACCGATATGACTTTCTTTCTGATGACCCATTTACGACCTATGGTTTTACAATCCAGTAGTAATCATATATATATATATATACACTACTTAAATATACAACTTTTCATCACCTTGTCTATGTGGCAAGGTGGTCCCCTACTAACTTTAGAGTTATTTTATTCTTATAAAATAAAATAAAGTGGGGGACCACCTTACCACATAGACAATGTGGTGAAAAGTAGTATATTTAGGTGGTGAAGAATTATTTCTCTCTCTATATATATATAAAAGCCGAGTTCTTCCTTAGAATGGTGACACGTGACATCAACTCATACTTTTTAGTAACTAAACCGGTCATTTAAATACTGAACATATCTTTTAAATAAAATTGAACTGGTCTATTGGATATATATATATATATATATATATATATATATATATATATATATATATATATATATATATATATATATATATATATATATATATATATATATATCTCAATTAATGATATAAATAGGACTCTTTTGTGGAGAAAGGTGTTTCTTTAGTATTTTATATTTTTGGTTGAAATCTAAATATGTTTCCATTTTGTTTGTGAAATTTTGGTTAAGCAATTCTTCATTTGAATTTTATTTTATTTTTCATTTATTTGCTTTTTCGAATGTTCAGAATTATATAGGATTGAAATATAATAGGTATCACATCGACAATAAAAAAAATTCCTACTAATTTTTTATTTTATGCTTTGATAATCAAAATCATAATTTTCTTCTTGCTATTTTTCTTCTTCATACTTATTTTTATTCTAAACTACACCTATGGGAACAAAGATTTTAACATGTTTTAATTTATATGAATTAAACTAAAAATAAGGGTCTTATATTTTAATTCATTTGAATGTTTGATGAGATATTTGTTTTTCTTTTATGTGATTTACACGATTTTCACATATTTTTTGGAAGTATTATTCTACTTTTGAAAACCAAAAAATGCAAAATTTTATTTGATTATTGTGCACAAAAGGAATAGAAATGCTTTTAAAACACAAAAGAGTTAGTTAAGCATTAAATTTGAAATGCTTTTTTTTTTTTTAATGTTCAAAATCCAGGTTTTTCTTTTGCTATTTTTTTCCTTTACACTTCTTTCCATTTTAAACTACACATATGAATATTTTAAATGTTTTAATTTATATATATTAAAACTAAAATTATGGTTCTTTTGATAGTAAAATTTTATGTGATTTATATATTCATCCAATGTTCTTTGTGCAATGGAGAATTATGACACGTGGCGTGAACCTATAATTTTTAAACACTGAACCGGTTTTTTAAGTAAAAAAAAACGGGTGAATTTTAAAGGTAGAACCGATTTTGTCATGATTTTAATAAATTTATTGTACTTTAATGAAAAAGATCATGGGTGTTGATCTTCATGAGACCAAAATAAGAATTTTTTCGTATTATATCATTAAGTGTCATTATAGACGCATTAAGTTGTGAGATTTTTTAAAAAATTAAAATTAAAAACATGCATTAATTCTAAGTGGTCAGATTTTTTTTTCCTTCAAAATTTTATTTCAAAAATTTTCCTTATATGAGATTTCATTAAGTTCAAAATTTTAATGTACAATATTATGGTTTCGGAATGTACGGCTCTTCAAATTTATAGAGAGACAAAATTTAAAACCAAGAGCGTACTACATTTACTACCCATAATTGACCATATAGGTATTGCATGCATTAATTCTAAAGAAACCGTACAAGTAAGCTGAAAAGTCATATTACTCTCTTAGATTGATTATTTATACCTCTCTCTTTATGGTTTGAAACATCTAGAATTGTGAAATCAAGAGCATCCAGCAGAGACATTCAAGAGAAGAATAGAGTGTTGAAATACATAATTTTGTTGTTTTTTTTTAAGGATTTTGCTTTCTTTTTTTTCTTCTTCTTCTTCTTCTTATTCTTTTTGGTTTTGTGGAGGTTGAAGGACTTTAGATTTTATGCATTTTTATATTTAAAATCTAAATATTCTTCTGCTATTTTTTTTTTCTTTCTTTATACTTTCCGTTTTCAACTATGTCTACCTATGGGAATAAATTTTCATAAAAAATGTTTATTTTTCTCTATATTTTATTTTTCCTAATGTTCAGAATTATTTGCGTTTTATTTGTATTGAAATATAATAGGTATCACACAAAGATTCCTACTAATTTTGTATTAATGCGCTGAACACCTGTGTTTTGGGTATTTTATCAAATATTCGATTTTCAATCGTTCCCATCCCAGCCGTTAGATGCGATCAAAATCAAGCAATCTTGGCCATCCAAATTCCTATAAAACAAACCCAACCTCCTTTGATTCTCACGCATCTCTCTGTCTCGGAATTCTCTCAATAATCTCTCTCGGTTCTCTCCTCTCTTCCTCTAGTTTTTGGGTGCATCACACATAAACCAGAGAGCTCTTTCACTCTATTTCTGTTTGATTCCAGCAGCCATAGCAACAAAGAACTCTCTCTCACCGTGGGTAAGCTCTCTCTCTCTCTTCTTCTTTGTTCTATCTCTCTCGGTTTTGTTCTTGGTGGTGCAGCAAGGAAGAACTTTCCTTCTTCATTTGATTTGGGTTGTAAGAGCTCTCTTTCTTCTCTCTCTAAACTCTCTCTTTTCTCTGCTATGTGTGTGTGTGTCGGTGAAGAAGAAAAGAATAAAAAAGATAAATCTCTTCCTATCTCTCTGTCTCTCGGATTATCAGAAGAAAAAGAAAAGAAGAACAAAACAATGAAAGAAACAGAAAAGATAAAAATGAAAAGAAGGAGAAAAATAAAGGAAAAGGATATTTAGTTTTAAATAAAGTGTTGTTTTAATATTTGTAATTTTATGAGTTATTAATTAAATTATCTAACGTTTTAATGTTGGTTTTAAAAAAGAGTTTTCAAAGCGGAGTATTTAATTAATAAATACGTCATTGTGATGCCCGAGTAAAAATGAGATGTAAACAGGGTCTCATCTCTTTGGTTCACCTTCATTTTTTATGGGGGAGACAATGCCAGAGAATGGGAATGTTTTGGAAGGTTTTCCTTTATCGAAGGGGGAACGGAATTGAATTGAAATTGCAGACGAGACAGTTCAGGATCTACGTATTAAGGGATCCAAATGTCTTGTGGGACGACTGGGAGTACCAAAAAAACTTAACAATGAGGCTTTTAAAGCAATCCTTGTACACATCTGGAAACCGGCCGGCAATGTGGTTTTCAAGGAGATCTAAGAGAATCTGTGGCTATTCAAGTCCTCGGAAGAAAGTGATAAACTGAAAGTCATGGCCGCAAGGCCTTGGTCGTATGATAGAACCCTTTTAATCTTAAATGATTTTGATGGAAGGTTAGCCCTATTGCAGATGGACTTCTCTGTTTCTCCTATATGGGTTCAAATTCACAACATGCCCATGGGTTGCATGAACAGGGCAGTGGGAACTCAAATAGGAAATTCAATGGGAAAGGTGGAGGAGGTGGCCGTGGCAGAGGATGACGTGCGATGGGGTAAATACCTCCGAGTTCGAGTGGCCATCAAATTGTATAAGCCATTAGAACGTGGGCGGAAACTGTTTATTTCTAGTAATTCTTGTTGGGTTTCTTTCAAATACAAGAAACTACCAGTTTTTTGCTTTAGGTGTGGATGTATAATCCGTAGACCAAAAGGATGTGTGGAGGTTCATACAAAAAAAAAAACGAGTCATGTCAAGGGATCAGAAGGATGGGGACATTGGTTACGTGCAGAGGAGGGCTTCAAAAGATCGGGATTCCAAAAGGGGGCAAAAAACTGCAGGTCAGTTTCGCCGGGGAACTCTCCGGTGAAGTCGGATGCCGGGCAGTCCGAAGCTCCTCCGGGAGGGGTGTACAAAAGAAAGGCAAGTCAGAATATTGCAGTTAGCCCGGTAGTCAAGCAGGATTCTCAGCCGCTTTCCAATTCTGGCTCATCGGGTTTAAATTTTAAAGGTGCGACTGTTACAATCACAAATGGGAGGATTGCAGAGATCGTGGAAAAGAAATCAGCTGAAGAGTTGCCCAATAAAATGGGGGATTCGTGCCCAGCTGGAAGAAATATGTCTACAAAAGGAAAGAAAGGAAAATATAAAGAGGGTGGTGATGAGTGCCAAAAAATGTATATTTGGACCCCTTAATTTGCATAAGCTAAACCTTTAATTTCGTTATTTTCTAATATTTTGGTTAGATTTGGTGTTCTAATATTTTTGTAGGCGATTGATAAAAAATGATGATATTTTGGTCGAATTGCAAATAAATTAAAAAATGCAATTGAGAATGCCGGAAGAAAGCCAATTCGCAAGACAAAAAGAAATGGAAGAAGAAGAAAAAATTGAGGAAAAAGTTGGCTAGAACGTGGGACCTACAGGGGAAAGAAAAGAAGAAATGAAAGAAAAAAAGAAATGGAAGAAGAAGAAATGAACGTTGGCTAGAACGTGGGATCGAATAGAAGAAGCAGAACAAGACAGCACATGGACAGCACCTCCCTCCACACCAGCAGCAGCTCTTAAGCAACACAGCACCTACAGGATAGCTCCTCCAAGCAGCACTCCACGCCAGACAGCTCCTACAAGGACAGCAGCAACTCCTAAACACAGTAGCAACTCCACGCCAGACAGCAACCTGCAGCACTCTGCAGCACCAACAGCTCCTATGGACAGCAGCAGTGCACGCCTGGCAGGAACACCCTTTCTCCATGCTTGTCTCTCCCAAGCTGCTGGACAGCAGCAACTTAAAGGCCTAGGAGTGAAAATATAAATAGAAGGAGAGGAAAGAAAAGAATAGAGGGGGTGTGTGGAGTGGGGCACAACCCTCACACACTAAGTCTTTCTTTTGAGAGGATTTTGTTCTTCCATTTTCTCATTTTGTAAGTGTTTAATTTTTATGCTTTTAATTTAAGGTTTTAAGTTTTATTTTTATTATCATGTGTAGTTAAAAATTCATCTAGGGTTGAGGATGAAACCTTACCATTGAAGAGAAATTATGTTTTCATGCTTGTTTATGCTATTTGATTTTATGGGCTTTGGATTTCTAATTTGTTTTACTTCTATTCGATTTTTGAGATGATTTTTGGGTATCTCTTGTGATTTCCGGATACAAGTGATGATTTGAAGTAGTTTCATTAAATTGATGGCTTGGTTTTTCATCTATCAAAACATTGGATATTCATTGTGTTTCGTTCTACGAATACATTTGATGATTTGGTTTAAACCGGATATCTTTTGTGATTTTGTACAAAGAATGGATTCATTAAATGATTTAAATGATTTTTGAAGCAAAGTAGAACAAACATAAGATTTGTATTTTGAAAATTTCAAATGGTGTAGATAAGCATGAGAATATGTAGCTATGATTTGGTGAGTGTGGATTCCAAAACCTTAGAACCTTTTATTTTCATTAATTTTGTTTATGCTTTATTTTATAAAAAACCCCTAAATTTGGAACTAGGTTAAAATAGGATTAGTTTGAATAGAGATTAATTTTCGCAACTCAATTTCCTGTGGGATCGACTTCGCACTTGCAAAACGTTATATTACAAACGATTCGTGCACTTGCGAGTACATTAAAATTTGCACAACAGGTGGAAAAGGGAAATTAACGGCTCCTTTAGAGAGGAATTATTGTCAACTTTCAAAGGGGGGGACCAATAATGAGGTGGGCCACTCAGATTCGGTAGGGAAGCCCAAAGGCCCTGTGGGTCACCAAAAGATGGTCTACCATCTTGTTGGAGAAGCCCCCACACCCAAAAACATTCCTCGACACAGATCTTCCCCAGGCTCATCTTGTTGTGTAAAATCTCATCCTACTGGCCAAATTATGGAGTCCCAAGCTGAGGATTTTAAGGGAGCCACATCCACACGTGAAGGACCTTTCCAGAATAAGGCGCCCCCTCATTGTGCATTAACAGGACCAAAAAAGAAAGGCATGGGAGAGTCCAGAAGCACCATTAGAAACTCAGGTCCTTTTGAGTTTGGCGGAAAGACAAGGATCGGGAGGAGATTTGAGGAGCTGGAAGAGGTTGGCGAGGAGTGATGTGGTTTTTTCACAGGAAGGCCAGAGTCCCTAATCAGCCCCAGTTCCTGCCGATTTTGGGCCTTCAGCGGAAGACCTCGCGGAGGTGAATTTTGACGAGGCGGATCGGCTTTCAAGGGAGGGGGGGATTTTGCAAGAAGGAAATGTAACTGTATCAAACAAGGAGGAGTTTAGTGCGGCTTTGATGGAGCAATTTTTTACTTCTTTGTAGAGGTATGAATCTGTTTCTTTGGGTTGTTATGGAAGTTCGGCGGAGGCTGTGGAGCAGTCCCACCGCTCATTATGAGTCTGTTAAGTTGGAACTGTCGAGGGATTGGGAACCCCTAGACAGTTCCGGAGCTTCACCTTTTGGTGAAAGAAAAGAATCCCCATTTTCTGTTTCTGATGGAAACGAAAATGCGTACGGAATATCTTCAGAGACTACGTATAAAGTTTGGCTATGAAGGCTTGTTTACTGTGGATCCTCTGGGTAAAAGTGGGGTTCTTGCTTTATTTTGGAAAAATAGTAGAGAGCTTCAAATCCAGAATTTCTCTTCTCGGCATATCAATGCTACGGTAAGCCTCATAGGGTCAGCTTCTTCTTGGACTCTCACCTGTTTTTATGGCCATCCTAAGCAAGGGCAGAGGGAGTCATCATGGTAGCTGTTAGCGTTTTTAAGCTCTCTTTCCAATCAAGCCTGGATTTGTATTGGAGATTTTAACGAGATAGTTGATAATTCTGAAAAGTTTGGGGGTCCTTCTCGGGTGGCTTCTCAGTTGGATCCTTTCAGAAATAATCTTATTGGGTGTAACCTGGGAGACTTGGGGTACAAGGGTCTAAAGTATACCTGGAGCAATAAAAGGGAGACAAGGGTGCTAGTGAAGGAAAGATTGGACAGAGCGGTAGCCACTCCAAACCGGTGTGGTTTATTCCCAGATGCTGTGATTGAAGTGCTCCCTGTTAGTTGTTCGGACCATAACCCGTTGTGGATGACACTCACATTGGATCTTTTTTCTATTCGAGATTATTCAGGTATGAGGCTTGGTGGGACGTTTCTCCTGAATGTGCTGAGGACCTGAGGTGGTGCAACAAGCTTGGAAGCAGGGGGAGATTGGGCAGAATTCTATGAAGGTAGCAAATGAAAAACTCCTTCGATGTCGCTTTGCTTTATTAAACTGGAGCAAAAAGACTTGTGGAGCGGTTAAGAGATCTTTGAAATCCTTGACAAAGAGACTGGGGATACTACAAAGCCAGAAACACCCTGGAAATTTGAGACAGATTGCTTCTTTACAAGCAGAGATTAATTCTTTGCTTGAGATGGAAGATTTACGATGGAGACAGAGGGCAAAAGGGAATTGGTTCCATAAGGGTGACAAAAATACCCAGTATTTCCATGCATGGGCCAATCATCGGTGCAAAAACAATCACATCTCTGCCATCTCTTATCTGAATGGGTACCGTTGGACTAAACAAGATGACGTGGGCAAGGCTTTTGTCCAATATTTTGAACAATTATTCTCCTCTTCGGGATTTTCTGATATGGAGGATTGCCTTTCAGCAGTGACTGCTAGGGTACACCCAGAGATGAATGAAAAACTAGCTGCAGTTTTTACTCTGGAAGAAGTGGATCAAGCTTTGGCACAGATGCATCTGTTGAAATCCCCAGGGCTGGATGGGTTTGGAGTTTGTTTTTATCAAAACCACTGGACTACCATTGGAGATGAGGTCAGGAAGGCAGTGCTGGATTTCTTGAATGGTGGTATTTTTGATCCGCTTATTAATACTACGTTTATTGCATTAATTCCTAAAATTGAGAATGCCACCTCTGTGACTGAGTACAGTACATGCCTATTAGTTTGTGTAATGTCTTATACAAATTAATAGCTAAAGTTTTGGCGAACCGGTTGAAACAAGTGTTGCCTTCTCTTATTTTTTTCAACCAAAGTGCTTTTGTACCTGGTAGATTGATTACGGATAACCTGTTAGTAGCTTATGAGGCATTGCATTCCATGGCTACTCGAATGAAGGGAAAAAATTTATGGCAGTGAAGCTGGATATGAGCAAGGCTTATAATAGGGTGGAGTGGAATTACCTTGAAGCTATAATGAGAATGATGGGTTTTGAAGAGAAATGGATAAGGATTATTATGAAGTGTGTTCGAAGTGTATCATATTATATTCTCTTGAATGGTTCACCGTATGGGGATATTCATCCTACTCGTGGTTTACGACAAGGGGATCCGCTCTCTCCCGATCTCTTCTTGTTGGTGGCGAAATGACTCAGTTCCTTTTTGGCTCAGGTTGAATTGGAGGGACAAATCACAGGGGTTCCTATTATAGCAGGGGGTATAAGAGTGAGCCATCTACTTTTTGCCGATGAGAGTCTTCTTTTTTGCAGGGCAACGTTTCCAGAATGGAGGAATATTGGAAGACTGCTACATTCTTATGAAGTAGTTTTAGGTCAAAAACTTAATGCCGTAAAAACCTTAATTTTTTTCAGCCTTAACACAGGAGAAGACTTCAAATCTTTTATCCGAACCTCCATTGGGATTTCCTCAACTCAGTGTTATGAGAAGTACCTGGGATTACCCGCTTTGGTAGGAAGGTCAAAAACTCAAACTTTTGTTGGAATTCAAGGGTTTGTAGAAAATTGGATGGGTGGAAGGAAAAATTCATCTCTCAGGCCGGGCAGGAAATTCTTATTAAAGCTGTGGTCTAGGCTATCCCGGCCTATAGTATGAGCATTTTTCAATTGCCAAAGAAGTTATGCTCAACGCTTAATTCTATGACAAGACGATTCTAGTGGGGGCATAAAGATGATAATAAAGGGGTGCTTGGATAAATTGGGAGAGGCTTGGTCAATCCAAATTTCATGGTGGTATGGGTTTCCGGGATTTGGAAATTTTCAATCGGGCTTTGATGGCTAAGCAAGGGTGGAGATTTTTGAAACATCCGGATTCTCTAATGGCAAGGGTTTTAAAGGCTAAATACTACCCGCATGGAGATTTTTTGAGTGCCAAGTTGGGTAGTAGACCTTCCTATGCATGGCGAAACATTTTCAATGCTAAGGATGTTTTGGAGGCGAGATTGGTTTGGCGGGTGGGGAATGGGGAGAATATTAAGATATGGCGGGATAAATGGCTTACATCTTCCCCTCACTATCTTTTCTCCCCTCCTCACCAAGGGTTGGACTTGGAAGCCTGAGTGAGCAAGCTTATTGATCCCTCTACAGGTTGGTGGAACTTTCCACTTGTTCGAAGCATTTTCCTACCGAACGAGGCGGATCGGATTTGTAAAGTAGCCATTAGTCCTCTCCAAAATGCTGATATTCAAATCTGGAATGGCACTTCTACCGGAGTCTTTTCGGTTAAGAGTGCATACCATCTTGAAATCCAAAGGCGGAGCAGATCCAAAGGGGAGTGTTCAGCTCGGGTTGATGAAGGAGTGTGGAAAGAGCTCTGGAAGTTGGAGGTGGCACTGATAGTAAAGAACTTTTGGTGGAGGGTGTGTCAAAATGTGCTTCCTACAAAGGACAATTTATTTTCAAAAAAAATCACCCCTGATCCTCTTTTTCCAATATGTTTAAAGGAACCTGAAACCCTATATCACATTTTGTGGCAATGCCCCCATTCTATGGCAGTGTGGCAAGAAGGTAGTAGGATACTTCAAAAGTTAGCCATAGAGGAGGTAGTTGGTGCAGGTTTATTGCAGTTTTTATGGACAAAGCTTCAAGGTACTGAGTTGCAAGAAGCTCTCTTTGTCACTCGGTTGTTGTGGATGCGCAGGAATAACTTGGTGTTTAGAGGAGAATTCAGCTCCCCTTTCCAGGTGGCTTTACGGGCAAGGCAGGAAGTTAAGGAATTCCATCACTCCTTTGAGTGTATTGCAGGGCGACAAAGAGAACTTCCAAGGACAACAATAGTATGGGAAAAACCGCAACATGGCTACACCAAAATTAATTGGGACGCAGCTTGTAATCAGTCCTTAAAAAGAATGGGGATTGGAATTGTGGCGCGGGACGAATTTGGCAAGGTGGTAGTAGCAGCCGTAAAAGTCTTTCCCTGTATTGGCGACCTGTTGATGGCTGAGGCTATGGGTGCCTAGTATGCAGTACAATTGGGTAGGGGGATGGGTTGGTCCCATGTGATCCTTGAAGGAGATTCTCTGGGGGTGGTTTCAGCATTGCAGAAAGTTAAACCATGCTGGAGTAGTGTGGGACAATTAATTGAAGACACATGGTCAGGTTTGCAACATTTTCATTCTTTCTTTATTAAACATGTTAAGAGAGATGCTAATCAAGTTGCTAACCGGTTGGCCAAATTAGCTATCTCCCAATTGTTAGATACGATTTGGATTGAGTGTCCTTCTTTCATTCAAGATGTTGTTTGACAGGATGTAACTCTTGCTGAGCAAGAGCTTTAATCTCTTGATCAATAATATCCATTTATTTTCCATTAAAAAAAATGAGATATTTTATACATACGCCATTGCGCCGCCCAAATGTTTTAAAAGTTTTTTAGGCATTTAATATATTAATGCCGTTATTTTATCAGATTTTATAAAAATTAAAATAAGGTTATTTTATGTTAATATTCTATTTACTTTTTTTTTTAGAATAGAAAACTCATTAATTATATTAATGATGTTATTAAGTTCATTTGATATAAAAATAAGCCATATGTGGTTTAAAAACTATTTTAGTATCTCACTGTTTTAGTTAAAATAACTGAAACAATACCCACTTTAAATATTATATTAATGAAACTATTATGTCTATTTTTATAAAGGATATTATGTTAATAATATGTAAATAACCATTTTTAATGTAAAATACTATTTTGGTCATTTAATAATAAATGTTGTTATAATGCTCACGTGAAATATATGGCATTATAATCAATCTATTTTATACGCCTCTATTATGTTTAAATGATTTAGAGATTATGTTAAGGTTTAAAAGTTAAAAATGAAAATAAAGTTAAGATGAGTTTATTAGTGGATTGTACTAATTTACTATTATTGGTGTTAAATTATATTACAGCTAATATTTGTGTGAACACTTTTCTAAAGCAAAGAAATAATTGTGAGTATTTCTTACTCACTAGGGATGATACGTGGTGGTTTTTGATGATGTTTTGATTTCTGCTTTATTTAATTATATACAAATTGTTTGGCATTTTACATGTTTTGTTTGGGTTATTATGCATATTTTATTGTTATGTAAGATGAACATGATAAATTGTCATTGCATATTTACTGTGAAAAGATATGAACTTGTTAATAAGAAAGACTAATGGTTAACGTCCTAAGGCACTAATGGATCATAAGCTGAGGGTTAGAGTCGCAATGCATCAATCAATCGTTGAAGACCGAAGGTTAATGTCTCATGGCGAAAGACCGACTGTTGAAGTCCCAAGGCAATGTTGATTCAGATTATAGGTTCAAATAAGACCAAAGGTGGTTAAAGTCCCTAGACATTGATCAGTAATCACCAATAATGATAAGACCAAGGTCAGAGTCCTCTGGCATTAATCAGGATTAAGACCAACGGCTAAGTCCTGAAGCAATAAGTAAGAATAGGACTACAGGTTTAAGTCCCGATGCAAAAATGAATATAGGAGATTATGTATACATATAATTATCATCATAATATTGTATGGTGTACTTTTAAATAATACAGTATTTCATTATATTATTGATGATTGTTGATTCACTATTCTTACAGTATGGAATTGTGGTGGTAACCACAATCACATACCATTTTTTGTAGGATGGAAGGAATGATGTAACTATTAGTATTTATGTTTAAGGCTAAGACTTTTAATATGTAATATATTTATGTGTTGATTTGTATTAGTTAAGAACAATGGTTAAATATTATTAAGTGCCGCATGTGGTACATATGTTATTGCTTTAAGTGCATTTATTATATTAGAACAAATGGTTCATATTTTAATAGAATGAGGTAATTCAGTTAGCTCTGAAGTGTTATGTCATTTATTGTTATGAAAAAAATATATTCCGCTGTCAATTATTCACTCTGATGACGTTGTAATGACACGTGAAAATCGAAATTTTCATTTACGTCTTTTTGTAAAAAGCAGGTCGTTATAAGAATAATGATTGAAATAATTATTATTTAATATAAGTAAATATGTTTTTTTAATCCAAGAAAAATACAATTTTTTTTTTTTTAATTTTTTTTTAGTTCGGACTTTGACCAGTCGTTATCCTTGCCCTTGTTGTCGTACCCGAGGCCGTTGTCATCAACAATGAAGCCCCTGGCCTCCTCTCGGCATTTGGCGACAAGGGCATCATACTCATCCTCGCCAACGGTGTCGTATATTGGGGTCTCCATCTTGATTTGGAATCCTCCGTCTGCCTCGGATCGCCGGCCATCACCTTGGCGGAGGGCTTTCAGGCGCTCAAGGGTTGAGGACTGTGCCGACGAGTCTGCACCTCGGCTCTGGTGCCTACCGGAGGCTGGGGTTTGCTCATCCGCCATGTCTACTCTCTCTTAGAATCTGAGAGAACCGTCCGGCATGACGCCTGCCATCCAAAAAAAAAAACCCAAAATGATGCATCTGATTTTCATGGTGTGATGCTTGCCATCCAACAAAACGCGTTTGACGCCTTAGAAAATACAAAAAGCGTTGTGGAACAAAACAAAACGAGTATGAAGCCTTGTAATTCGAGTTTTGACATTGAAAGTTAGAATTTTTCTTAAAATTTGAAGTAAAATGGGTGTTAAGTGCGGGTTGTATTCGGGTAAAAAAATGGATAATTGCACTATTGGTCCCTGTGATATGCCATAATTATTTTTCACTCCCTATGATTCAAAAAGTTCATAAGTGGTCCTTGTGGTAAGCAATAATTATGTTTTACTCCCTGGGTTGATTTTCCATCTACTAGTTTGACAGAATCTATTAACCATACATGTCAGACCCAGTAAAAAATTGACGTGTCCATCTGAATAAAAAATATAAATTTATTCTCTAAAATCCCCCTCTAAAACTACGATCCGGATCCCCTTTAGTTGAAGAGGACAGGATACAAGCCGGTTAACGGTTATGGACTTTTAAAAGAAATCCAATGCCTCAAAGTTGCCACGTATTAAACTGTTACTTAACACATTAATTTTAACGGAGTCTTATGGTCTTCCATCCCAGAGGAGATAGACAAGTGAAAAAGAAAAGAAAAGAGGTAATTATTTTTTCTCCCCATGAACTACCAAAAAATACGCGATGCCCCCATGAACTACCAACTCGACCAAAATAGAGCATTCAACTACCAAAGACAATCCTTTTCCCTCCTTCCGTCAGTTAAAGGGGTTAAAACAAACGGTCAACAGGTCATGTGACCGTCACACGCCGTTTTACCTTCATTTTCTTCATCTTTTTCTCCCATGAACTACCACAATCTTCCTTTTTTCCCCCCATGAACTATCATCATCTTCCAACATGCCCCCATGTAAAACGGCACATGACCTGTTGACTATTTCTTTTAACCCCTCTAATTGATGGAAGGGGAAAAATGATTGTCTTTGGTAGTTGAATGCTCTATTTTGGTCGAGTTGGTAGTTCATGAGGCATCACGCATTTTTTGGTAGTTCATGGAGAAAAAAGGTAATTACCCCAAAAGAAAATGACGAGTTAACAATGGCGGCGAACACGAAGGAGGAGACCACCGATAGACTTGATTTACATATTTGAAAATAAAACAATCGAAATACCTACACATTTGACAAAGTCAAAACTTCATATTATCAGCTCACTAGGTGATTTGATTCCCGTCCTTATCTCCTTGGTTTTCGGCTTCTTGTACACCATTATCCTCTCTTTCAAATGTGCTCTGTTTTGTTGTTTATGGGCTATTATCTGAATTGTAGCTTGAGTTGTGTTTTATCCAATGTGTTGCCTGAACAAGTGACTTCAAAGTGTTGTCCCCCTCCCCCTCTTCCATCCCCATGTCTGCAAAAAGAGAAGCTTGACTCTGATCCGACAATGATGGCGAAGGCGATGGAAGTGAAAAAAGAGTTGTAGGGACTAGGGAGGGAGTTCTCATCTTTTCATTTTGTAAGCCGACAAAAAAAAAAAAAAAAAAAAAATACGGGTTTTTTTTTTTTTGAACTTTCGTAGTTCATGGGTCGTTCTAATTTTCTTCATTTCAAAATTTTCCTAATACATACTGTCTACAAGAGGAAACAACTAAAGGAACTGTTTTTGAGTATGGCCTTAGTAACCGTTTGTGGAAGGAAATTATGAAGTTGTGTTAACAGCTGGATACGGCTAAGGAGGGGGATGCAGTTGTGGATAGAGCTTTGAAGGGATTGGAGAGGGAAATCTTTTCAAGCAATGATTTACAAATTAGCTCGGGGGTCTGTGGTTTATATTTATAATAGCTGAATGCTTAGGAATGACATTAAGTTTGGAAATTTTCTGCTCTAAGAGGAAAAACTTTTACATAAAGTTTGTTGGGAAGTTAAGAACCGGATTGTGAATAATTGGGATATCCCTCGCAAAGTTATGTGTTGATTGTGTTGTGGTGGAGGGGGTGTGTGTTTGTGAGCTCTGGCCTCTGGGTCTATTGAGTTGCTGGTGCTGTTCTAATGCTAATATGCAGAGTTGTTTCGTTAGCTCTGGTTGGTTGGATGTAGTTTTTTGAGAAAGTTGGGGTTGGTTTTCTGTTGGTATTTGGGTTGTCTTCGGGTCCAGTTTGCTGCTGGAATGTGGAGCTTTCTGGGGCTTGCTTGATTGCCCTTTTTGCTGGTATTTTGGTAGTCCTCTGCTGCTACTTCTTCCTGGTTTGATGTAGTCATTTTGTCTTACCCTATTGGCATTGTCAGGATGGACAATTACAAGAAGACTTTTTGTGTCTGGAACACCATTTCCAGTGGAAAACAATGACTCACAAAAAATGAAGATCAGATATTTGAACTTCACAGTCTCACAAATAAGGCAACGATTCTGCAGAAGCAAAAGTTCAATCAGATAGATTACGCTTATGTTTTGAATTGCGTATTTTATCCTTAGGTACAAAACGTGAATAAAGGTTACATTTAAATTGCGTATTCAATGCATACCATATTCATCTCAATATATATCAACGTACAGTATAGATAATTATAGATGATGACAAGCTAAGTCTATCAGCTAAAATAAGAACAATTCAAATCTGTACATATCAGCTACGTTAGAGAGACATGTCTATCTTCAAGTCTGTTATTGGTGATGTTCTATGCCTTATCCTCTTCATTATCACAAGCCTGCGTGCATTGTGAAGTTTGTTGACACGGTTCATGATCAAGTTGGTTAACATCCATGCCTTTGAGCCACCTCTACTTGGTAGAAATTGGATTTTGCTGCCATAACAACCATGTTAGTTTGCTGCTAAAGAGTAAAACTATGTTTTGTGAAATTTTTGTACATACCTGTTGATGCTAATTATACTAATGTGTTCCAGAATCTGAGATATCATGGGGGCTGCGAGTTTTAACCTGATAAACCTTCTTCACCTGCTTATCACATATTTCAGAAGATGCAGTTCTTGTTGTCTATTATGCATTCCACCATTTGCAGCTGGGTGCTTCTATTGATCCACAAAAAAAATTTCACATGTGGGGGTAAATTGAAACATATTCGATAATAATGGAAAACTTGTGAAGCCAAAGGATGAGCATGATGTACATAAAGCAAATCAAACATCACGCTATTCGGAACCTGCTCTTCCCCCTGCATATACCAGATAGAAGATGAGCAACACTTGAGCATTCAAAACATGAAAAATAAAATGCTGACATCATCAATGTTTTTGCTGCTGGTGATGGCCCTAATGATTCATGAATTGTAGCCATCCACCTTGCTTGAAACTACAATTGGTGCAAAGTGACTCTAAAGTGACAATTCTAACAGAAAGGAAAACACTAAAAATATGCAAAACAAAAAGGAAAACCACGCAAACAAATACCTCGAGGGAATGACTCTGCATATATTACAAAACATTAAAACTTGGAAATCTTTTTTCCAGGAAAATATATTAGATGCTCCATGTTGATGTAAAAACAACAATTTAGACTAAGCATAGGGAACATAGGAAGTAACCCAAAAAGAAAACTCATTAATCAAAAGTCTTTATTTTACAACATAACATATTTATAAAAAAACCCTACTGTACTGACAGATATGAAAAACCTCAAAATACTTTGTACTGGTATTCTCGTATTACTCTCTATGTCTAAGAGAGTATGAGCCACTTGTTCCAACATAAAGACTTTTGATTGATACTCCATACTAAGTGCTTGTTTCACCCCATGAAGTTGTAGTTCTATGAACCATTATCCGGAATCTAGAAACAAAACCCATAATAAAATTACCTAGTTAACAAGAAAACCATTCAAGCATGCCACATTCAGCTTTGTGACAACGTTCTCATTCCACAATATTATTTTGAACGGAAAAAAGCTAAAAAAAATCACAAACCACTCTTTCTCATGGAAATTTTATCAAACATATGGAATGCAAAAACAGAAACACCAATGACCCAAAAAAAGAGTCCTACTGCAAGATGAAACCACTCTTTCTCACCTTCCATCATTGCCTTGTCCTTATACATGTATCCCAAAATAGTAGCAAAAAGAAGCTAAAAAAATCCTACCGCAAATCATAATGTAGTTTTTAAATCTACACGTGTCACTTAAACACAAAGAACCCAACAAAATCAAAAACCATCTTTCGGCTTAACCGGCATTTCATATTAACCAGTTTTTTCTCTACTACATTCAATTAATCAAGAAAAAAAAAATTACAATGCTTTAGAAATCCAGGAAAAAAAAAATTTGCTTTATATCTAAAATCAATGGTTATCTAATAAGTTACTGTTGAAAGCTTGGGTGCAACCAAATAGAGTTTTAATAAACCAACATTCATTCATTCAAAGAACCCAAATCAGACCCACATGCAGAATGCTAACATTCTCAATCTCCCACCTCCATCGTGAATTCGTGATGCACTATGACCCCAAAAATCATAATCAACTCATCAAATTAGATCCTTGATAAGATTCAATCACAATATTAGATCCTTGTTAAAAAAATTCATCTTCCACCCACAAACCAAAACGAACCCAGACCAAAGAAAATGTAAAGAAAAAAATCGTGCTATGTAAAAAAATAGAAAAATAAAATAAAAATCAGAGAAACCTAACCTTGGTTCCGTCAACGGTGGAGGCGGAAATCAGAGAGATGCGGCTGGCTGAGTTGGGGGAACGGAGCTCGCGGTGGAGATGCTGCCGGTGAAAGAACGGCCGGCCGGAAAGAGAGAGAGCGAGAGAGAGAGCAGCGTTGGGGGCCATGCTGATCTTCTGATTCAAAGACGATCACGAAAAAAAAAAAAAAGAGCCATGTCAGCATAGGTATGTTTTAGGCCGTTAGATACATCTAACGGCCTAGATTGTTAAAAAAACTAGTAGAATTGCCGTGGATCTGAAGAACAACTTGTTCTTCAAGGCGTTGTTACATACTAAAAGACACAGAGAGCGAAGAGAGAGTGGGATAGTAGCTGAGAAACAACAACCTCAACGGAAGAAAATACCCGGTCTCCTACCTCAACTATTTTTGCACGGGTATTAAGACCTCCGGTAAATGACAGCTCTTTCTTTTTGATTTGTTTCTTTCTTTCTTTCTCCTTTTTTCGGTTTGATTGAATTCTGTACAATGATTGTTGGTTTGGATTTGTGGGTCTCTTTCTGGGAGATGTGTTCCATGTTGTGTAGCCGATATGTTTGATGATTTTCTCGCTCTTGATCTCTGAAATTTTCTGGGAATCTAAGATTTTCCCGAGAAACCTAGTCGGAGAAAATTGTTTTTAAAAAAAAACTGGGTTTTTTTTTTTTTTTAATATTTTTTTTAATTTGTTTTAATTTAATAAAAAAACTGGTTTTTCTTTTTTTTCTTTTTCGTTTGTTTTTTCTTAAAAAACATTGAATGCCCAAACTGCCCTTCTCCTCCCACGAATTCCCCAAAATCCCCCTCTAAACCTACTTGTTCTTCAAGCCAAGGTGCAGTAAAATTACAAGAGACACAGAGAGACTCAAGCGAAGAGAGCGAGAAATCTGATCGAAGAGGGCAGATCCGGATCAAAAAGCAGATCGAGATGGAGTGCGTGTTCGGGCTGGTAGGCGAGGGGTACGCCATAGTTGTGGCGGACACATCGGCGGTGCACAGCATACTGGTGCACAAGTCCAACGAGGATAAGATCATGGTTCTCGACTCCCACAAGCTCATCGCCGCCAGCGGAGAGCCTGGAGACAGGTCCTGCTTCGATTCCCATAACATCAAACAAAAAATGCAAAATCATTCACTCATTTTTTATTTTGAGCTTCTAAAAGTTTTGGTCTTTTTCAGAGTTCAATTCACGGAGTATATACAGAAGAACGTGGCGCTCTACCACTTCCGCAATGGGATTCCTTTGACCACCCCCGCCGCCGCTAACTTCACCCGAGGCGAGCTCGCCACCGCCTTGCGTAAGGTATGATTAATTAATTTATTATTTCGCTTAATTTTTGGGTTATATTTTTGTTTATTAGATGGGAAGTCCGTTCCAGAATCTTGGCAAAAGTTTCGGTAAAACCAGTGGACAGAGATTTATCTCTTCCTCTGCAGTGGAATCTCTTCGCTCTCTTGTAATTTGTTTCTGTTTGTGGTTGGCTGCTGGTGTTATCGCTTGGCCTTGTAATGGTTGTTGTTTAGCAGGTTTTGTGATCTGTAGTTAGTGTGTTTCCTGGTTTAGGAAACGTGGGTCCAGGTTGCTGGAGTGACTTTCTGTATTGTTGAGTTTTGTTCTATAAAGGTCTTAATTCATCCAAAAAAAAAATAAAAAAAATCTTGCTTTGAGGTTGGGAGTCGAGTGGGATTTTGGTTTATTGGAAGGTTTAACAAATTAGGGTTTGTGGGTTTTGTTCACTGGGATAAATATGGTATCTGACGGGAGTATTTGTTCTTAATACGATGAGGTTTTCGGCTTGGATGAGCTGAACTCGTTTCTTGTTTACAGTCATGGGTTACCTTTGCAGGGTTCTGCAGATCTTTGGTTGTGCTAGTTAGAAATTGGCTGGGCTTCTTTGGCTTGGATATCCTCCACTAGGCCTTAGGTGGCAGTCAGTCCTGCTAGGTCTAAAGACTCTTTGTAAAGGTTTCCAGTGTGTTAACTTGGGAGGAGCTCTATGTAAGGCTCCTCTTCCATATGGTTACCTAACTTTGGACAGGCTGTTACCTCATTGGAGTTTTTTTTTTTTTTTTTTTTTTTTTTTTTTGGGGGGGGGGGGGGGTGGGGGGGGTGAATTTCCAGACCCTTGCAGCATAACTATATGAGGTGTATAAAGGTGAAATTCCTGAGCATGGGTCATGTGATATCAATGTAATTAAGGATTTTGATTTCGGGGCTGTCTTATAAAGAAAGCTGGATGGTCTTCTTTCTTGGGCACAACTCAAATCATGTTAATAAATACCCCATATATTGCTCGCATTGTGCTGGAATGAAACTGCTTTCTCAATTACTTGGTCCATTGCTGTGCTCTGAGGGTTATGGAGAAACTGAGTTAAGTTGTATCATTAATCTGGCTGAGGGGCATCTTGATGCGGGACATACGGGGCTGACTTCTTAGCCAATAGGGTGTGGTGATACTGGAGAAACTTTTTCAAGTGTTAACTTTAGCTTCCAAGGTTTCTCTTTTCATTCCTTCTGGGTGCTTCACCTATGTTTATTTTAAGTTATTCCTTAGAGATTTCCTTACACTTCTATGTTGTCTTTCCTAATAGCAGTAATGTCCCTTCCCTTTTTTCAATCAAGTAAAAATTAATAATAATATCTTAACCCAAAAGAGAAAAAGAAAAGAACTGTGACTTTGATGCTCAGCAGTCTCTAAAATGAACTTAGATTAAGAGGTAATAGTTCAAGGCAGTTGAGGTAGAGTTAAGCTAGTTATGTTCAGAAGTTGTAATATTTTTGTGTCTGTCTGTACATGTGTGTAAGAGGAAAAAAGAGAAAAAGAGAAATACATTTTCTGGACTTTGGTTTAAAATCCTACTTTTTTGGTTTGCGAAATCGCATTGCCAAACATACTCTTAGTTTCACGGAGTTGCAGTTTCTAATGCAGATCTCAAATCACATCCACATGCATATGCATGCCCTATAAAAAGCATAATTGTTAGGTAGCGTTACTTTGGCTACATGACTTGATAAAATTGTGAAATTTTGTTTTTTCAGAACCCATACTTTGTGAATATCCTTTTGGCGGGCTATGACAAGGAGACAGGCCCATCTCTTTACTACATCGACTACATTGCTACACTTCACAAAGTTGACAAGGGAGCATTTGGTTATGGGTCCTATTTTGCTCTCTCAACGATGGACCGACACTATCACAGTCGCATGTCTGTGGAAGAAGCCGTCGAATTGGTTGACAAGTGTATAACAGAAATAAGATCCAGACTGGTGGTGGCACCACCCAACTTTGTAATAAAAATTGTTGACAAGGATGGAGCAAGGGAATATGCCTGGCGTGAAACCGTCAAGGATGGTGCTGTTGCTTCAGCCTGAATCCTTTTCTTTGGTCCTTTTTAGTTGGGTGTTTTTATATAATCTCTCTCCAAAAAACCGGGTTGTAGTACTGGGTACTGTTTGATAGTTGTATTGTTGGATTATTAATGCAACACTCTTTGTTTTTTGTTGTTCATTTTTCTTAGGCTGAGACGTATTTAACAATGCCTTTATCCTATTCTCGGAATTCTTTCCACAACTAACATTTACTGTGAAGCAGCAGAGAAAGGGTCTGCCTCATTGCAAAACTTAACCTTATTATTTTGTCATTCATGCATGTGTTGAAATCTCAACAGTTTGTTTACTTTGCCTGTTTAAATATAAGGGTGAAGGAAATTTGTTGGTCATGCATGCAGATTGCATCCAATCGAGTTAATCTCTTATGATGAGATTCGAGTCTTGAATTATTTCCTTTCGAATGGTGAGTGTTCCACAGGTAGGAGGGATTTTGGATTAATGACAAAGGAAGAAAAGACCCATTTTTCATCCTGCAAGTTATCCATTCCTTGTACCAAACACAGAATATTATTATTCTTGATCTTCTGCATAATTTATTTTTCTTTTTTACTGTGCTTTTCCATCGTTTGATTTTTCCTTCACTCTTACCTTTCCTCTCTCCTCATTTTCCCTCCTCACTAGTCACTACCAAGTACCAAACAAAGCTCTTTTTGTGAAACATTTTAAAAGGTTTAATAAGACTAAATTAGTGTTCAGTGTTTCGGGTGATGTGCGCGCCATATGATTGGCTATTTCGCAGAGGAAAATGTTAGATTTACAACACTAATACAACAACTGTACAACAATTTCTCACATGAGGGTGGGTCCCACATACTGGGGTCCACCTTCATATGAGGGGTTGTTGTACAGTTGTTGTATTGGTGTTGTACAAGAATCAAATCCCTTTCGCAGAACATACTGATTGCATTTGCCAAAGGGGAAAAGACATCCCATCTTTGAAATCTGAAAGATGGTGGGTGAACTGTCATTAAACAAGATCATATCTATTTATGAATCAGAAAAATAAAAAAAAATATATTCTAAATCAAATGAATAAAAATCATATATTAAATTTCAAATCCTTTATTATTATTAAGAAAAAGCACACATAACCTATTTAATTTATCACTATATTGTTAATATTCATCCAAGACTATTAATTGTGTCAATGTCTTCCTAATGACAAAAACACTCTTCATAAAATTATTAAAAAAAATAAAATAAAAACTAAAAAAATTATTAAAAAAATATAAAATAAACAAAAATGTATACCAAAAAAACATAATAATAAAATTTTGAAAACTTTTTTTTTTTTTTTCGTTTTGTTTTGTTTTTTTTTTTTAAAAAAAATCTTTTTAATTTTTTTTTTGGTTTTAAAAAAATCTTTTTTTTTTAATTTAATAAAAAAACTGGATTTTTTTTTCTTCTTTTTCGTTTGTTTTTTTTTGTTTTTTCTTAAAAAATTATTTTATAATTTTCAGTTATTTTTTCCTTTTATAAAAAATCTTTCTTTTTCTTTTTTTATTTAATTATTTATTTTTTAAAATAATTTTTTAGTTTTCTTATTATTTGTTTTTAGTTTTTTTTTTTTCGAATTTATAAAGACATTTTTGTCTTATTCAAAAAAAAAAAAAAGAAATTTAGAGTTTGGAGAAATACAATAACAATTGAGTGGTTGTTTGAGAGAGATATTTTTTCCTTACTATTAAAAATGAGATGAAATTCTTCTTTTTATCATTATTATTATTATTATTATTTTAATAAAGAGAAACTTTGTATTTGACCAGTCAATTAGCATGCTAATAGACCAATAAATCTGACGTGAACCCGAATCCTCTTATTTTTAAGTGGTGGTTTAAATTTTATTTTGTTACATTTAACGATATAAATGTTGTCAACATTATTTGAAAATATAATATTTTCAAATGGCATTGACATGTTAATATTTACAAAAAATAAAAAATAAAAATAAAAAAAATAAAAAGAAATCTAATATGAATCGTTAAATGAATCTTCCTAATTTCACTTGAAAAGAGATATCTTATTGTGTTGGGGGCGGGGGGTGGAATTAATAGTCACAACTCACTCTACTTTGGTCCCGCACAGTTCACAACTCAACTCTCAATCTAAAATATGCATACGGAAAATCCCGTAGGCCTGTAACCGTAGATGAGAGAGAGAGAGAGAGACTTCCGTAGGAAGGAAGCGGGCTGAACAATGGGATTTTGGCACGTCTTCAAGTCACCTTCTGTATAACAGACCAATTTCCAGCACATGTACTATCTGATTCGCGTCGGCGACCCCACCCTACCCTTTTTTGTGAATGAATAATGCATTAGCCATTTTTTTTTTTTTTTTTTCTTCTGGGATATATAGAAAGTTACAAATGATCTTTTTAAATCTGCATTGTGCCCTGTTTCTTTCTTGCTTTATAGGTTTAGACTGAGCTTTGATCGAAGGTGGGTTCTCTCTCTTTCATCAGAAGCATATTTCTCCTTCACGGTTGTCTTTTAACCTAACCCTTCATTTTGCCTCTGCTTTTTATAGCAATATTTTATTATATTTCTATTTTTTTTTTCTTCTTTAGTATATTTTTAGTGTGTCTGTGTGCGCTTTTGTTGTTGACAACGTTGTTGTGGGGGTTTAATTCATATATTGGTTGTGGGCATTGATGTTTGGTTAGCGGAACATGCGATAAGGAATGCCCGTGGACTGTTTGTTATACTGTCTTACTGGATGTAACCGTCATTGGTGTGCTTTGCTGCAATACAGTAATACTTGATTCTCTTTAGTTTATGGTGCTTCAGATCGTGGGTTTACTGGCTATTCCAAATCTTCTCTGTTAGTGTTGATGATGTTTCTCAAGTTTGATTTTTTTCATTTGTTGCCTATGTAGCTTCAGTGATTGGGTGTTTATTTATTTAACTTTTTTGAAGTTTCATTATTTTAGTAGTAATCTGTGTACTTTTTCTTTTTCATGGAGTTGTTTTCTTTCTTGGGAATTTCTGAGTAGCATTGAAGCTCATAGTGTTTTCATTTTAGTCTCTGCTTAGTGATGGATTCCTTTGGTGATAAGTGGGATGAGGAATGCTCTACCATTTCAGACAAAGGAGAAATCGGTTTTATTGATTATGGGGATGACAAATCTGTGTGTAGTTACAACACAATTGAAGAGGGTCCTATTGTTATTTCTGCCCCATTTGCTCTTGTGGAGGGAAATCCTCAATCAGTAACCGTAGGAGAAACTGCTGCAGATTCGGTTACTATCAAGAACACTACTGGTGATGCAGTGAATCTCTGGTCTGTTGTAATTTTCGCCTCGACTCCTGAGAACTCTTTCAAACTTTCTCTGATCAAGCCTCCATCAGCAAATGAAACCACCAGCGGTTACATAGACTTTTTCTCCTTGGAGGACAGGATGATTCAGCCAGGGGAGACTTTGACTATATGGCTCTCTTGCCAACCAAAGGATATTGGCATGCACACTTCAGTTGTGTACTTCGATGTGGAAAGCGACAGGATAGAACGAGTGGCTTTTCTTATGGCTGATGATAAGATTTCACAGTCTTTGGTTTCTAGAAAGCCATATTCAAGAGGCAGAAGGAAGAAGCAGTTTGTTGATGATAGTCCGTTTGTTATGGGTGTGCGTCCTGCAAAGGCCACTGGCCGAGTTTTCAGAAACAGACTTCCTCGATATGACATTCCAGAGAAGATAAGAGAATTGCTTGAGAGCAAGCAGATACCTGATGTTGTCCAAGAAGGTCTTACAATGGAAAATTACTCTTCTTTCTTCGAAAAATTAGTAATCATGGAAGAAATGCAACTGGAGGTAACTTCTTATTTGTGAACAAAGAAAGGTAGTAATGATTAAATGATATTCTTGTTTTCATTTTGTGCTAAAATTGGTGAATTCTGGCTTCAGAAAGACATGAGAAGTTATGACATGGAATGTGTCGCTATGAGGAAGAGGGGAAATCAATTTTTGTCTCTTGAGGTCCCAGGCCTGGCTGAGCGAAGGCCTTCACTTGTCCAAGGGGATTTTATTGTTGCCAAGCTTGCCTCTGAGTATGGAAATGACGCGACTTGTAAATATCAGGTTCGTGTCCAATTAGGCATGGTACTTTATTTGTTATCAATGGTAATGGTTAGAAGTATTAGCTTGTACGGTTCCAACTTCTAGCTATAATTAATTTGTCATACTAGTTGCAATAACATTTAGGAGTAATAACTACTGAGCTGTTGTAACTTACTAAAAGGGCTGTTGGGATTCTGTTGAAAGAAAACATAACAAATCATTCTTTTCACATACCTTGTTCATATAAGGAGATATGGTTGGAGTTTGGCCTATTTGGATGCTCTTAGTAGCCCATCCCATCTGTTTGATTAGAATTTCATTTTACGTTTGGAGGAAACTGTCATCATCATATATTTTAAAACATCCAGAGATTTTGATATTTGGCTATAGAACATAATTGGAGATTTCTTGCCTCGGATGAGTTCTGTGTTAGGCAGATAACAATCCTACATGAATAGTTCTCATTTGGCTCATGTATTTCATCTATGTACAAAAATGACATACACACAGCATGGATTGCTTCTTATCTACGATTAGCTTTGTTTTGTACTTTAGTGTTTTAGTTGAATATTTAGAATCCTGGAGCTTTATTTTTTCCAGAATTGAATGCGTTGTTGCACAGGGTTATATCCACCGTGTTGAGGCTGATGAAGTATATCTGAAGTTTGCTCCAGAGTTGCACTTGCAACATAAAGATGGAAATCTCTATAATGTTCAGTTTACATATAATCGAGTCAACATGAGAAGGTTATATCTAGCCATTGAAGCTTCAGATGAATTAGTGCAAGAGTTCCTATTTCCGTCTGAGTCCTTTAACAGGAGGCTCATTAAAACCACTCCACTGGTGCCTGTATCTTGTAATCTCAATCCAGAGCAGATGTGTTCGATTGAAATGATCCTTGGCTGCAAAGGAGCACCGCCTTATGTGATTCACGGGCCTCCTGGTACGGGTAAGACTATGACAGTAGTAGAAGCAATTCTTCAGCTCTACACTACTCGAAAGGATGCTCGGATACTTGTGTGTGCGCCTTCAAATAGTGCAGCAGACCACATTCTAGAGAAACTCCTAAGTGAAAAAGCTGTTGAAGTTCGAGAGAATGAAGTTTTCAGGCTCAACGCACCTACCCGTCCGTATGATGATGTCTCGCCTAATCTAATCCGATTCTGCTTCTTTGATGATCATATCTTCAAGTGTCCTCCACGCGGTGCCGTCATGCGATATAGGATCTTCATATCAACTTATATGAGTGCCTCTCTTCTTCATGCAGAAGGTATGAGGCGAGGCCACTTCTCTCATATTTTCTTGGATGAGGCTGGCCAAGCTTCAGAACCAGAAACTATGATTCCTATATCCAAACTCTGTCAAAGAAATACAGTTGTTGTTCTTGCTGGAGACCCGATGCAGTTAGGGCCAGTAATATACTCCAAAGAAGCAGAAACTTATGGATTGGGGAAATCATACTTGGAAAGATTGTTTGAATCTGACTCTTACAGCAATGGGGATGAAAATTATGTAACGAAATTGGTTAGAAACTACAGATGTCACCCGGAAATTCTTTATCTACCTTCGATGCTGTTCTATGATGGAGAATTGATTGCATGTAAAGATGACACAAGTTCCTTTGTGGATGATGTGAATCTCCTTCCTAACAAGGAGTTTCCTGTTCTTTTCTTGGGTATCCAAGGTTTTGATGAGAGGGAAGGAAATAATCCATCATGGTTTAACCGAATTGAGGCAAGCAAGGTAGTAGAGACCATAAGGCGACTGACTGCAACTGGGAATCTCAGTGAGGAAGATATTGGGGTAATAACACCTTATAGGCAGCAAGTGCTCAAAATAAAGATAGCCCTTGAAGGTTTGGAGATGTCTGATATCAAGGTTGGAAGTGTTGAACAATTTCAAGGACAAGAGAGGCAAGTCATTATTGTATCTACTGTCCGGTCGACGATCAAACACAATGAATTTGACAGGACGTATTGCTTGGGATTTTTGAGCAATCCTAGAAGGTTTAATGTGGCTACTACCCGTGCTATATCTTTGCTAGTCATAATCGGGAATCCACACATCATCACCAAGGTATTCTTTTTCTGTTGCTAGCTGTTTTTTAAGATTAATTGAGGCAAATATAAAGAGGCCCCCACATTGCTGAACAAAACCTGATGATAACAATGCCCTCTAAAAGATTGTGTCTTCATGACTCATGAGATCCAGATTCTGTACACAGAAATATGTACTCCCTCCATCCCAAAATAGATGTCGGAGTTTGAAATGACATTAGTATTGATGAAAATATATATATATATATATGATAATCTTCCTAAAGTTTCATTTACTTAATATTTGAGGCGGTGCAATTTTTAAGGTTATATAGAAAATTGATGAAGTAAGAACTACTTTTGAAAGTAGACATGTTTTTGGGATGTCTCAGAAATAATAGTAAGATATTTAACTTGGTATAGAGGGATTATTAAATTTTATATATTTTTTGATCAGAATAGTATAGTCGAAAGTTGCTTATGCAGTGTGTAGGTTTTGTCTGATTAGCAATTTCTCCACCTGCATGACGGTCTAGGTGGGTGCTTATGAAATTTACTATTGTCTAGTTGGACCTGATACTCATTGTTCAGGTGCTAAGGTCAGCTAACAAAACTAGCATCATCTTTTTGAGATTATTTGAGTACTATTTATATATTGACAGGCTTAATGGAGTTTCATCTGGAATATTACCTGCAATTATCAGCTGGAATTCCCATCTGGGTGCATTCTCTGAAACTTACTTCACATTCAACATTATTTATAAGTGATATGTAAATCCAACGTGGGTTGCTGAACTTTTATAAGAACCTTATAAGAAGTTTCATTCTTATCACTGTGTGTGTTGAAAAATGTTTGGTACTGGAACTTACTAGTTTTTTCACCTTGTTTATTGCTTTCTATTTCTTTTTTCGTTTTAAGTATTCTTTACAGCGTGGAAAATCTGGTCGTACTAAATTCAACTTGAAGATTACATGAATATCATATTGTTGTATATTTGCTTCTTACATTAATGGCTCCTTTGTGGTGTATTTGGATTGAAAGGAATGATAGAAGTTTTGAGTACCGTGAGAGGACTTTGGAGGAGATTAAGTCTTTATTTTTTAAAACATTGTATCTTTGGACAGCTGCTTTTGTTTCTCCTTTGATGATTATGTATCATGATTTTGTTTTTCTTTTTTGCTTCTACTAATTAGGTGGCTTCTCTTGTATACTTCCTGTGTATCTGAGATTGGGGGTGCCTTACTCTTTTAATGATATTTCAATTAATTATAAAAATTTAGTGGCTCCTTTGTCTTTTGCAGCACCTCCTAACAATGAACTTGGAAATGAGTTTTTTAGATATTCTTGCAATCCTCCTGTACTTTTGTGGCGATAATAAGAACTTAACTTCCTAAAACTTTCTAAATGAGATCTTGGAATGAAAATAAGAAGGTTGACGCGAGTATTTGTGTGTGTGTTTTTTCCTGACAAAAGCAATGGAGAAATCAGAATTTCTTTTGGTAGAATAGGAGTGAGGATAGTTAACAGAATGGTATTCATGAACATGTCAAGCAGTTAGTTATGATTGACACCAAAATATGTTGTGTTAAAGTAACGTCTTAGTATTGTGTTATTCATTTCATGAAGTAATAGAATACATTGAGCATTCATACCAGAACAACCAAATGTTAGTTTGCATTGCTAAGGCCCAGTTACTTGCATTTTTTGGGCAGGACCGGTACTGGAGCAAGCTCTTATGGCATTGTGTAGACAACAACTCTTATAAGGGTTGTTCTCTCCCTGATAGGCAGGAATTTGTTGACGAGGACTGCACACAGGGTGATTACTTGAACTGTGATGAAGAAAACACTCCACCCCCTCAAGAAGCTGAATGGGGTCAAGAGTCTTGGCAAGAATACCCTAAACCTGTTACGGATGAGTCTGAATGGTCTGATGGTTGGAAGTAAATTTGATCAACATCATTCAATTAATATTAAAGCAACTGGCATTTGTTTGTTTGTTTTGTTTTTGTTTTTGTTTTTTTTTTTTTTTTTTGGAGTAGTTTATATCTTCACAGACAAGGTGTTGTATACCTCATTCAATTAAATATTAGGTTGAAACATATTTTAATTTTTGTATCCCATGAAGCTATGTTCCACATACAGTTGAGTGTTGAAACAGCATTCATGTGGCTGTTCCCTGGTTAGATCAAGCCTGCATTTGGTTCAGATTTGCATATGTCATGAAACTTGATTAAGAAGTACTTATGCTAATTTGCTTGATATGCTGGATACTGGGTAAAGGAAATATTACAGGAGCTTCTGTCTACAATCCCAACATGCCAATGGCTGCGGAAAAAGGTAATCATAAGGTGTATGAACATAGATGAGTGGAGATAGAAACAAAGAAAATCAGTGTGCCGGGTGGAAACCAACTGTTGGTGCTGTAAACTTGTTTGGTGGCTGATGAAACTGTAGCCGGTTCTACCGATGAGTTCCCTGTTTTGGGTGGTGTCTTGGCAAACTCCGGTGACGAGCTTGACGTTGCAGATGAATTCTTCTCAGGTTCTGGTGGAGATGCAAAATTATTGAAACCTGCAACAAAGTGATTAGAAAATTTTAGGGTTCAGAGACCAGACCATGCTTCCATTAACCACTGATGCTACTGTCTTATATAAAAACCTCTGGTTTCAATTATAAATTTGGGATTTAAAGATAAAAGCCACTCTTGCCATGATTACAGTGTCTGATCATTGATCAATCTATACTGATATCATGGTTACGATGTTAATAAACTAAACCACATTAGACTCTTCTGTGAAATTAGAGTATTCCAGAATAAAATAAGCACTAATGACTTACTCAGAAAACTAATCTCTAATTACTACTTGCATTTGAAGGGGTGACAATTCGTGTTCACGAGTCAGGTTCAAATCATGAATAAAACAGATCAAACTCTTCGACTTTAACCCGTTAACTTCATATTAGGTTTGCGTCATGCTTAGTGACAAAAATTGCCAGTCCTATTGCATAAAATGCTAAGATAAAAAGTTTGAGAAGGATTATATCATTCAAATCAGTAAATACAACCATGAAACCTCGTCTGACAACATATTGGTGATCAAAATATAAACTGTGAATTAAGGGAAATGAAATTTGTGAAATAGTTGTGTGGAGAAAGTAAGTATAGAGAGAGCAGTTTTAGGCCAGATACCTGAACCAGAAGGATGTGTAAGCTCTGAGCTTGTTGGGCTCCGGAGAGGAGGCAATGCTGCTGACCCTGTTTGTTTGATCATTATATAAAGAAGACAAAAAGAATCCCATTAGTCCATTACTTGTAAATTGTATAGAAAATTCCAATCTAATCTAGTCATTGATTTTCTTCTCAGGAAAAAGATAAAGCACATAGAAAGAAAACAAACACAGCTGCAAAACCCACCATGAAAATTTCAACTATAAACAAGTTAAACCAAGAAAAGATCAAGATTTCAAGAAACCAAGAACTGGGTTCGGATTTTCAAACCTGAGCAAATCGACCCCAAAGATCCCTCCTTCGTCGAACTGCCATTTCTCGTCAGTGGACAGACCGAAGGCAGAGAGAGCACTTTTGTGCCACTGACTGGAAAACCGAGGATTGAGGGCTGCTGGACAAGGTAACAGAGGCAAACGCCATTGCTGCTGGAGTTCAAAGCTGAGGAGAAGGCGTGGCAGCAAATGTCAGAGGGTGTGGCGGAGAGGTTGTTGGGCGGAGACGAGATGTAGGGCAGGCATGGCGAGAACAGAACAAGCTCCTCGGTGCAGCTCGATTGCGGTGGCGGTTGTGGTGGGGCAGCAGCAGAGGCGGCGAGGAGGACCACAGAGGCAAGGAAGAGAGCAATGAGTGGAAGCTGGGCAGTGGCGGCGCTGGTGATGATCATGGTTGATGGGGTTATTGAAGTCTTCAGGGAAGTCTCAGAGTGATCAACTTTGTAAGCAGTTATACGAATGGTTGAGTGGCGGGAGAGTTTCTGTTTATAAAGGGCCTGGATTGCCGTGAATGCCCTTTGGTTTTTGAGTTATTTACATCCATTTCTGTGTTATTGACTGTTTTGACCGAGACCCTTTTAGGCCCCCATTTCTGAGAACGCTCTTGCTCCTTTACTTTTCTTTCTCCTTCCTCTTATGCGGACCAAACACAATGATATCTGTTCAGCTAGTTTGGCTCAAATTTGCAATGTTAGCATCTTTAGTTAGGGGTGTTAAGATACTATATGTCCCACAAGACTTGAGTAGAATTATAATCACGTGTATATAAGGTCTTAGACACCATTCCCTACCAAGTCGATTTTCAATAGTGAGTTCTACCTAAGTTTTGTATAATTTGGTATCAAAGCCAGACACCATGTCGAGTATGCGATCCGATGTAGCTCATCGAGTGTAGGATCAAAGGGGTTACGGCTTTGTAGTTGAGTCACGGAGAAGGCGACCTATAGGTTGAAATAAAATGTCTTGATACGATGTATGAGCATAGTAGTAAGGGTTAGTGTCGATCGATAAAGTAAGTACAATCTTAACTGTATATATAAGTTTTTGGGCACATTTCTCTAACGCTTAAGTTTGTTAAGGATTTTTTGAAAACATGGTTAGGAGGAGAGAAAGAGAATACACAATTGGTAGGGTATGGAGAGTGTGTACCAGGAGTGGTTGCCTCCCATTTCTTATTCTGACAGACTCTCTGCCGTAGGACCTTCTGATAGGGCATAACTTTGGCCAGGCATGATGCTCAATTCACGTCCTCTAGTGATGTAGGTTTATGCCAAGTGTTGCTTGCTAGTGAGGTACGGCCATATGACAGAGTAGTGGCACCGAATTCCTTACTTGCTTCTTTAAATGTTGTGGTTGTTGTTAGGCGTTGTGTAGTGCCACATGCTCATTGATTCTTTGGTGGAAATAACGGGACAGTTGGGATGAGGTGGGAAAGTGGTTATCTGCGTTACATCTCCCTTTACAATCCGTGCGCTTGGCTAGTTGGTTCGCTTGGCCAATCAGAGTATGTGATATGGTCTCGACCCGGCCCATGTCTTCATCAATGGCAATGAAGCCATTTCTTTGACTGAGGCACTGCTCAAGGTCTATACCCTGCATAGAGTAGCCGCCATATATAGTACATACATTTGGCTTCTAACCAAGGGGGCTAAAACACTAAACCCATCTTTGCTAATGGACTTAAAGAAAAATGTATCTTGGCATATTAGTCAATAGGTCTAATATACATGCCTTTGCGCAGCAGGGAAGTAGATAAGTTGGCTATAACTAGGCAGAACATAGAAAGTTCCAATGAAAGAAGGGGAATCACATTTTGCCCTTCCTGTAACCCTGTTGATGAAAATTAGAAGACTGATGCAGTAATCATTTTCCAACGGTATGGAGCACTCTACAAAAGTAGCCATTTTTCTTAATTAATTAAGGGTCAAAAACAGATAATCTTGCCGTTATTCATGTTTCTCTTATGGATAGTTAGGGCGAGAAATCGAAAATTCATAGTTTTAGTCTTGTTTCTCTCATTGGATGCATTCGTATAAGTTTTTGCTTTTCAAATCAATTCCTTTATTAGTGTGTAGAGAAATGTTATTTAGTAAACTGCTGTGTGATTAGGATAACGTGACAATGAAAATCAACCATTGAATTTTTTTTTTTTTTTTTTTACAAGCCCTTGTAGATCCAATTCGAAAGGCTGATTTTCACTATCATGTCATCTTAATTAGTTGTATGACAACTGTATAACAATCTATTAAATAGGATTACTCTAGGCTGTAGAGTTGATTTGATAATTATATTTATAAAATTCAACTGATTCTTGATCAATCCTGACTTTCATTTATTAGGTGAAACATTTAATCCTGAAAGTCCAAAATTCGATTCATAAGTAATCATCGATCATAACCATTTACTCACCAAATTGCTTACCAAGTCTCTTTAAACTATCAAATCTTTATTTTATTTCCTCTGATACATATATGTATTACAAAGAATGCATTCTCAAATAAATAAATAATCACACAATGTTGCTCTCAATAATCTGAACAAGCCCAGATACTAGTCAAGCCCTCAAAAGAATACTTAACAAACAAACCAACACACATACTGGGAAGACAATAACCTAGCAGTACTTGAGAGCAACCAATCCCAACATAAACAGCAGAAGAGATGGTGAGAGAGCGTGAGAGGGCATGGCAGCCGATGGGGTCAGAACTGGGCGGCTGCCGGTAGTTGCAGTTGGAGCGCCGGAATCCACCGTTGGAGATGGCGGTGTTAAAAGTGGCGTCGTGTCAGATTCTGGTGCCTGAGCAGGTGCTGTGGGATCAGGGATAGAAGAAGCTGCTCAAGAAAACAAATTAATATATGATATTAGTATCAAGCATCAGTAGCAACAAACCTTAAACCATTAGACATACGCCCATTTAATTGCTATATATAACTATGACTGATAGTTTTGCATATACCTTTAGGACTAGAAGATGGAGAAAGTCCGGGAGAAGGCATCGGGCCAAGCGAGACAGGACCTGCCAACCAATTTCAAACATGTAAGCTCTGGCGTCTGAAGTGTGAGATACAAAACTTTCATTGATACCAAGTAGAAAGAATCATAGTTCAAAGAAGGAAAGGTACCTGGAGCAGGAATAGGTGCACCAGAGGCTGCAGAAGTACAAAAAATTTGCATTAGTTCGTCAATAGTTTCATAAAAGAATACCATAAATGAGTATGTTGTACAAAAGCTTTACCTTTGCATTGGAGGGGAACTCCAGACATGTTACAAGCACGAGGGAGAGAAATGGCCAAGGACCGATTGATGGGTATCTGGAAGGGAACGTTTCCAGTAACAATGAGGCAGAAACAGTCCATGCTACCACTTGTGAGGGATTTCAGGGAGTTGCAGCAGTTAGCACTTGGCGAGGAGGTACCATTTCCAGTACTATTTGTTATAAAGTTCAAGCAAGGAGTGAAGCTAGTAATCATTGAAGCACTGCATGGAGTACTGATCTGGGCATAGACGGGACTACTAATGAAGAACACAGCCATGACCAGTATTGGAACAATGCGAGCACAAGGCGAAAAGAGCTCCATAGCCATAGGAGTTGGGGAAGTGAAAAGAATTTTAAGCTGTTGAGGGAAAAAAGCAGAGGGAACTTGGATTTGGGAGTTTGATGTTTTGGGGAGAGAAGGGTGTAGGAATTTATAGAGACAGGAGAAGTGGAGGGAAATTAGGTGAGTTTGAAGTTGGTTTTGGAGTTCAACTACCTTAACTAATCTCTACGAAATAAAGCAGCTTTAGTAGTTGAACTAAGCGGCTTGTTGTGGCATCTGTGTAGCCTATGTTGACTTGTATATGTTGTGTGTCAGTTTAACGTCAGCCAATTGCTCAACTCAGAAGTACCTTTCTGATTCAGCCATGAAGTTTTTACTTGCTCTGTGAAAAAACGAATCATTGACACGGGTGCCACAAGCCACAAGGTTTAGGTCAATGTGAGCTCAGCAATTTTTTCTTCTTTAATTTTGATCAAACAATAACGGAAGGCAATACTAGAGTTTGTAGTTTTAGTCTTGAAAGCAACCAGTTTATATAAAAAGAAAATGCTGAACCGTACAATTGTATCTGATCATTGAGTAAGATCACTCTTCACACTCATTTTATACCTGTTAACACGACATGTTTTAAGTGATTTTTTATTTTTCTTTTATAAAAAAAGGTGGCTAATATAAAAAAAGAGAATACCTTTAAAACTGTCGGCCAGTGTAAAATGTGTTAAATAATATATTCCACATATAATTGCAATTGGATATGGTAGGAAAATATATGAGATTAATTTAATTTTAATCAGATTTGATGGTAATTAAATCACATTAATTTTATTACCGTACTTGGCTACCATAATTTTCCTATACATATGAATGTCTCATATATTATAAATGAGAAATGATTGTTGAATCATATTTTATCATAATTTTAATTTTCCTATAAATATGAGTATCGTGTATTGTAAATGAGAAATGATTGTTGTATCATATTTCATTGTAAATATATTAAGGAATAAGAACAAAATGTAGTATTTTGAGTTTGAGATATGATACGTTTACTTTCCATCTTCAATAATTTTTTAAAAAATAACCATTAAACATGTATGACTCATATGTAAAAAAAAATCCAATAGTTTAAAAAAAAAAAAAAAAAGTCATTAAAATTGTATAAGAATTGTATAGAAATTGTAAACGTATCATATCTCTTTGAACTTTATCCCACGAACGTAAGTCATATAAACCGAATCACATAAAAATATGTGCTTATTTATTTTTATTTTTTGCTGTCTTCACCTTTTTTTTCTTTTTTTTTTAAAAAAATAGGTACGAAGTCAAATGGCTCCCCTCTGATTACAAGGCCATTTTGTTAAGGGGGAACACAAACCACTAAAGCTGGCGATTATAATCACAACGGTTCGTAAAATTGTCCTTCACAACATCGAGAGATGAATTAAAATGAGCAGAAAATGTGTTTAACCTGGAGTACCTGAGATTGCCATCGTTACTAAAATTTCCATAAAGACAGGGACAAACTACAGAGGAACAGAGTCTCGAGAACAAGATACCAACACTAGAAAGTAAAAAACAACACAACATCAAAACTTCAGCTGCTCCTATCACTTTATCAGCATATCTAACGACACCACACAAGAAGAAACTGTATCTACAGCCAAAGTCACTCCCCGACAAATTCTTTGCATACTTATGGAACAATATAAAGGAATTGGAAACAAAAACGCAACTCAGAAAATTAAACTTCTACCTTATTTTATGATTCAGAGAAGAGACTTTTGCAGGAGAGTAGACCTTTTTTGTTCCATACTACACTTAGAGATTCACTTTTCTATCAAAAATCCAACTGAATGGAATAATGGGTCCTTCCTTGGCCCTTCCTTGAGCTCTTTCCTCTAGCCTTCTAATTCTTGGAGGTAACCCACAAACATAATCCTGTGCTTTTCGCCCGTCGGCCGAAAGTCCACTCAGCTTCTCCACTTTCCATCTGCCAACCAAAAACTCCAATATATCGGCATAGTCCTTGGCAGTGTAGACCCCTAGCCGCTGTGCAACGGCTGAAAAGTGATCAAAAAGGTCATCATCACGGCCATCATACATCAAGTGGGCTGGCATGGAGATTTTCTTCCTCATCATGTCGGCAAATGCCATGACAGTTCCATTGGGATCAATCTCAAATAGCTTTTCTACTATCTTGGTGTAGGCAGTTTCATGGCGCTTCTCATCTGAGGCGATTATGCCACATATTTGTGCCAAATTCAAGTCACCATGCTCCTTAGCAAGCCTTGCAGTGTTCCCATGGGAGACAAAGGTTGCCCTTTCTTGGAAAGAAGTATAGATGAAACCAAGGTAGGGACTATTTTCTGTTCGAGGATCCTATTAGAAAAGATATAAAGAAAATCAAAGTCAAGGATCAAGCAGGTATTCTGACATATTAAAATTAAAGGACAGATTTAAGGAAACAAAAACTACTAAAAACATAGAACTACTCATTTTTTTTAGTGATCTCCAATTACAAAAGCAATCATTTTGGAGATTCAACAGAGGATTCGTATTTTGCTTCAAAAACATGATGTTGAAAGGCAAATTCTGGAACCTTTGCAGGAATTATAGATACAAATCAAAGTACTCATGAAGCTTCACAAGGTGGACACCAAACAAGAAAGGAAAAAAGATATGTGTAATTGAATGTACTAAACCTTCAAACTGTGCATGCTTGTGTTTGTGTATGAAACCCTTCTGCATTTTTATGCATAAATACAAGTTCATGATCTATCAGAAGTTTCAAACATGGGCTTCCTACAAACCCCAAACACAGAATCCTTGCATGAATTGCAAAGGATCCAACAACCACATGAGATGCAACGAGTCCAACCACCAAATGTGAAAATGAATTCGACATCTATGTGTGGGGCCTGCATATATGCACATGCAAAGATTAGAGACAAGACACTTCAATTTAGGAGGCAAGGATCTCACCATTCCTGACCCAATCAAATACTGAATTGTCTTCTCTATTTGCCTCATGTCTACTCGCCCAGTGAGGTAGAGATACTTATTAAGTAGGTCCCCATGCCTGTTCTCTTCAGCAGTCCATGCCCTTGTCCAAACTGCCCAAGAAGAAAGGCTTGCTCCCGTTTCATCCCGAACTCCATCTAAGGTATTAAGCATTGTTTGATAAGTTGGAAGGGCTTCTTCTGTAATCATATCTCCAACCAAAACAACAAAGTAATCATCTGGAATCTCCTCTGCCCTCTGCCTTAATTCCTTGACTTGATCATGAAAACCATCAGAGGCAGGGTCCGGCAGAAAATCCTGTGGTTGCCAACACTTCTCGACTGGCTTCAGGTGAACCAAAATGTTCTGTTCAGCCCAACCCTCCAAAGACTTAAAGATCTCAATCTTTTGGGGTGGCATGGAGTGGGTGACCTGAACATGCACTTCCCGAGGAGGCATAAAAGGCTTCTTCTGATTCTCAACCTCCCTGCATGAAATGAAGAATTTGGCATTAGATAGTCCAAGCAACCAAAACAGGAAAATGTTCAGGTTTTGCCCATCAGAAGGAAAGGGCATGGATTTACAATGACAGACAGGAACTAAGAAGGCTGAGGATGTTTGTTGAGAAAATGGGTTGAGTTTGACCAAAGGGTGTCAAGGTTCAATTTTTTTTAACTGTGGGCCGTGGAAAGTAATGGATAAAAAACTAGTTTACTGCAAACGCAATAAATAATATTCTTTTTCATGGAACACCAAATAAAAGAAAGGGAGGTCCTGATTCATGGACCGAGGGGTGTGATGCATGAGTTTATATTCTAAAAAATCATTTTTTATTTCTTTATTTTAGGCTAGAAGAAAATCATCCAAACGAGAAATTAGTCAGACCCCTTAAAAATACTTCATTTTGGCATAAGTTATAGCATAAGATTCATCAAAGGATTGCTTATAAATAAGAGAGCTAGAAACAAAAACAAGTATCAGTCACCAAAACATTATAATGCCGCCCAATATTTATGATTTATAGTGAAATTTATTAAACAGAAAAGGAATAAAAAAAATTATAATGGATGAAAATGCACCATATATCATATTAAAACCACAAAAAAATTTAAAAGCAATAAAAAAGAAACATTTTCACCCACAAGTAATAATTGTATGTTTGTGATTAAATTGACTTTATAAGAAAGAGAGAGAGGTGACAAAACAGGAAACGCCCTTGCACACCCCCGTGCACGCACACACACAAAAGTTATCAATAAAACAACCCAAAAATATCCAAACTTAGATGTTGCACAAATACACATTATATAAAATTGAAAAATAACACTCACAAAGATGAACCAACAGTCAAAAGATAAATTATGAATTTAAAGACCAATAACCATTTTAAAATTCACATAGTTTTCACACCACCTAAAAACATGGACAAAGATCTCCTCATCTCTTACAATAACATGACCTACAACTGCAAGCTGTAATGGAAGTCAAAGATTTTCCACATATAAAGTTACAAGGGAAGAGAGAGGGGAGAGAGGGGGGAAGAAACAAAGAGCTGCAAAAGAATAGGCTCAACAAGTCAAATATTCAAATCCAGACAAAATTAAAACACATAAATAAGATTAAACCAAAATAAACATACGAAATTCAGTTGATTATGAACAAGAATGATAGCAGGCTTCGAATTTAAAATCATAAAGACAAAAGGAGCATGGGTTAAATACAAGCCCACACGTTATTTAGTAGAACTAGAAAACAAAACCCCTCAAAGTCCAAGTATGGGCGACAAGAATGCTTCCAACTAAGACAAAACCACCAACACTGCCAAAAACATGAGAAAACAACAGATGGACAATCATGCATCCATTGAATTAGACAAATATATATAAATTTAAAAACAATGCCAACTTCTCAAGATATAATCCTCCAAATTAAATCCACTCGTCAGGGGAAAACTTTAAATTTAGGTATACCATTTGCTTTCAGAAAACATAAATTTCCAATACATTTTCTAACAAAGATGAATAAGACAGCCAATACATGCAATAACATGGATATACTAAAAATTCAATGAATCAACCAAAACCATATCTGCCAACACAAGGAAACCAAAGGAGGAGAAAAAAAACTCAAACCAATAGTTTCATTATATGAAACTTGCAATTAATGTAAAAGAAAACAAACATTCAACCAACTGATAAAATTAATTAAATAATAAATATCCAAACCACCTCATCCACTTAAGGGAAAAAGACAACCAGATAACAACATACACATCGAACTCACAAATCACATAACATAGAAACTAGGTACAGCAAGAGCGTCATTCCAATCACCAAATGACACAAAATGAAAATAAAAGAGTATTATGCAATTAGCTCAAGTCTGGAAAAGTATTTAAGAATTTTATTGGAAAAAAAAAAAACAAAAAAAACCGAAAGATAAAAGTTAAAAAGTAAATATTTGATACTGTATCGTTCTCGGTAGGATAATTTTCCTAGACACGAATTTAACAAAATGGCAGACAAAATTTTTGAGGCTTCTAGGAAAGTGAAACATCAAAGTGACATAGAAAAATATCTCTTAAAAAATTCTACATCCTTTTGGAGACACCACCGAGCACACACTAGGAAGAACAAGTAACAACATTTATAATAATAATGTTTATCAATGTCACAATTAAACCATTTTCTTTTTGAGGAAAAAAAAATAAAAATAGAATCATCAAGTGCATGAGAAAAAACCAGCTGAAACGACAAACTCATCGTCTCCAAAGATTATAGCAGAAAACAAATTCGAATCTCCACTTCCCCCTCCCCTTGGGGCCAATTACTTATTAAAAAAAAAAAAAGTATAGCAGAAAGCATTGAGAAATTACCAGATAAGGTACACACACAAAAATCACTTTACACAAATAAAGAAAGATTGCATATATTTTATATTTGATTCATGAAATTCAATTAGATCCATCAAGAAAATCAAAAGACCTACCCTTGAAATCCCAATAACTACACAAACTAAATCTATCTCAATGGGCTCTCTCTGGTCTTAATGCATCTCAATGGCTTCAATCTAGAAAAACTAAAGAAAGAAGAAGTCCGACATGCAAGAACAACGTTTACGAGATTGAAACAAATGGGAGATTAATCAAATATGTACACAACCCAGAAACTGACCAAAAGCTAATGAGAGAAGATGAAAGCCATCTGATTGGATTCAAATTAGCGACTAATACAAAACAACCACTTGAGAAAACAGGCAAACATAGAGAAACACCTTGAAGATCACCAATAATCATTAAGGAAAAACAAACAAGAAAACCCCATATAATTGAGGTAAACCAACATTAGCCAAAACATAAAACACCCACATGAAAAGAAATAATTTTACAGTCAAAGCCAATAAGATCACAGAAAAGAAATCAACATATCATATGCAAGCTTAACCCAAAATTACAGGGTACTAAAACAAAGACCCAGATCCATAAACAGCCTCACAACACGAAACTACAGAAAGATCTATCGGTCAATCCGGGAACATGAATGCATGTCAATCTCTGTAGATACTCAAAAACAGAAGGAATATATGCACTCACTTGGAGCCAGAGCTTAGGGTGGAGGCCATGAAGAACTTGGGAGATCTGAGGCTGGGCTTTGGTTGGAGAGCCAAAGAAGGCAGCTTTGGAGGTTGAGAGGTGAAAAGATTGAGTTTGAGAGCCATCGTTCTGGGTTGTCTCAGCTTTCTTCCTCCACAGAAGCGAGGCAGAAATGCTTTGCGGGACAATTTATAAGCGAAAAGGAAATGAGAGCCACTATTTACACGTAATATATATATATATATATATATATTCTACAAAAATGCCATTGCTTTCCTTGTCGAACTACAAGTTCACCCTTGCCAATTTATTGTACGTTGTACGTTGGTGTATGATTAAGGTCGGCTTGACAATTTAGGTTATCCTGTCGGCCTATTTGGTTGGCGTATCAACTCGTTTAGCTAATTTGATAAAAAATGTGACATTAACGCATCATAAATATATCATAAACAGGTTGATAGGTCATAAACGTGTCATAAACAGGTTAGTGGGTCATAAACGGGTTGATGGGTCATAAACGAGTTATAGCATAAACCCAAATCCTATATATTCGTGTCGTGTTCGTACCGGATTCGCGGATCGTATCAAAATTGTCAAGCCTAGATATAGGGCCAAGTTAACATTTAAAATTTGGGAGGGCAAAACTTATCAATAAATAAAAATTAGAGGGCAAAAAAAAAATGGTGGCTTTGGCCCCCAAGCTACTATGTAGCTTCATCCCCTGGCCGTGTATCTACGAGGATGTGATTGTTCGAATTTAAGAGAATTCTGGAATGTGATTGTGAGATGTCACGTATAGGATCCACCTGACTAAATAAAATTTAGGCTTCTAAATCACCTATCCGGTCAGGTAGGTTTTATAAGTAGTCTCTCATAATCACCTATTCAAAAATCTCTCAAATTCGAACAGATAATTTAAGAGGATCAGATATATTATACTAGGGAAAAGTACACATAACCCCCTCAAATTACCACATCATTGTCAATGTACCCCCCAAACTACCAATTGTGTCAATCTCCCCCCTTAAACTACCAGAAAATGTCAATGTCCCCCTAATGACAAAAATGCCCTTCATAAAATTATTAAAATAAAATAAAAACTAAAAAAAAATTATTAAAAAAATATAAAATAACAAAAAATTATTCCAACAAAAAAATTAAAAATTAAAACTGTTTTTTATTATTTTTTTTAAATAATAATTTTCAGTTTTTTTTTTCTTTTTTTTTTTTTTTTTAAAAAAAATTGTTCTTTTTCTATTTTTTAATTAAATAAAAACTGGTTTTTTTTTCATTTGTTTTATTTTTTTTAAAAAATAAATAAATAAATTTCAGTTATTTTTTGTTTTTTCGTTTTTTTTTCTTTAAAAAAAATTGTTCTTTTTCGTTTTTTAATTTAATTAAAACTGGTTTTTTTTTTTCATTTGTTTTTTTTTTTAAATAAATAAATTTCAGTTATTTTTTGTTTAAAAAAATTTGTATTTTTCGTTTTTTAATTTAATAAAAACTGGTTTTTCTTTTTTATTTTTTTCTTTTGTTTTTTTTTTTTTTTTAAAAAAAATCAGTTATTTTTTGTTTACTTTTTAAAAAAAAAATTAAAAAATTTGTTCTTTTTTTTAAAAAAATATTTTTTTTTCGTTTTTTTTTTTATTTAATTTAATTTAATTTTTAATTTTTAATTTTTTTAAGTTTTTTAGTTTTAGTTTTAATTTTTTTTGAATTTATGAGGACATTTTTGTCTTATTCAAAAAAAATTAGGGTCATTTTTGTCTTTTTGTTGGTCTTAGGGGAACATTGACATTTTCCGGTAGTTTAAGGGGGGAGATTGACACAATTGGTAGTTTAGGGGGTACATTGACAATTGAGTGGTAGTTTGAGGGGGTTATGTGTACTTTTCCCATTATACTATCACAAGACATAATGTTTTCTAAGCAGAAACTGTGTGTTGAGGGTAATTTAATAAATAAAATAAAATAAAATATTTTTCTTCTTGTGTGGATGAAAAACAAAAATCCTTCTTACATAATTTTTTAAAATATGTTTAGATCGATGAGTCAAGAAAATTAAATTCAAATTAGACCTTGTGATTGTACATGTTGTAATAACATATTTTTGGTTTCTAATGAGTCTTTTTCGTTGTTATTGTATTGTAATTTGTACTGCAGCTAAAAATAAAATAAAAATAGGTCGGCTTGTGAAGGATTAGATCTTGCTACTTGTCCATAACAATCAAATTCGAATACGAATAGTGAATCTATTAATGACGCAAATTTACAGAAACAACAACCAATATATATAAATTTAAAAGCATTATAAACTTTAAGAAACCAACCTTAGTCTTTGGATTTAATAAAAAAAGCTTCAATAGCTTTTTTATATTAATTGCTTAATTAGTCAAGCTCGAAATTTAAATTTGAAAAAAAAAAAAATATATATATATATATATTCAAACTTAAGAGTAACAGGGAATTTAAAGGATAAATAATTTTATAAAAAGATATAGGAAGTTATTATAATTACATTTTAATCCAAATGATCAGAAACCGAGAAGTTATTAGCGCTGACTAGTGATGACACTAAGAGCGTGTTTGAGATTCATTGGGAAATATAGATTTTGTCTATAGAAAAAACTTTATTTTCAAGCTTCTCCAAAATGCAGTTTTGAGTTTTTTTCATAACAAAATTTTAAGCTTTTTACCAAATGAACCCATTTTTGCTTGTGGATGAGAGCATGCAAGTACACGACGGATATTCCAATCTCTTTGTCGAATCGAGGAATGCTAGAGTATCTTCTTGTGTTCTCCTAGTGTTCTTCTGGAATGGCATAGATGTAATTTTTTTAATTAAAAAATTACAACTATGCCATCTAAAAGGACTTTAATTACATCTATGCCATTCCAGAATAACACTAGGAGAACACCAGAAGATGCTCTAGCATTTCTCTTGTCGAATCATGAGGGGTAAGTCTGAATGCGTGGTATGAATGCGTGGTATCAATAAATATTTGGAAGTCTCTTTCTCATAATTATATGATCGATGTTTACGAGGCCAAGAGAAACTCCCATGAAAACTACTTTAGCTTCGTCTATATATATATTGTTGGTTTCTCCTAAGGTTTATTTGGATGTCCACACTTGTTATATATATATATATATATATATATATATATATATATATATATATATATATATATGTCAGAGAAATATCTGCAACAAATAATTCAAACCAATCTCAGTTGGATTCAAACACTGCAACAGCTAGCTCGATCTCTCAGCCAAGATTATCTGATCTTGTTATCTGATCTCGATTATCGTATATTTCAAACAGAATTTGTATTTCATAGCAATCTTTTGTAACAGATTTCATTTATAAATAGAAACCCTTCACCTCCGTTTAAGGTAACCATAGTAGAGATATGATCTTTTGTCACTCCTGAAAATAATTTTTGACCACTTTACCTGTGTAGTAAGGTGATTTCCTAGCTCAATTTAGTGTTTTTTTTTTTATTTTTTTAAAAAAAAATTAAAATAAAAGTAAAAATTATCACGTGAGCAAATGTGGTCAGCAGTTGTGTCTTGGGTGGAAACGTATCATATCTCAGTAAAATAACATAAACGGTGATTGAGTTTATTTCCCTTCTCCCCTAATTATCGTGACGTTGTCAATCTATTTTTATTAAAAAAATAAATAAGTTAATGGTGAATTGACAATATCAAATAAAACAAAAAATAAATTAAAATAAAAGAAGAACAATAAAATAAAAATAGTATATATATATGATTTGTGTATGAAACACTACGCATATATTTCTTTTGGAGAGTTGAAATTTGGACCTAAAATAAGGGGTAAACTGGTAAAAGAGATGAAGCTAGAAGTAATTTTTTACTTCTGATTTTTTGAGCTGCACGAGGCAGGAAAAAATTGGCAATAGTTGGTCGACAAGAAGGATATCCCACTTGGCCTCTTTCTTCTTTGCATGCTTTCCACTTGGAAATCCAGCTTCAGTTGTATCGGTTTGCTTGTTTGCTCTCTCTCTCTCTCTCTCTCTCTCTCTCTCTCTCTCTCTGTCTCTGTCTCTCTTTGCATGTGGTGCAGTGGGCAAGAAATATGACACGATTCCAAGTTGGTCTTGAACCCTATGCAAGGTATTCATTTTAAATCCGAATAAGTAATTAATTAGTACATGAGTTTCTGTGCTTGACGTGGTACAAAAGGTAATCTTGCTTTATTGTTATGAATTAAATATATTTCTCTTGGAATTATGTATTAGGACATTGAATAAACAATATATTTTCAGTCTAAATCATGAGCTTACCACAATAAAATAATGTAAAAACTTCTCTATTGAGTGTAAGCAATGTCTTCTTATAGTGCAAGTTTAATTTGATAATTAACAACAATGCGTCTTTCACTTCCTAAAACAAAACTCACTAAGTCGTGGATTTAAATTTTATATTTTCACCTGTGAATAATAAACTATGTTTTATAGTCAATCCGAATTTAGTTTATGGTGCACCATACTGGGTCTGTAGGAGAGATTGTATAACTATGGCCCTGTTTAGAAACCCCCTTCCCCTTCCCCTCCCCTGCCTTTCTCCCTGTTGGTACTGTTCATGTCAGTACGAATGTTGAACTTTTGAAAAAACTCACTTCCTCATTACATTTCATTTTCCTATTTTATCCTTCTGCAACACGCTAAAAATTTTTTCCCCCTGTCATACTGCTCGGCATTTCTCTCCAAAATTTCACTTCCCTCTCTCTCCCCATTCACTTCCCTCCAAACCCAGCCCAGAAGGCAGAAAAGCGACCCTCTCTCTCTCTCTCTCACTCTCCCTCTAGCCAGAAGGCAGAAAAGCGATCTGGTACTGGGGCTCACTCTCCCTCTACGGTACGGTTAGCGATCGGTCGGTAAGCCCAGTCCCGACTCCACAAACCTCCTCTTGCAAATCTAACGTAAGCGAAACCCAGACGGTAAGCCTACTCTTCGTGAAGTGGTTTTCTTTTTCTTCTTCTTTCGATAAATGGGTTTTTTATTTTTATTTAATTCGGTGGAGAACAAAGGATTCTAGAAAATGGTTGGGGACTGCGTTTTCCCGGAGCCCAAACAATGGGGATTCAATTTTTGGGTTACAACATAATCAGGTTTTGATTTCCTGTTGATGGGTACTGAATTTCTGGGTAGAAATTCTCTGATAGAAGCTGTAGGAGTATGGGAAAACTTTCTGGGTTCTTGAGGGTTTTCGGGAGTTTTCGGGTAAATAATAGTTTTGGCGTTATTTGAGAAGAAAACCGAATGAGCTTTGGGTAGGATTTTCTGATGTTTCTGTTTGAAATTTCCCCCTGTTTTTCGGTTGTCAGTAGCCTTAGTGTTTGCACTCTCATATAAACCCCTGTTTGAGTTTTGGGCATTGCGCTGCTTTCCTGTACTGAATATGAGATGGTTTTGTGTGATTATTATGTTGATGATAATTATTGTGGTTATTGTAAAAACTAGTAAATGAAATGTTTAATTAAATTAGAGAAATATTTAGAGTGATGGATAAAATCAAAAAAGTACATTGTTTGGATTAAGATTTAATTTGGGTGAAATTTTGGAGAGGTTGATAATGATGCTCTAACATGGGATTCTATTATAGAAGAGTGAAATGTTGGTTGGTTGAAAAGTTAATAAAAATTTAATATTTATTTGAAGTAGAGAACAGTTGAAGAGTTTGATATACAGATAGAGCTCAATTAGTATAATTTCACATTTCAGTTCATCTCCTTAAATACTACTACTACTACTACGTTAGATTTCATGTATAATAAAAACAAATTGGTCCCCGGCTTTGGTAGGGACACTAGTGGTCCAGCACATGCATGGCATAGCTCTAAATTTAGGCACTTCTTCTCTCCTTCTCAAATGACAAAATGTTAAACAAAACTTAACAATAAAAAAGTACTAACAGTAGGAAGAAAAAACAGTAGCATGAAAATGACATAAAATACTTCAAATATCTGTATACTAAAATTAATAAAGAAGAACAAGAAGAACGATACGAGAGGGAATGATAGATACCTTCATGATCCAACCGACTCAAACCCACTGTTGACAGCTTCATATCAATCTTTGACCTTTGTCTTTATATTTATTTTTTTTAACCATTTTTTTTTCTTCGTAATTATAGAGGGAGATGTATATAACCCTAACCCTCACTCATACCTACCATAAACTAGTTTACAAAAAAATAAAAACAAAAAAAAATTAAGAGAACCCTAAAGTTAAGGAGTACGACAACAACCCAAACTATTCTACCTCAAGCCATTGCTTTGCTTCTATTTACCAACTTCATTTCACATTTAAGTTGTGATTTTTGATGAGCTGGATTCTCTGGATGAAATTCAATGTAAAAGTAGTTGTTCCAATACCAATAAAAAATATCTATTTAAATTTCTTTTTCCATTTTAATCAATTTAAGTCTTACGTACGAATGCAACTATCGGAATAGGGGGGGTTTGATTTTTTCAAACGGTCATAAAATTCAATATCAAACTTACCTAGGTGTATATTATATTCAAAAAAACCCAATTAGATTGGAAAACATTAAAGTGGTTTTCTCTCACATTTTTTATTCTTTTGTGTATGTTATTTATTTATTTTAGTTTTAATATTTTATCTTAATATTTGTTCGATTTTAATTTTCTCGACATCCACCTGATGTAGGCACGCGTAAATATGTCTACGAGTAGCGACTTCTCAAGTGGTCATCCGTTATGTAAATGTAGAGTTCCTGCACGAATAAGGTACTCTTGGACCTCGAGCAATCCCGGTAAAAAGTGGTACGGATGTCTTAAGTACAAGGTAATTTCTGAGATTAACTTTGTGTTATATGCCCTCATCCATTATGTTATGACATTTTTGTTCTCTTTCCATGCAGAAGGCCGGGGACTGTGATTTTTTCGTATGGGCTGATAAGGAAATGTCACCTTATGAGAAGGGTATGGCGAAATACCTGAAAGAACTGGAGGACAAAAGGGTTGCTGATAATGACGGGCTCGATGCATTCATTGAAGAAAAGTGCAATCAACATTATGAGAAACTGCGGCGGGACTTAGAGTTGGGTTAAAATGACAAAGTTGATGCAATGATTAGAAAAAAAATGCAAAAAGCATTATCATAAACTACGGCGGGAGTTTGGGTTGGGTCAAAATACAACTTGGATGATGTTAAAGGCTGCATTGTTAGTTGCCTTTTTGCTTTTAGTATTTTATGTTAGTGGTTACAGTGAAACTAGAAGTACTACGTTAATGTTAAAATAACAATTATGGATGCAGCTTAGTTGTGTGTTTTCATTTTGAATGTTATATCTATATATGAACCAAATTGAGCACCTCTGTATTTTGAATGTTATGTACTTCTTCTTGTCATGGTGTTATTAAAAATAAAGCATTTTGGACATATATTGACACAAACAGACTTCGTGTATTTAATACTATGAAAAATAAAATTAAACAAACTTTCGTTTATGAACATATGCATAATTTAAGCTAAATATCATTGAAAAAATACCATACCCGTCTCTAATCCAGTACAACTTAACATATCGGATAACTAAGTCATTAAAACAATTACAACCAAATTACTTGTCATAAAAGTACAACCAAACATAGAAGATCACCTAATACCCAACCTTTGATCTTGTTGACGTTCATGTCGCATTGTTCCACTCCCACATGCTATTTTTCATTGTATTCCGATATGCCCCCATGTACCTTGCACTTGACTGTGATTGATCTGGTCGTAGTCCAGGTGTTACATGCGTTTCACCTGGCATATTAACCCGCTGTGATACATCGATCCAAGCTTCGCCGTATAGTTGTTGTAGAGCGTGTCTGAATAATGGATCAATATCCCCACAGTCCTTGCGGATGAAGTTGTGTATAGTACAACACGCAATCACAAGTAATCGTTGGTCCGGTACCTCGTACGGGGGCATATTTTCCAAAATTGGGAACCGATTCTTCAAAATCCCAAATGTCCGCTCCACCGTCGATCGCAGTGAAGAGTGTCGGTAATTAAACAACTCTTTATCAGTCCTGGGTTGGGGTCGGCCCTGGCGAAAGGTTTCCAAGTGGTATCTTTCGTTTCGATATGGAGGCAGGAACCCCTTGTAGCAACCATAAGCTGAATCCACTAAATAATAATATCCTACAAAATACATGTTTTTTCATTTATTGTAAGCATACTGTTATCTACAAAGTAAACCTCTATCCTCGTAAAGACACTTGTTGTAGTAACAGTACCTTCGTCTGGTGTTGGGAAGTTCATGGTTGGATCATTTATTGTCTCAGTGAAAATTCTAGCGTCGTGTGCGCTACCCTCCCAACCACTGCAGACAAACGTGAAACAAAGGTCGAAGTTTGTCACGCACATCACATTTTGTGTCGGGGTTGAGCTTTTGCCTCGAAAAGGGACATCATTGTGATTCGTCACGCGCGCCATCAGATGTGTGCCATCGATAGCACCTATACAACACTGAAATTGGATAATGGTTAAAATTTGAATATAAATGACAAACAAACATAATAAAATCTACTAACCTTAAACCACGGGTAATATCGCAAATTATGGGCGACATAAGGATGAGGAATCTCCGTGCTACAAGGTTGTATAATCGTCTTTCCCAACCTGCAAAGTGCCTTGCATACGCGATGACAATATTTGCTAATTGTGGCAGTTGATCGCTGTAGCCTGTCACACACCGTCCTCTGTGACTATGCTTGTGCAACTATTAGGCAAAAGGCTGCTACTTGCTCAGTGATTTTAACATAGCGGCTACTTCCGAGATAACCATTATGTTTCAAGGTACAACATAGTTTCATGAATGTGGGGGGAAACATTCTGAAGCGCTCATAGCATGTATTCGGGTTAGGATTGCTCAAAACCCAATGGATCCACATTGCGCCCGTCAAGGAAGACATGCGTTGCGGAATGCGCACAACTCGGTCCATGTGTTGTATCGTATAATTCAATTCTTGGAGCACATTGAACAGTCTATGAAATGAGTTCTCTAACTCTTGAAGGACCTCTTGCGTGTACCTTAGCCCATCGTTCTCATCTTCATCGTCATCCATGTTATCCAAATTGGGTTCATCATCCATATTATTATCTGCCCAGTTTACAGCGTTGAAGTTCAAGCTCGATGGACCAGGGTCATCCATGTCAATTAATCGGATAAAAAAGTATCACCTACATGAGGATACTAACAACTAATTAATATAACTAAATAGGAATAAATACGCTAGATAAATATCATAAAGTCGAAAATATCACTACATTACCAAGAGAATAAGTCATAACATATCCAAACTACAAACAACTTTAAAAGTCATAAAATGTCACTGTGAAATGCAAACAACGAAACATAATCAAGGTTCAATTGTCATCGCCCCGAACAAAGCTCATCATCCAATCTCTTTGGCAAGCAACTGGCATCGCTACAAAAAGCTTCGCGTAATTGTTGATGGTCATGGCTTCACACGCCTTACATTGTTGATGGGCATCCAATCCAAACTCAGGGGCCAATGTGTCTATTATGGCAACTGCGTCAAGGAGCCAATCTCGTCCACGCCCGGTGCTACAACCTGCATTCCCAACAGATCCAATGGTATCGGTCTTGATAAGCGTACGCTCAATATGATCTGCGATTTTGTAGAATTCTTGATTGAGGTCATGCATAACCGCCTCTCCTTTCGACGACCTTTTGCTACTGTGTGGCGAATGGTTTGTCGGGGACGCAACCCGCTTACCCTTCCTCTTGTGAGTCCGTGGGGGAGGAAGTTGGGGTTCGGTGAGGTCGATTATGGCCAGTGTGAGGTTAAGGTCGACGCATGCAATGTCGTCGTTCTCCAAACTTTCCGGGGGGGACCGTGTGCTAGCATGTCTATACCGACCGGTTGCAGTTGTCCCTCCAAAGATGTTGTTCAATAGGGAGTAGTTCGCCGGTGCGCCATTCCTGAATTTGTAATATTTCTTTGTGCCGTGTTGCTGCAAGACATTGTGAATCTGTTAGGGGATGAATAGTATTCGTCAAATTCATAGAATAATTGTACAAATGATATTGAGAGACTTACCGTTTTCAGTTGTTCCCATTGACGCTCATCTAGCGCAACCGTGTTGTCCACCTCGTTCCAACCCGCTCCAGTTGCAATGTGGCCAGTAAGGAGGTCAGTGAAGTTCTTCCAGTTTTCTCTCAACTTCTCTATCTTCTTTGACAACTGGTCCTGACTGTACTGGACGCCATCCCCCTCGACACGTTTGTTCAAATTAGCAGTAATGTTAGCGAAATGGCCCTTGAATGATTGTCTCACACCTTGTGTTGCCAGATCCAACAGTTCATAAACTAATGTCAACTGATGCTCTTCGGTCCATTTTATTTTACGGGGTTTCGACTGTGTGGTGGATGGGGCTGGTCCAGGATGCTTCCTTGGGGACTTACGTGGAGCATTAATGTATGACATCTATGAAAATGTTTCATATGCATAACGATCCAATTTTATACTCGATACATGTTGAGGAATATAAATGACATAAAAACACATCACGAAGTTTAAAATAGACGATCAATCGTTGAAATTTTGAACAGCATCATACCTTTCTAATTGTCGCACGTGGTCGTAGGAAGTATCGCGGGCGCTGGAGTGAATAGTCACAAAAAAATTTGAAGAACACGATTATTGCAAATCAAAGAACATGATTCGTTAAAAATTCAAGCTAATCGAACTTCAACATAATTCAGTTCATTTTAATTATTGCTTCACTAGCTAATCTTTCATTTATATAAAAGATCGACAATAAATGAATATATATTTTAAAAAGGTACATATAACCATCCCATAAAGAATACAAATTCATAAATGATCAACAATAAATGAATATATGAATATATAAAGATCAACAATAAATGAATATATGAATAAAAATTTTGGCATGTCATAGGGACTTTATATATGTTATTATGACTTGGACACCCTGGAAACCGAACAGAGGATTCCATTGGGAGGTCCATGTATTCTTTGGCTTGAGCTCTTTTAATGATTATGGTATATTCCTCTGTGTATAAATTTCCTGCCTGTTTGTTGAGATTTGGTGTTCAAAGCAATGTGCTGAATCAATTTCTGCATAGATGTCCAACCACCTCCTAATCTTACTGAAATTGCAGCCCATTATAAAAATAGCGTGCTCCTCTGGCTCAAATTTAGAATAAATGCACCTTGATTAACCATATTTCAGTTCCTCATTCAACAAATGGTTCCTTGCTAGCCTATACTAAATGACATTTTGTCTTTTTTCACAAATTTATAATCAAAGGCAAAAGTATTCAATGACAAAAGGTCGGATTTTTGGTCCATGCTTGATTTTTGAATTGGAAGGATCATATTATTGTCTTGGAACATGAATTGTGTTTTCAACGGTTTATGTTAGAATGGACCATAGGCCGTATAGTTTAGTGTTCTAGTCAATGGTTTGTCAAAAACCGTGAATCATGATAAACTTTGACAAAATCATTGTCGTAAATTGTAGTAGGTATAACCAACAGACAACACAGATACAAATTCTGTAGTTTAGCCAATCGACAAAAACAAAATGAAAAAGTGGGAGTAAAGTTCTCAAAGAAGGAAATGGGTGAAAAGACCACAGTTGGTCATGTCTCTTCTCAGTGCACTTCTTAAACAAAGAAGTGCACTCTAAGCAATTTTACCAATTTAAACATGCAGCAAAAGGTTTATTATAAGGGTCAAATCTTGTACTTCTTGAAAGACAAGCATTCTTATAATTTAAGATTATAAGGGTTAAGGGTTTAATCAAAAGAATATCCAATATTCTAATGGATATATGTGTTAAATTAGTATGCTCAATGATGTGACTGAAACTGAAATAAAAGTTGAATTCCTTATTTGTTTCTATGCTTGATCAATTGCAACGGAACCATTTTTTTCTTTGTTTGATGTAAAAGAGGTGCCTAGGTAGCTAGAAATTTACATGAACACTACAAAGATATTCAAAAAGCTTGGCAAACTATTAAACAAATTGCATATATATAACTCCTACGTAACTCAACAGAATGACCATTGGCTCAGCTAAAGCAAATCATTCAGTAGCGTGAACAGTATTGAATGAGTAGAAAAGAAACGTAAATTTCTTGAAATTTATTTTCACCTTTCCCTATTTTCCTTCCAACCAGACAAAACCCAAATCAAAATGATCAAAGGCAAACTACATTTATCAAGAGTTGGCATCAAAATCACCCAAATTGAAAAATCTGTAAAAGGGAAACAAAAAAAAAAAAAAAAAAAACACACCTGTGAACGTGATCTGGTACTGGGGCCCGTCACTGCAAAAATCGTCGACCCTCCGGCCGGGCATGCACGACTGAAGGCCAAGCAGCTGCTTCCCCGTGCAGATTTTGCTCTATTGGACCCACTATACACCAACTGGTTTAAGAGCTGCTGTTGCCGTGTGGAAGACCGTATATCCATTTATAGGCAACTGATGTCAAACTGGTATAATGAGGGAGTAAATTGAAAAGACTGAAAGTGGGAAAAACGGATGGAACGTATCGTATGGTTCCTGGGTGCGAATCGTAGGGTAGTTGAGGTGTAAATGTAGGAGATAGATGGGTATTATAGATGCAAATCGCCCGTCAAGGAAGAACTGCATATTGATGGAGATAGATTTCTCAGTGGTGTGAGAGGTTTGGGGAGAGGCGCTTTGACAAAAAGTCCCTCTACGTTCGCTCAGTCTATTACTTAGGCTTGCAGGAATTTTTGGGGTTTCACAGTCTACACACTGTGCAAGCGTTGCGGATTGCAAGATTGGAGAAGAAAAGAGAAGGGTTAAAATGAAAATTAACACCTGCACGTTCTGTGTGAGATCTGGAGAAAGCGATTCGGTTGTGGAATTTTTTCATCTCGGTAAAATAACAGTTCCAGCTTTGGATGCGTTGAATAGTCCAGGGCTCCAAGCTAACCGTACCGTAGAGGGAGAGTGAGAAAGGGTCGCTTTTCTGCCTTCTGGCTGGGTTTGGAGGGAAGTGAAATTTTGGAGAGAAATGCCGAGCAGTATGACAGGGGGAAAAAATTTTCAGCGTGTTGCAGAAGGGTAAAATAGGAAAATGAAATGTAATGAGGAAGTGAGTTTTTTCAAAAGTTCAACATTCGTACTGACATGAACAGTACCGACAGGGAGAAAGGCAGGGGAGGGGAAGGGGAAGGGGGTTTCTAAACAGGGCCTATATGTTTGTTTAGTGTTTGATACAGTTGAGGGAGTCGCCTACGTACGGGAGCATTACGATCGAGGAGTTTGAGCTGCCCTGGTTAATGATTGTCAGGAAAGAAAAAAAAAAAATAGATATGCCTTTCGACTGTATTGTTATCTGATTTATGAAGAGTAAAAGTAACTCGCTGGGTAATTTGTAAGCATAATATATATAAATAAAATGCTTATTAAATTAAATAAGTAGTGGAATTATAAATACTTCTAACCATATTTTTGGTCAAGTGATACAAAGAACGAAGAATTTTTTTTTTTTTTTTTTTTTTTTTTTTGCAACACTGAGAATTCTGAAAAAGACAAAAATTTAAAGAGTTCTTTTGGCCTATGCTTATGAGTGTGTCAATAGATGGATACATATGGCTCTTTATATAGGTAGGCTAGTGACCCTCGTTATTAATTGGATAGCTGATTATTCTCCTCTCATCAAGAAGAATAAATCAAAAATATTAATATAAAAAAACAGTTTTAATTAAACCGTTTTGATTTCATATAACTTAATGTGGAATAAATCATATTCAATCTTTATATTAAATAATTATCGTTACGATAATTATTTAAATTCCAAACGTTACAATAAATTAAATAATTACCGTTATGATAATTATTTACGTTTCAACCGTTACAACGAATTAAACGTGTCTAAGGGACACATATGTAATTTCTTACATTCTCTCACTTGACCCTTATGACACATATAATTCCTTATGATGTCCGGTTCTTCAATATGATTATCACTTTATTTATTCCAACCATTCATGAAATCCTCTCACTCACATAAAGAATACTATGCATGAATCATGACGGTAAAACTTTATATAATAAGTTGTCCCTTCCATGTATTACATATAAAATATTCCTTAAATGAGTACTATATGGGCAATCAAACTTTATGAATAAACTTCTTATAAGTTATTCGGGTCTAACTTTAATTTTATCCTAATGGATAATGTAACAAATGTGTACAAACTTTATTAACAATAACTTGATGTCTATAGACAAATCAAAAAGAACTAGGTACGAAATGAATCAATGAGTCCCATATGCTCTACATGACTTCTAAACAGCTTTACCGGTAAACCTTTAATTAGTCATAGGATCTGCAATCATCAATTCAGTACTGATATGCTTAATGAGCACTTTTTTTTTTTTTTTTTTTTTTTTTTTTTTTTTTTATGTTCCCTCTCACACGAAGATACTTGATGTCAATATGCTCACTTCTGCTTCCACTTTTATTATTCTTAGAAAAGAATATGGCAGCACGATTATCGCAGAAGATCTTGATTGGTCTCGCTATAAAATCGACAATTTTGAGACCACCAACAAAATTTCTTAACCTTAGTGCTTGTGTAGTGGCTTCATAGCACAAAATAAATTCTGCTTCCATTGTAAATGTAGCAACTATAGTTTGCTTGTTACTTCTCCAGGATATAGCCCCTCCAGTCAAGAAAAAGATATACCCTGAAGTAGATTTTCTACTATCTACACATCTAGCAAAATCTGAATCTGAATACCCAACCACCTCCAAACAGTCAATGTGTTTGAATGTCAAATCGTAGTCCTTGGTTCTTTGCAAATACCGCATGACTTTCTTTGCAGTTTTCCAATGTTCCATTCCTGGGTTGCTTTGATATTGACCCAACATTCCAACTGTCATTGCAATGTCAGGTCTAGTGCAAACTTATGCA